>NC_092372.1:47780390-48091461 GCF_030028105.1 Mobula birostris | reverse complement strand
AAAGTGCTAGTCAAATTGAAAGGTCTTAAGGTGGACAAGTCACCTGGGCCAGATGGATTACCTCCCAGAGTCCTGAGAGAGGTTGCTGAAGAGATAATGGATGTATTTGTCATGATCTTTCAAGAATCACTTCATTCTGGCATGGTCCCGGAGGACTGGAACATTGCAATTGTTACTCCAGTCTTTATAAAGGGAGGAAGGCAAAAGAAAAGAAATCATAGGCCAGTTAGCCTAATATCAATGGTTGGCAAAGTGTTAAAGCCTATTATTAAGGATGAGGTTTTGAGGCTCTTGGCGATACTCGTGGCAATAATATGCATAACAACATAATCTGCCTCCAGTGGCTATACAAAGTATAATTCTGGATGCTTCTTTTTGCATTAAGTGAATAAGCGTTTTCTCAATGGTTAATATTTACTTCAGTATTTGATTTACTCCTTTCTAACTGGTTAACTTCTAGCTACAAATTACAATGAAAATTTTCTTATATTTCTGGGTATAAAGTAGCTAACCACTAAGTAGTGCCATCTTAATCATCTTCATCTCTTGGCTGTAAGCCTTCTGCTCCTGTTCCCTCTGTTCTAACAACTCTTAATAAAAAGATCAGAAACCAACAAATTTTATGCCCACCCCTGGCTTTTAAAATAACCTTAAACACCAGAATCCATCTACATAAAGGATGGTGAATCTTTGGAATTGTCCACAGAAGATGGCTATGGAGGACCAGACATTCAGTCAATTCAAGGCAGAGATCAATAGGTCATTGGATATTAACAGAGTCAAGGGATAAAGTACAGGAAAACTGTGCTAAGATAAAAGATCACCTATTTTTTTTAAAAATACAAAGCAAAGAAGTTGTCTGCACTGAATCCAATTAAGAAATTTTGACATGCTCAAGAGATATAGAACTTTTGACTGTGGGATAAAATCAAAAATCTGGCAAGCATATCTAAAATGTCAATCAAAATTGGATTTATGACCACTGATATACACTCAATGGCCACTTGATTAGGTACATCTGCTTGTTAGTGCAAATATCTAATCAATCAGCCAGTCATGTGGCAGCAACTCAATATATAAAAACATGCAGATGTGGTCAAGAGGTTATCTTGTTGACATCAGAAAAGAGAAGAAATGTCATCTATTTAACTTTGACCGTGGAATAATTGATAGTGCCAGACAGGGTAGTTTGAGCATCTCAGATAATGCTTATATCCTGGGATTTTCACCCACAAGCCTCTTGAATTTACAAAGAATGGTGAGGAAAAACAAAAAAGAACATCTTCTGAGCAGCAGCTCTTTGGTGGAAACAGCTTGTTAATGAGAGAGGTCAGAGGAAGATGGGCAGACTGGTTCAAGTTGACAGGAAAGCAAGAGTTACATAAATAACCACATGTTGCAACAGTGATGTGCAGAAGAGCATCTTTGAATGCACAACACATGGAACCTTGAAGTAGATGGGCTACAGAACCAAAGATCACAAACACACACGCAGTAATCACTTAACTACCACAGGCACCTAATAAATTGGCCACTGAGTATATGTCATGAAATTTGTTATTTTGTGGCAGCAAAACTATAAGAAATAGTATAAATCACAATACTACATATCTTAAGGTAAGAAAAATTGCAGAAAGAGCATAATAATTAATTTCTATCTCAATGTCAAAGTAAGAATTTGTAATGCTTTAGCTGTACAGAGGCTTCATCACACACTATCTGGTAGACAACTATACACAAAACTTAAAAATGAATATAGAAGAGTGAGGGCTGATATAATTGAAGTAAGAATAATTACAGCAAAGTTAACAGAATCCAGGTGTCAAAATGCTTGTTGTGATGTGTAGTGGATAGTGCTTGTCGCTCTTCCACTGCTGGCTAGCAGTCTTGCTAAAAGGAGAGCTGAATATGTAAGTTCTCCCTGCCAGTACGTAGCCTCTTCAACAGCAAGCCTCATATACTGCCTCCTTGCTGGCGACACACAGAAACTAAACTCCTTTCAGACTCAGGCTGAACTCTAGAGGACGGATAGGAGGTCTGGCCCCTGCACACGTAACATGCCGGCCCACCAATGTGTGGATGTGCCCTGGTGCTCGTGAACCAGATCCCCAGCTATGGGTAAATAGCCCCACTGTCTTGTGAGCAGCTTCGGGAGAGACGAAGGCTGCAGGAGTAAACCCAGATAGCAAATCCGGAGGGGAGCCTCTAAGGCGGCTGGACACCCAGTAGCTCCTGTGGCCGGGGGGTGGGGCGTCTTGATGACTGGGCACCTCAGGATCTCCATACCTTTCACCTAGGCTTGTGATGAGGATCATCATCACTCATTGTTCTTCAAGACAGATGGACGCCACCCAAGCAACAGAATCAGAATATGATAGATAACAGTACAATCAAGAAAGCGTATTTTCCAAAAAGGAAAATTGAAAACTTGTGTTTCTTAAAGGAAGAATTTAAATGCATTATTTCTTTCTATTCATTTAATATTAATTACAGGAGGAAAAGGACCACTTGCATTTCAGTGATATGGAACAACATGTTTCAAAAGTTTATACAGTCATATCTAATTAAATCAAGAATGTTGGGGAACATTGTCTCAGCCCCTTCTGTTAGTATATTTGGCTAGTTCTTCAACAAAAGTCAGATCCTGAAAGTTAAGCTATCTCGGACAAAGTGCTGAAAGCTACATAAATTCTAAATGGATTCAAAGCAATTCAATGATACAACTATATGTCGTACTTCATAATTTTAGAAATATACCCTGTCCTCATCATATGCATCTTCAGACTATGCGGATTCAGCTATGCCAGGAACCTATTTCTACCAACGTCTCATTATATGCGTCCAAAATTCACAGTTATGCGAGGAGTACTGCCTTCCCGCCAATACAAGTCACGTGCGCACACCTCACAGTCTCACTGTTGGGACAAAGAGCACCGCTTTCCCGCCAATACAAGTCAGGTGCACGCGCCTCACAATCTCTCTCCCGCCACTCTCGCATTGGTTTTGGCAAGGTGTGGATGTGCGATCTTAAACTTCTGCTGGTTTTACCTATGGTGCAGTGATTTTGTGCTTGAAATATTTAATTATGCCTCCTAAGTGTCCGATGTCATGTCTTGGGCCATCAGCCGAGCAGCAGAGAACTGCTTTAACACTTGAAAAAAAGTTGGAAATTATAAACAGGGCGGCATCAGCTGAAGGTAACACAGCTCTGGGATGCTACTGTCGGGAACAGAATCTTGCCTTTAAAGTTCTTTTGTTGCTTGACAATGCGCCAGCCCATCCTAAACATTTGGACAGCATTCATCCTAACATAACAGTGCGTTTTCTGCTGCTTAACACAACATCACTGATTCAACCACTCGTTCAAAGTGTAGTCCACATTCAAGGCTAAGTATTTTTATTTTACGGCGAACTATCCCTCAGATGCTGCAAGCAACAGACGATTTTGAAAATCCCGGGAGTTTACCAACGGTGAGGGAATGGTGGAAGTCGGAACACTTGGTACAAATGGCGATGGACATGGACCCACGTTTAGAACAGAGTCAGCATTTCAGTCGTTCCCTGCCGTCAACCCTTCTTCCCTACAAGCAAATTTATGCTGAGAAGCAAAATGCTGCCAAGCAAACAACCCTCACCACTTCATGCAAATCGCTGTAATCTTTCTGCTGCCGGCAGTTCTAAGGGTTCTGTGAGTCTTCCTTCACCCCTTGCTGTGCTTGATATTATCCTGACGACCACAACCATCCACCTTATCCGTGTAAAGCTGTCCGACACCACAACCACCACTCATCTCCCGGAGTGAACACACCTGCTACTGTTGGTGAGTACTGTACACCAGAGGATGTTAACTTTCTATGATTTATTACATTGAATATTACCTTAAATTGATTAAATATAATACAAATGTTGTCTTGTAGTACTGCTTTTGTGTCATATTGGTATAAAAATGTGAATAAGTTACAGATGAAACATATTTAGGAAGCCCTCTGGAACCCATCCCTATTTTCTCCATTTAATTAATTGTTCACATTATGCGATTTCACATTATGCATCAACTTCGAGGAACGTATCCCTCGCATATAACGAGGATAGGGTGTAGTTAATTTGTACGATGAATGGAAACTCAAATCAGAAATCTAATCTTATTTTCAAATAAAGGAAGGAAACAGTGAAATTCCACTCTGCCCTAGCTTTGTACACAATAGCTAATATGTTTGCATCTATTCTTCAACTGTTTATTTCCTCCACTACTCCCCAAAAGCCAAGAACTCTACATGAAATGTGCAAGTGTTGAGAGCATTCTCAGAATGATACAAATTCTACAGTGAATAAGCCAATTAAAACCAAAAAAGCAAGCACATACTTCCTTAAAATGAGTCAAACTTCAATAAACCAAATGGGAGATCAATATTAAATTGCTTTTCCATAAACATGACATGCTACTAATGCCCATGATAGCTGCAAATGTTGTTCAAAGCAGATTTCATGAATGAAGCTTTCATACAGAATAGAATCAAAGAATCATTATTGCTGAGACAAAGTCATACTTTTTACAATGCTAAGCTATAAGTTTCAAAAGGAATGTCCTTGTTACTTCATATTAAGATGGCTCTTGGAATAACAGTAAAAAGAAACAGAAAAATATCTTTTTGGTTATATTGGCCCGTTATAAGATACACCATTTCAAATTCCCTTTTATCAAGCATGATGTTTAAAGGAAAAACTCTAACTGTTGGATAAAGAAAGCATTTCATAAAAATGGAAAATGAAATATCTAAGATATCCATAAGTAAAACATTAAAAATCTTTGCCTTCTCTTAGGTTTACACAAGTTTTCTTAAGAAAATTGCCAGGCTGGAAATTGCTTTCAAAAATAAAAACATTTTCCAGTTATGCATACTGGAAATACTGCTACAGGTGAGGTCGATGAAGTCATTGTATAATAGTATATTTCTTCAGTAATTCATTAACAGATTAGCTCATTGCTCAAGTCCCTAGTGTGGAACTTGAAATCATAACCATTTTATTCAAGAACTAGAAACCTGTTACTGAGCTGGATTAATAACCAACAGCATCCCAGTCAGCCTTTTAACAACACTGTTTTTCTACTCTTCATGCAGCAAACTTCTGTTGAACAATCAAGATTGACACCCAGTAGAAACATTGATTCCTATTCCATCACACCAAACAGCAGTTAAGGTAGGTTCAAAATTCAAAGTAAATAGAATCCAAGAAAAACTGTACACAATGATGGACAATCAACCACTTTGTCTTAGGACCAAACCATATTAGAGAAAAAGACACATTTTCACTGAAAATTCTTTTTTTTCTTTCTGTTTTACTTAAACCAACTACGAATGAGTAAACAATGAGACAATCTGGTAGTATTGTACTACCCCTTTCCCCTTACTGGTTTTTCACCTGGAACCTACCAGCCTTCTCCTTCCCAACCTCCCCCCACCTTCTTTATAGGGCCTCTGCCGCTTCCCTCTTCAGTCCTGACCAAGGGTTCCGGCCCGAAACATTGATTGATCGTTTCCACGGATGCTGCCCGACCTGCCGAGTTCCTCCAGCGTGTTGTGAGTATTATACCTATGATTTGCCTAAGTACAGCTCCAATGCCATATTTGCTGATGACAGTGCTGTTGCTTTCATGCTAAATTAAGCGTGGTGACAAATCAGCAAATGGGGGGGGGGGGGGGGGGTGAAAATTTGGTTGAGTGGTGCCACAACATCTACCTCTCACTCAACATCAGCAAAACCAGAGCTCATTATTGACTACGGAAAGAGGTCCATGCAGTCTATGAGCCAGCCTTCATCAGCAATTAAAACAAAACTAATCCCCATTCACCAATACTTTGCAATGCTATTGTCTGTTCTATCAAATGCATCATAGGAACTATTCATGACCGCATTTTCCTTCAGTCAGTAATTGTGTGCCTTTGCTTTTCCAAGCTACCCTAAGCAGTGCAACTCCAGCACTGTAACATCACTGGTGGAAAGCAAGTTAATCTGAATAGCAGATTTCTCAGATGGCCATCCAAGCATCCGAAGCATTGTAAGCAGGCCGGGCTCAAGATCATCTGGACTTTGGACATCTTCATAGCATGAGTAGTAACAGATAGGGCTGCTGTTCAATTCAGTGGCTGTAACAAGCTAGCCAGTACTATCATCCTTAAAGAAATTAACTCATTTGAGTTCCATGGTAATATTATCATTGGCCTTGGGCAGTGGCTCAGCAATCCCAGCAATATGTTGGACAATAGATTGTCGGATTGTTTTAAAACCCTGCAAGACCTTTTGAAGGTATGATTATAGCAGTCAGATTACATTACAGCATGAAGGATTTGCATTTCAGACTGAGTTACCACTGCAACACTGAGACATTGGCTTTTACTTGATATAAAATCTAAGGCATCTGCCAACACACTACGAACATTGTGGGTTGCTGGAAGGTGCAGGTGCAAACAATTACCATTATAACGGACCCAGATGGGGATCATGAGACTAACTGTACTACTGAATGTGACCACAATGTCTGTGATGAAATGGATGATCTCCAAGCTTTCAGGCTGATGTTCAAGTCAGTTTTCCTCTATATTTCAAGGACTGACCCCCTCTCACTTTCAAATGTCTTACTAGCTCTTCTTTCAGTTAGTCCTGACGAAGGATCTTGGCCCGAAACGTCGACTGTACCTCTTCCTGGAGATGCTGCCTGGCCTGCTGCGTTCACCAGCAACTTTTATGTGTGCTGCTTGAAATTCCAACATCTGCAGATTTCCTCATTTTTACGTTAATTAACTTGCCATTCATTTCTACTGTATGCCATGTTGTTTATTGTTCACTTTCACATGTAAATCTCAAGGTTACCCAGTCCTACGTCAATCATTACTATCAGTATTGTCATCAACAATTTGCAGATTAGTGATCTTTTTGAAACTGCAACCTGTTTAATTTTAAATCTTTTTCTCTTCCCTGTGCAGTCTGGTTATATTTGTCTGCCTGACATGCTTTCTGTATGCATCTTACTTAGTTGCATTTTCATCAAGTTTCACCTTTAAATCTGCATTGGTCTGGTGCATGTAAGCCCCTGCCACAATGGTAACACAATTTGTTCAGCCAAGCAGGTCTTTGTTTAGATGTTGCAATTTTATTCACGCTCACTTTCATTCCTGACCGCAACTCAATTGCATCTCTGTATGCTAATTCTATTGACTCAGAGATTTCAACTGCTCTTTTAAATATGAACTGTGTTTCAGGTGGGACCTTTTTATGAATGCTTTCTTTTGAGATACCACAAGCTAAATGATCTCTCGGTGCATCATTAAGCCATCACTGAACTGACAACGCTGAGACAATTTCTGCAATTCAGCCAGGTATGCTGAAATGGACTCCCCTTCCTTTTGATTCAGCTTATAAAACCTAAGTGTTCTGCAATTCCACCAAGATGCAACACAGAGCGTCATAGGAAGTCATTCCTGCCTGTGGCCATCAAACTTTACAACTCCTCCCTTAGAGGGTCAGACACCCTGCGCCAATAGGCTGTTCCTGGACTTATTTCCTGGCATAATTTACATATTACTATTTAACTATTTATGGTTTTATTACTATTTAATTATTTATGGTGCAACTGTAACGAAAACCAATTTCCCCCAGGATTAGTAAAGTATGACTATGACTATCAACAATGGTTTCAGTTCTAAATGCTCCTGTGTTATTTTTACAATAGTTGCAAAGCTCATTTCAGCTGGTTTGGTTAGAACAGTTAAACGTCTAACCAAACTCTATGCCTTTAAGCCCAATGCACTCAGCACTCAATTCTCATTGGCTATTTCATTTGCTTCCAAATACTGCTCAATTCTCTCTGTATACTATATCCAGTTATCTTTTGTGCAATTGAACACATCTAACTTTCCAATGTGGCCAAGTATTTCTGCTTTATTTTAAAAAAAAATTATGATCACCCAATAATCACTACTGATGAACCCACAAATTTGTCCTTTTGTGATTTTTTTAAAACTCCAACGTCTCTGTTCCTTCCTCAAGAAGCACATACTGCACTTTTTTTTATAAACTCTGTCGTCTCGCTGCGCTTCAAAAGGTACATAGTCGTCTGGGGTTTGTTTAAAACTTCCCCATCATCTTTGTTATGTTTTGTAACTCCAAAACATAAAACTAACTTAATGGAAATCTGGAGCCAGAAATGTATGTCTTAGTTATCGTTTTTACTTTAAGTGAAGCGCACATGTATGATGTGGTGGCGTAACGATGTATGCCATTCAGGTGCTTTTATATATAACCCGTAATTATTTAAACAAAGAGTGTTTAATCAAACAATATATTTTAAATAGTACTGAAATATTAAATATACAACACATGGAAATCCTGTCTCTCAAAATTCTTTGCAATAACTTACTCACTTTTGACATTATACTCGCTGATTTATAGTTCCCATGCTATTTCCTTTAGTGTTTCTTAAGGGCAAAACATTAGTCATCCTCCAGTCTTCTGGTACCACATCTATGGCTGCTGATTATATAAATATATCTGCTAGGGCCCTGCAATTTTTCACCCTAGTTCCCACAATGTCCTCGAATACACTTGATCAGGTCCCAGGGATTAATCTACCTTCATGCATAAGATCTTCTGTACCTCCCTCTTATGTAATGTGGAATCGCTTAAAGATATCACTGAGCTTTCCTAAGTTTCCTGGTTTTCAAGTATTTCTACACAGTAAATAAAGGAAGATGTCTTTGTTGGCCCATCCATCTCCTACAGTTCCACACAAAGATGACCTTGTTGACTTTTAAGCAGCTTTATGCTCTCTCCAGTTATTCGTTTGCTCTTAATATAATTTAGAGTTTATTTGGATTCTCCTTTAACCAACTAGATAGAGATCTTCTGTCCTCGTTATTCCCTTAAGTGTACTCCAGCACCTTCTATGTTCTTCAAGAAATACACTTAACTCCAGTTGCCTATACTAATCAATGTGCCTCCTCCTTTTTTCTTGTATCTCTCGTCATCCAGGTTCACTCCTCCTAACAGCCTTGCCCTTCACTCTAACACGAACATGCTGGCCCTGAACTCGTGCCATCACACTTGTAAAAGCCTCCAACTTGACAGGCTTCACTGTACTTGAAAATGACTTTTCCCTAGTCAAGTTGTGAAAGATCCTGCCTAAAACTATCAAAATTTAGGAATTTTATCTTGCAACACACAGTCTGAACTAAACTTTAAATATAACCAGCTTAAAATTTTCCTGTAAACTTATTAAGCAAATCAACTGTGACTTATGATAGCAACTGATTTATTATCAACCAAAAAGGGCACTTATACTATATTCTTCAGATTCAAGAGGTCTCAAAACTTTTACCAGCTAAGATTTACGAAATGTAATCATCAAAACACAAATTGTGCACAGCAATATCACTAAGAGAAAAGCCAATATGAATCAGTCATCCAATTTCAGGATTAGTTTAGTGATAAGAATTGGATCAAAATGAGGACGAGAGAGATTCATCTCCAATTACTTGCAGAGGCTGATTTGTGAGGTTCACAAGGACGATTCAGGGAATGAAAGAGTTATCAAATGAGGAACATTTAATAGCTCTGGGTCTGTGCTCACTGGAATTTAGAAGGATGAGGGGGGATCTCATTGAAACCTTTTGAACGTTGAAGGGCCTAGACAGTGTAAACATGGAGAGGATGTTTCCCATGGTGGGGGAATCGAGGACAAGAGGGCACAGCCTCAGGATAGAGGGGTGTCCATTTAAAGTAGAAATGAGGAGAAATTACTTTCGGCAGAGGGTGATGAATTTGTGGAATTTGTTACCACAGACAGCTGTGGAGGCCAGGTCATTGGGTGTATTTAAGGCAGAGCTTGACAGGTTCTTGATTGGACACGGGATGAAAGGTTACTGTGAGAAGGCTGGGAAGTGGGGCTGAGGAGGGAGAAAGAAAGGATCAGCCATGATTGAATGATAGAACAAACTCAATGGGCCAAACAGCCTAATTCTACTCCTATGTCATGGTCTAATATAAGAGAACATAAACGGTAAAACATATTAAGCACACAAAAATACCATTTGTCAAAGAACAGCGAACTTTGAATATGAAGGATGGCACAGATAACTTGAAACTATTAGATTTGCCATCAGCTCATTCCATTAACGTCATTAAAAATATTGCATATTAATGATTTAGATGATGGAATAGGTGGCTTTGTTGCTAAGTTTGCAGATGATATGACGATTGGTGGAGGGGCAGGTAGTGTTGAGGAAACAAGTCGGATGCAGGACTTAGACAGATTAGGAGAATAGACAAGAAATTAGCAAATTAAATACAATGTTGGAAATTACATGGGCATCCACTTTGGTAGAAGAAATAAATGTGGAGACTATTTTCTAAATGGGGTGAGAATCCAAAAATCTGAGATTCAAAGGGACTTGGGAGACCTTGTGCAGAACACCCTAAAGGTAAACTTGCATGTAGAGTCAGTGGTGAGGATAGCAAATGCAATGTTAACATTCATTTCAAGAGGTCTAGAATACAAAAGCAAGGATGTGATGCTGAAGCTTTATAAGACAGTGGTGAGGCCTCACCTTGAGTATTGTGAACAGTTTTGAGCTCCTCATCTAAGAAAAGATGCGCTGGCATTGGAGAGAGTTCAGAGGAACAACCAATGCTTATTTTTAATGGCTTAATTTCATTAATTCGATGGTTACTTTTAGTGTGGGCATTCAGTACAAAAATTTCATACAGTCACTTAAGGGTTGCTTTCATCATGTATACCAAGTATATTCCCAGAACTGAACAACACAAGAAAGTATTTAGACATAGGCCAGATTGTGTTCAAAGGCCGCAATTAGAAAATGTCAGAAAATATTTACTTAAAAATACGTCATGTCATTAGAAATGAATAATAAAATGAAGATAACGTGAAATATTCAGATTTGTGTGGTTAAGTTACTTACACCAGCCACGGCTGATGTAAAGTTGAGGGGCTGAATCAGGAAAACCTAATGACAAACCCAGAGGCAGATTTGTCTCCAGTTCAATGGCAAAATGAGGTGATCTGAGGGGAGGATGCTGTCAGCAGTGCCGCATGAAACTGCCAGCCAAAATTATGTTCCACCCCAATAAGGCAAGCTGTTTTAACAATTTTATTTTTATTATCTTCCTGCCAGCTGCATTGGATACAAAGAAAAGCTGCACAATATATTAAATTTTCATCTCAAATGACATTTTCAATCTTATCAAAATTACACATTATTAAGTTACCAGGTTGTGGTATGGAGTATCATTCATGCCATAAATTCCTCAATAAAAAACTTCAAAGCTTGCCGACATGAAAAATGAAGATTACGATAAAAAAGTTGTCCTCACTATCATTTTGCATGATGTTTTTGGGCATTACCAGCAGTACATGCTCATTCATTTAAGATTTTTAAAGTAAAGGCCATACATGTTCAATAGTTCAGGTTACTACATAAGATTGAGACCCACAGACACATCAAAGCTGGAAAGAAATTAAACACCTGAGTTCTATATTACAGCTTTTTTAAAACAATGCTCCATTTATTATTCATTATTAAGTTCCTTTTCCTTTCAAATCTTGCTGTGCATAAGAAAACAGCAGTGATAGACACATATCTCAGTAGGTGACGAGTGATGCACTACTATTACTCAGAGATAGCTTGAATAAAGTTTTTGTTGAATGGTATTTGCAAATATAGAAGAACACATGAAACAGCCATTGAAAACAACTTTGAGTAAATTTATAACTTAAAATATAAACCTATTAATAAACAATTTATACTTACCAAGTAGAGCAGACATATTCTGAAAAACTCCAAGGAGCTCAGGAGTGATTGATGGGCTATTTTCCAGTGTCACTAACCTATAAAGGTGGTAATAAAAAATGCAACTGTAAAGATTTCAGTGAGTTTTCATAGCCTCAAAATAAAGTGAACAGTGTAAACTGATAATGGGTGAAAATACTGGAGCATCTCAACATCACACCTGAGCAAAAGCGCTGATTAAGATACTCAAGGCTGTAATTAGCAATTCAGAACAACGGTGTAATTAGACAGCTCACTTGCAAAGGGAATTAAAATCTAAAGATATAATCCAGAGAAAATCAAAATTACAGGCTAATGCCACAAATAAAATTAGTTATTAGTTCATTTTAACTTCATTAAGCAACAAAGAACTCTCTTTCCCAACTTAAAATTTCTTAAGTTGCTCATGCACTCTCTAAAGAATGAATTATTTTGCTGCTATAATGCACATCAGGGATATTTTTCTTGTACAATGCAGGAACTTCCCTCTTGCAATTTCAAAAAAAATACAAAAACCTAACAAGATGAACAAAAATATCTAAAGGCACATAACAAGAATCAACATTTGAGAAAACTGTTGCACTTGATTGCTATTTTTTGCAAAAGGTGCAAGGAAGTTAATGGTGAAAAGTAATTTGTGTACATATTGAAGATTATATAGTTGAAAACTATACTCCAAATTAGAAATTCCAACTTGGTTCATTGTCTCCTACAGATTTAGTCAAATGATATGTGGTCCTATGACCATTTTCAAGACCAAGCAGTTCCACGTAAAATACATATTCACAAAAACATCCCTTAATCATAATCCTTCACTTCATGCTACTTAGGCAAATCTTAGGATTTAGGTTCCTGGTGCCATGTAACTTTATATTTTTGACTAGCCTACTATGCACATCCTTTTCAGAAACCTCAAAGTCCAATTTTGTCAATATCTTTTCTCCATCATCCCCTAAAATTGCATATCAATCACAATTCCATGAACATACGATCAACTAGTTATGCACTTCCAGTGGCCTGATGCTTTTCAATATAAATTCCTGCTCTGAAAACCAGCAAACTGACTTTTCCTTACTGGTAGAGGTCCCAAGATAGAATACAAATTCACTACATAGAAACATGGAAAACCTACAGCACAATACAGGCCCTTCGGCCCACAAAGTTGTGCCGAACATGTCCTTACCCTAGAAATTACCGAGGGTTACCTATAGCCCTCAGTTTTTCTGAGTTCCATATCCCTGTCCAGGAGTCTATTAAAAGATCCTATCATATCCACCTCCACCACTGTCACCGGGAGCCCATTTCATGCACCCACCACTCTCTGCATAAAAACTTACCCCTGATATCTCCTCTGTACCTACTTCCAAGCACCTTAAAACTGTGCCCTCTCGTGCTAGCCATTTCAGCCCTGGGAAAAAGCCTCTGACTATCCACACGATCAATGCCTCTCATCATCTTATACACCTCCATCAGGTCACCTCTCATCCTCCGTTGCTCCAAGGAGAAAAGGCCAAGTTCACTCAACCTATTCTCATAAGGTATGCTCCCCAATCCAGGCAACATCCTTATAAATCTCCTCTGCACCACCCTTTCTATGGTTTCCATGTCCTTCCTATAGTGAGGCGACTTGAACTGAGCACAGTACTCCAAGTGGAGTCTGACCAGGGTCCTATATAGCTGCAACATTACCCCTTGGCTCCTAAGCTCAATCCCACGATTGATGAAGGCCAATGCACCGTATGCCTTCTTAACCACAGAGTCAACCTGCACAGTAGTCTTAAGTGTCCTTTGGACTCAGACCCCAAGATCCCTCTGATCCTCCACAATGCCAAGAGTCTTACCATTAATACGATATTCTGTTATCATATTTGATCTACCAAAATGAACCACCTCACACATATCTGGGCTGAACTGCATCTGCCACTTCTCAGCCCATTTTTGCATCCCCCAAGTTACTGATTGCATTGTAATCAATAAGCACACCTTTTTCTTGGTAACAACATACATTAAGTTGGTTGGCTCCTAACAATGAATGCATTATTTACCATCTTATCCATTATGGACCAACAGAAGAAACAGTGAAACCTGACTGAGAATAAATCAGAGTAGACCACAAAAAACAGTACAATATTTCTCACTGTCCACTGTAAAGGTAAAATTTCTCTCTCTTTTCTGTAAGTAAAGCATCTTGTTCATCAAAGCAACGAACACAAAATGCTGGAGGAACTCAGCAAGCCAGGCAGAACCTATGGGAAAAAAGTCGACGTTTCCGGTCGAGATCCTTCGGCAGGACTGGCGAAAAAAGGCTGAGGAGTAGATTTAAAAGGTGGGATAAGGGGGAGGAGAGAGAGAGAGAAAAACACAAGATGATAGGTGAAACTGGGAGGGGATGGATGAAATAAAGAGCTGGGAAGTTGATTGGGAAAAAAGATACAGGGCTGGAGAAAGGAGAGTCTGATAGGAGAGGAGAGAAGGTCATGGAAGAAAGAAATGAGGAGGGGAGCACCATAGGGAGGTGATGTTCAGGCAAGGAGATATGGTGAGAGAGAGGAAAGGGGATGGGGAATGGTGAAGCAGAGGAGCTGGGAGGCATTACCAGAAGTTTGAGAAATTGATGATCCTGCCATCAGGTTGGAGGCCACCCAGATGGAATACAAGGTGTTGTTCCATCAATCTGAGTGGGGCCTCATCTCGACAGTTGAGGAGACCATGGATTGACATATTGGAATGGGAGTGGGAAGTGCAATTGAAATGGGTAGCCACAGCTTCTTTTGGTGGACGGAGTGTAGGTGCTTGGCGAAGTGGTCACCCAACCTATGCAGAGTCTCACCGATATACAGGTAAACAGGTGGCCACACCGGGAGCACCAGACACAGTAAATGATCCCAATAGACTCACAGGTGAAGTGTCTTCTCACCTGGAAGGACTGTTTGGGGGCCCTGAATGGTAGTGAGGGAGGTGGTGTAGGGGCAGGTGTAGCATTTGTTCTGCATGCAGGGAAGGAGATCAGTGGTGAGGGGTGAATGGACAATGGAGTCGTGCAAGGAGCAATCCCTTTGGGGGGTGGAGTGGAGAGGTGTGCTTGATGGTGGGATCCCGTTGGAGATGACAGAAGTTCCAGAAAATTATGTGCTGGGCGCGGAGGCTGGTAGAGAGGTAGGCGAGGACAAGAGGAAACCTATCCATGGTAGGGTGGTAGGAGTAAGAGCAGACGTACGTGAAATGGAAGGGATGCAGTTGAGGGCGGCAACCACCTAACTCAGATAGGAAGTCAGTCTGATTAAGAGGAATGCCTAAAGTTTAACTGAAGAGAGAAAACATTTCTTGATATTAACAACCAACTAACTCATAAAATGTTCTCTTCAAAAAGTTTATCTCATTAGACGTGCTGTTTAACTATTACAACAGGTGATCACAGAAAATGGAATAAATCATTCATAAGCGACATCATGACAGGACACCAGCATCCTTACGTCACTCAGTCAGAATAATAATTCAGACGTTGTGAAACAAAGTTTCTATGAAACGTAAAAGTTTTTAAAAATAATTAAAAATTGCATACCAAGAAGTTTTTCATTGACATGACTTTGGTTATATACTTGCCTGTAAGTTACTGTGCCAATATATGACTTATTTGCCAACTTAAATTTAAGGAAAAAGTGTAATTATTCTTACTGAGTCAGATAGGTGATACAGCTTCAGAAGTAAAGAATCTGAGCCAATACATTAATACAATGTTTTGGCCCAATAAGTTATCCTTATATTTGGTCACGCGCATGCTTCAAACTTGCATGGGGCTAAGCGTAGTGGTACAAATGCACTGCACGTACACTGCGACTAGCCAATGCTCCCACTGGCTAGCCATGAGTACAATCCAGCTAATGAGGTACAGTAATATTTAGACAAAAAACTGCTACAGGTACCCACTGGAATATTTATAGTTTAAAGCATTTATTTTCCAAATATACAGGGACATGCATATTGTTACCTATGATTTCAAGGTCAAGGTCAGTAGTAAATATATATAAAAAAATTTTAAAATCTAATTCATGCCCCACCCTTTGAAAAAAGCTTTTCAAAGAAATTGTTATTCCTTATTTCTCATGGCCATAAGAAGCAAGCTGTTCAATAATAAAAGAATATTGCATTAACAAATCAATATCATAGTTCACCACTGAACAAGTTTCATTGGCATTGTGAAATTAAACTGTTAAAAGAGCAAATACAAACTTGCTTACTCCTCTAAAAATACAGCTTTGTCTCTGACACCCAAACATGCATCTAATGTCCTTAATATACTGTCTCACCTGTCCTGCAAGGCACTGCTACTAATGAAAAATTATTTCACAACATGTTTTCAAACACAAAATTAAATTGTAAAAGGCACTCAACTATAGGAGAGCTAAAGGCCAAAATATGTAAATCTGATGTCTTCAACTTGATATCTTTTCTAGCAACAATACCGAATAGGGCCATCAGAGGATTAGGCTTAAAATTGACTTTGAAAAGTAAGGAAAAAGTTTGAAAAGCTTCTTTCCAATATTTTTCAAGACATGGACAAGTCCAAAACATATGAATTAATGAAGCTTCTCCATTATTGCATCTGTCACAGTAGGGAGATGTATCCAAATAAAAACGAGATAGCTTATCTTTAGTCATATGGACCCTATGTACCACCTTAAATTGTATGAGGGTGCTTTTGTTTAAATGGAAAGATGTTTCTCCTCTTACTCATGCTCAATGGTTATGCGATGTTAAGTCATGCTTAGATTTAAAGAAGATTCGTTGTTCAATTTCTGAATCTCATCAAGACTTTCAAACATTGTGGGGACCCTTTCTGAATTATTTTCAAAACCCTCAATTCGTTGTTTAAATTTAGATGTTGATTTAGGGGTTAGAATTTTTTTGTAATAAATTAGTATATTTCAATATAACTTTGACTAACTTACATGAATACAGGGTAATGAGATTGGTATTATGAATAGATATAATGTAATTGGTAGTTGGTTTTTTCAACCCTTATATATACTTTCTTGTGCTCTGTATTCTTTTATGTAGAAACTAATAAAAATATTGAAAGAGAAAAAAGCACTTAAACTAAAATACTTGCAAATTAATTTTCCAGTTTCATCTTTCACCCACTTTTATTTTGCTGCATACTTTATTTGTTGCTTAATGATGTCCCTTTTCATCAAATCCTGTCAAAATTACTTCCATTGCAAAAGAACTACTGTTTAATACAAATATGTTATAATTATAAATGCAATTTTGATTCATTTCTCCCAAGCATTTTATTCTGAAAAAGCCTGCATTTCTTCAGTTTAATTATGGACAATAAACTTTTACTGAGGCAATATGGAGTTTTGCAGGGCTCTAAACTCTCCTCTGGCTCATCTATATATCGTACCAAGCTGGTATTGAATCTAACAAGAAGAATCTGGGGACAAGAGAAGTGACCTCACTCTGCAAAGGCATTCAGTTCTAAGCTCCATGTTCGTGGATAACAAGATCTGCTCAGCTCCACCATCATTCTGCAAATTGGTCACCACCAGGAAGGTGGTACAGAAGCCTCAGGACCCACATCACCAGATTCAGGGAAAGTTATTACCCTTCAACCAGTAGGCTCTTGAAACAGAGTGGATAACTTAACTAACCTCATCACTGTACTATTCCACAACCTATGGATTCACTTTCATCTTGTTCTCAATATTTATTGCTTATTTATTATTATTATACTTGCGCAGCTTATCATCTTTGCATATTGGTTGGGGTGGTCTTTCATTGATTCTGTTGTGTTTCTTGTAGTTACTGCAAATTCTCTCAAGAAAATGAATCTCATGGTTGTACATGGGATGTACACATACTTTGATGATAAATTTACTTTGAACTTTCAACTTTGATTGGCAACCATTCAATTCAAATTGGTTTCAGGTGTAAGAGTGAGTTGCAGCACAAGCAAAGTTGCAATCTTTGATTATCAGTCTTACCAATTCAGAATCAAGTTTATTATCAATGACATATGTCGTGAAGTTTGTTGTTTTACAGCAACAGTATTGTGCAATACAGAAAATAAAGTACAAGTTACAATAAATCAATCAATAAATAGATCGATAGATTATACGAAGAGAGCAAAAATAAAAGTGTTCATGGCTCAGAAACCTGGTGACAGAGAAGAAGTTATTTCTAAAATATTGAGTGTGTGTCTTCAGGCTTCTGTACCTCCTCCCTGATAGTAGCAATGAAAAGGATGCATATGTCCTGGGTGGTGGGTCCTTACTGATGGATGCCATCTTTTTGAGGTATTGCCTATTGAAGATATCTTTGATACAGGAAGGCTAGAGCCCATGATGAGTTGGCTGAGTTTACAACGCTTCACAGCTTTTAGCCATTCTGTCCATTGGTCCCACCATACCAGACAATGAATTAATGAGTTAGAATGCGCTGCCCAGTACCTGCTGAATATTTGCTAGACTCTTTGACGACATTCTAAATCTCCTCAAACACCTAATGAAACAGAGACACTGGTGTACATTCGTCAATATGTTGGGGTCAGGACAGATTTTGAAACTGTTCATTCTTTCACTTGCTGACCATTCAGTGAGGATTGGTGAGTGTCTCCTTCCTGAAGTTCATATATTTTTTGAATTCCTTGTTCAGTGCAAGGTTGTTGTTGCAACACCACTCAACTAGCCAATATATCACTCTTGTACACCTCCTCGTCACCATCTGAGATTCTACCGACAACAGCTAAGTCATCAACGAATTTGTAGCTGCCACTTGCAATGTGCCTAACCACTCAGTCATGGGTGTAGAGAAGCAAGCGAAGCCCACATCCTTGAGATGCGCCTGTGTTAATTGTCAGTGAGGTCTAGGTGTCATTTCTGATCTGCAATAACTGTGGTCTCCCTATGAGTGAGTCAAAAATCCAGCTGAGAGGGAGGTACAGAAGCCCAAGTTTTGAAACTTATTGATTGGTATCGAGGGGACGACGGCATTGAATGCTGAGCTGTAATCACTGATGTACACATTGCTGTTGCTCAAGTGGTCCAATGCTAAGTGCAAAGCCAATGAGATCACATCCGCTATAGTCCAATTGTGGCCATAGTGTATCGGCCATACTGGATATTGAACTTTTTACTGTTGGACTTCGGCCACATTCCACCATGATACAACACCTGGCGGCACAGGAGGTCGTTCCTGCCTGTGGCCATCGAATGTGTAGCTCCTCCCATGGAGGGTCAGACACCCTGAACCAATAGACTGGTCCTGGACTTATTTTCCATCTGGCATAGTTTGCATTTTGGTGTTTGATTATTGTTTTTTTTTTGTATTGCTATATTTACGCTCTATTCTTGGTTGGTGCGGCTGTAACGAAACCAAATTTCCCCCGGGATTAATAAAGTATATCTATCTATCTATAGGCAAACTGCAGCAAGTCCAAGTCCCATTTGGGCAGGAGTTCATTCTAGCCATGAGCAACCTCTCAAAATGTTTCATCACAGTCAATGTGAATGCTACTGGGCGATCCGAAACACCCTGTTCTTCTTGGGCAGGTGGGAACCTCCAAATGCAGCAGTGAGATTGAATATGTCTTTGAACACTCTTGCCAGCTGGTTGGCACAGGTTTTCAGTGCCCTACCAAGTACATGATCATGGCCTGACAAGTGTTCACCCTCTAGAAAGATATTCTGGTGTCAGCCTCTGAAACAGATATCACAGGGTTACCATATTCTGCAAGATTTGCACAGGTGTAGTCATACTTTCCCTTTCAAAGCTTACATAAATAGTGTTTAGCTCATCTGCCAGAGAAGCATCACAGCTCTTTATGATGTTTGGCTTGCCTTGTAGAAAGTAATTTGTTTCTTTATTTCCATCATTCGGTATGATTACCAAAGATACTGGAAATACAGTTCTGAGAAGTAGACTCAGTTACTAGTAAGTGCACCTTAGGGTGAAGCAAAATCTGGATTGCAAGCCTGGCACCCTCTCTCAGTAAAAGGAATGAACCTGGTTATCAGATGTAAATGTTGAGCATGGTGCACATGTGAGATATTCCCGACAATCTGGGATTGGATAACAGATTGCATCTGGTGAGAAAATGTAACCTCATCCTTTTAGCTATCAAAATACGTGGCTCCATCAAATTGCTGGCAAACAAAAATTTCCACTCTGCGGTCTGGTCATGCTGCCCCATTATGGCAGGCATCTATTGATCTCACATACAGGATTCATTCATACAATGCCTTTTACGGCCACAGGACATTCCAAAGCACTCCATAGCCAATGCAGAATCCATTGAAATAGAATGACAGAAAATTGGTTTCCATGTAACAGAATTATTTAATTGTTTGCTGAGATAATTACTGCAATTTTTATACAGTTCTGTCCATGATTAAACACGTCAGGTTTTTTATTACATGACTGACAGTTCAATCAATGTCTAAAAGCAAAATTATTAAACTTAAGTATAAAATTTACACTTGCAGCCAGACATAGAATAATGCTTAAAAGATCACAGATAGATTTTAGTTCAGTGAATATTAACAGATTTTGGCAAATAAATGAGATATTCCCCACCATTCACTTTTCTGCACATTATATACAAATTTGAGATGTGGCAGGATTATTCAAATCAGCCATTCAATTTTGTTGGCACTGAGTGGATGGGCCTGGTGAAGAGCACTGGAGTCGCAGTAATGTTTTGTCAAGTTCCACTCACATTATTTTGAAAATTCACTTCTCACTATAAAATGCTTAAAATGCTTTAAAATGTTTTGACTTCTTGATTTTTCATGGAAGTCCTTTAATGTATTTGATCATTCAATCATCTTAAGGAAAATACAAATGTCAAATTCCAGGAATCCATCTAAACCGCTATCTGATGGGAAATAGTGGTATCATAAATAGGAAAGTACATGTGCAACAGAAGATAAGAATCATTCACCAGTTAAGATGAATTCTGGCTTTTTTTTCATGCAAAGCTCTAAGTATGGTATACATTGCCAAGTCCTGAGGTTACAGAATTAAAATTTCATATATCCATTATAACATAAAAGGCCATTTAGTTCAGAGCAATCTCATTCCCCGACTCACTTCTTATAACATACTCTCTCTCTCACACTTGCCCATCAGCTCTTTCTTGATTCCTCCACCAGTCATCTACCTTAGGGCTAATTTAGTGGCCAGTTATTCAACCAGCCAGTAATTTGTCAGAATGTGAATGAAACCAAAACATCTGGAGGTAACCCACGTGGTCACAGAAAAAAAATGCAAACTCCATATACAGTAGATAGTATCCAAGATCAGAATCAAACCCAGAATAATGGAACTGAGAGACAATTGCACTCCTGCTGCCCGAATTAACTGCAAGGTTTGTGCTTCAGTTGCATAAGTTAATCAAATTTGAAACAACAAAAATATAAACAAAGCACATTAAAGGTGAAAATAAATGCCTAGTAGAATAGCAAAGACGCAATTGGAAAAATATCTACCAGCAAGAGCAAAACTAGATTATGTAGTAGACTGAGCAGCATACAAGGAGAGGGAAGAAATTATAAACATTTCAAATTGAAGCCCTACATCAGGATGAAGGGAAGATAGTTAGTGTAAAGAGAAAGGAAGTGGGTGGATCCAATTGTTTAATTTTAATTGACATTTTTCTTTGTCGTTTAATTATCTGCTTGTATTTTAAGTAGCCTTCATAAACATAACAGTTTAATATGCGTCTAGTGCAAGGATTCCCAACCTCTTTTATGCCACAGACCCCTACCATTAGCCGAGGGTTCCATGAACCCCAGGTTGGGAACATCTGCAGTGGCTGTCCAAAGTATAACTCTGGAAGCTCCTTAGCTTCTTTGTTCTGAAGGAGTATTTTCCCATTGGTCAGTTTTATACAGTATTTTCCAATTGGATTATCCTTATCTATGCTATTTTCTCATTTTGGCATATAAAAGTAGCTGTTTTATGTTAGCACCATCCTTCTCTTTAGCTTTTCTTTTAAATTGTAAGACTCCTATCACTGTCCTGTTTCTGTTTTCTTTGTTCCATTAATCTTAATAAACTACTGTTAAGCAATAAATTTTATGCCTTGTCCCTGACTGCTAAAAGATCCTGGGATTTGAAATCTTGCTATTTACACCAGAATCTTGCAATTTCATATAACAGGCAGAATATTTGCAGAATGCAGTTACACAGAATGCTTCAAGACAAAGAGAGAATTTTGGGCGCCTAAACAAAAGTGGTAAGAACTTCCTCTTTATGTTACTCTCTATTGTCTGAAAGAAAAACAGGTTCGGACTATTGAGAATAAGAAGAAATGTGTTAAAGTACAGAAAATGATTGCTACCGATTTAGAAATAATACCGCATGGTCGGTTTGATCAAATGTGAGCGATTGAAAAAGTTAACGAAGCAAACTCTTTTAGTAATAGAAATAAGTGCGAAGCTTGTGACAAACTACAAATACAGCTCGATAGAGACAATGAAAGTCTAGAGCGAATCTTTGCATTAACCAAACGAGCAAAAGAGCATGGTAATTGAATCAATGTGGATTGTCTGAAGTTTCAAACTGACGTAAAACAAAACCAAAAAGCACACCTACAACTTCAAGGCAGTGGTCCTGCTAGTGGCCAACTGCTGGTGCTCTGCCTGGGGAATTACAGCTCACATCGAAGAGCCTCCCCGTACAGAGCCTCCATCTGAACTCCAGGTAATTACAGGATGAATGTGGCATGGACTCTAGCAACTTGAGGGAGGATAAGACCATATGACCATAAGATATAGGAGCAGAATTAGGCCATTTGGCCCTTTGAGCCTGCGCTGCCATTTTATTATGACTGCTCCATTTCCCCTTCAACCCCAAACTCCTGTCCAAGCTCTTGTAACCCTTCATGCCCTAACCAAGAACCTATCAAGCTCTGTTTGAAATAAACTCAATGACTTAACCCCACAGCCAACCACAACAATGAATTCCATAGATTCACCACGCTCTGGCTACAGAAATTCCTTCTCACCTCTCTTCTAAAAGGATGTCCCTCCAACCTAAGGCTGTGCCCTCCGGCCCTAGACTTACACATTATAGAAACATCCTTTCCACATTCACTGACTAGGTCTTTCAATATTTCATCTGTTTCAATGAGATCACCCCTTCTAAACTCCAGCAAGTATAGGCTCAGAGTATTCAAATGCTCCTCATATATTAAATCTTTCATTCCCCTAATCACTCTCATGAAACTCCTCTGGAACCTCTCCAATGCCAGCATGTCTTTCTAAGTTAAGAGGCCAAAAACTGGCTCACAATACATCAAGTGTGGTCTGACTATTGCCTTATAAAGCCTCAGCATCACAACTTTACTCTTATATTCTAGTCCTCTCGAAATGAGAACAGTGCATTTGCCTTCCTTACCACAAACTCAACTTGCAAGTAACTTTCAGGGAATTCTACACAAGGACTCTCAATTCCCTTTGCATCTCTTGACTTTTTAAAATTTTCTCCCAGTTTAGAAAATAGTCGATGGCTTTATTCCTTTTACTAAAGTGCATGACCATACACTTACCTGCACTATATTCCATCTACCACTTCTTTTCCCATTCTTCCAATCTGTCCAAGTCCTTCCCTTTTGCTCATCACTACTTACCCCTCCACCTACCTTCATATCGTCTGCCAATCTGGCCACAAAACCATTAATTCCATCATACAAATCATTGGCATATGACATGAAAAGAAGCGGTCCCAATACTGATTCCTGCGGAACACCACTTGTCACTGGTAGCCAACCTTAGTAGGCCTCTTTATTCCATTCTTTGCCTCCTGCTAGTCAGCCAATATCCTATCCATGCCAGTATCTTTCATGTACTACCATGGGCTCTTATCTTGTTAAACTGCCTCACATGTGGCACCTTTTCAAAGCTTTCTAAAAATCCAAGTAAACAACATCCACAGAACTCACTGTCTATACAGCCTGTTATTTCCTCAAAGCATTCCGGCACATTTCCCCTTAAGGAAACCATGCTGACTTTGCCCTACGTCATCATGTATGTCAAAGTACCCTAAAATGATAATGGACTCCAAGATCTTCCCAACCACTGAAATCAGGCTAATTGGCCTATAACTGCCTTTCTTCTGCCTCCCTAGAGTGGAATGACATTTACAACTTTTCAGTCCTCCAGATCCATTCCAGAATCTAGTGATTCTTTATACTTTATTGTCGCCAAACAATAGATACTAGAACGTACAATCATCACAGCGATATTTGATTCTGCGCTTCCCGCTCCCTGGATTACAAATCGATAGTAAATATTAAAAAGTTAAATTATAAGTCATAAATAGAAAATAGAAAAATGGAAAGTAAGGTAGTGCAAAAAAACCGAGAGGTAGGTCCAGATATTTGGAGTGTACAGCCCAGATCCGGTTCTTGAAAGATCATTACTAATGCCTCCACAATCTCTTCAGCTATCTCTTCAGAACTCTGGGGTGCCGTCTATCAGTTCCAAGTGATTTATCTACCGTGAGACCTTTCAAGTTTCCCAAGCACCTTCTCCTTATTAACAGCAACTACACTTACTTCTACCCCGACACTCTTGAATTTCTGGCATCCTGCTGGTGTGTTCTACAGGGAAGACTGAAACGAAATAGTTATTAAGTTCGCTTGTCATTTCTTTGTCCCCAATTACATCTCCAGCATCACACACAAAACGCTGGAGGAACTCAGCCGGTCAGGCAGCATCTATAGAAAGGAGTAAACAGTCAATGTTTCAGGCCAAGACCCTTCGATGGGTCCAAGCCTCCAACAACAATTTTCATTACACTCCAGCAAAGCCAACCTAAATTGCTGAACTGATAACCTTTGAACTTATGGAATTTTGACAACCTGCCAACAGGTTCAAGGCATTTGCATACTTAGGCATAAAATCTTGAATGTTCAAAAACTGAAACAGAACAAATATTCCTATTTGCCACAGAACATTGAATGTTTTCCAACAAGATCCTGTCCAATGAGTGAATGCTGCTGCCACAATATAACAATTATTAGCATATACATCAGTGCTTTGTTTATTGTTTTGTTCACAAGAAGGTTTACTCACCATAATTCTAAACCATCTTCCAAGAGATAAACATGGGGAGGCTGCGCAACGTCTGTACTCAACTGAATGACTGGCAACAAGAATGGATAGAGATTTTTGCTGTCTGCTCCCAACCCCTAGAGATAAACAGTAGGAAAAGTGAGCAAATAATTCCACTACATATGAAGTAAAATAGTAATATACGTAACAACAGTATACATAATCAGAATGGCTTCAAATGCATATTACATCCAAATGTATCTGAGGAAAATAACTTACATGCAGATAAAGAAAAATTATAAAAAAGAATGGATTTGACAAAGTCAAGAAGAACAACAAAGGAAGGAGAAAAGGTCCAGGAACTATGGCAACTAAGCAGAAGCATGAAAGATTGTTGATATGAAGGAAGAATTATCAAGAGAACTGGGCAGTCTCCCCGCTCCACGCCACCGACGTTGTCCAAGGCAAGGGCACTTGGGCCGATACAGCTTGGCACCAGTGTCGTCGCAGAGCAATGTGCGGTGAAGTGTCTTGCTCAAGGACACAACACGCTGCCTCAGCTGAGGCTCGAACTAGCAACCTTCAGATCACTAGACTGACGCCATAACCACTTGGCCACGCACCACCACTGATCTAAATTTATTACAATAATAAACACAAAATAACTAACTGCATAATTAATCACCCTCTTCAAATCTGGAATTAGTAGATGCACCTTTGGCAGCAATTATAGCCTTGAATCTATGTGGATATGTCTCTATCAACTTTGCACATCTGGACACTGCAATTTTTCCCCTTTCTTCTTTACAAAACTGCTCAAGTTCTGTCAGATTGCATGGGGATCATAAGTGAACAGCCCTTTTCAAGTCCAGCCACAAGTTCTCAATTGGATTGAGGTCTGGACTCTGACTTGCCCACTCCAGGACATTAACTTTCCTGTTGTTTTTAAGCCATTCCTGTGTAGGCTTAATGCTTGGGGTCTTGCTAGAAAAGAGGAATCTGCTATAATTGTGCCGAGATAACTTGGCACAGGTGTCGAGGAGAGGCAGGTTTCCTGGCCACAAAATGTCAAACAGCATAGAACTCCAACATCCGCTGACACTTAGCTCAGTTGTTGAGCATTTTTATTGAGGATCCATTTGGATCTTAGTAGAAAACTGACACTCCGGGCACAGAGCTTGAGGTCAGCCTGAAGTGGCCAGTACTCATGGCAAAAGCTAAGCCATGGTAAAAGTTCATCAATACCTTATCCAGATCTCTGATCATCAAGCTTGTCCTTCCATGTCACTCAGTTAATGGTGAAACCTACACAAAAACCTTGTGCACATTTTTATGATTATACAAGATGGGTAGGGTCTGGTGGCAGAAGTGAACAACAAGCCCTTCTCAGAAATCTGAAAGCTGGCTAACCTAAACATGACTTAGATTGTCAAATGTTTCAAAGTCATTAAAATCTTTCACTGCTTGTAAAATGTTGATATTCAGAAATATTCAAATTAAGTTCAAAACTAAACATGGAAATTCAAATCATAAAATTAAAATACTTTTAAACATAATGCAACTCAAACTATAATGATTAATGAGGAACCTATTTGGAAAACAGCAATACAAGTCCAAATAACTGAAGTAGCAGTTGGGAAGCACTTTGGGTCCAGTGATCACAATGGAAAAACTACAGAACAATTCCACAGGTTAAAGTCTTGAACTCAAGCAGGGCCACATTTGAGGGCATTAGATAGGATCTGTCTGGGATTGACACTAGCAAACATAGTCCAATGAACTTGGCTTCAGTTGTAGGAAGTCATAAGAGAGAAATCTGAAACACAAGATCTACCATC
Organism: Mobula birostris; assembly: GCF_030028105.1. Classification (NCBI taxonomy): domain Eukaryota; kingdom Metazoa; phylum Chordata; class Chondrichthyes; order Myliobatiformes; family Myliobatidae; genus Mobula; species Mobula birostris. The sequence goes on along the minus strand of NC_092372.1, from coordinate 48,064,722 downwards.
ATTTGGATAGTCATGTCTGATGACTGTTTTGGAGTTTTTCCAAAGAGGAGACTAAGGGACTGATAAAGGTAGCCAGTGGATGATGTCCAAATGGTGTTTAGTAAAGCCTTTGACATGGTCTTGCATGGCAGGTTCACCTGGAAAGTTAGGTTTCATCAAATTCAGGGGCAGCTCACCAGGTGGATCACCAGTTAGATCAATGATAGGAGGCAGAAGGTGGTGACTGCAGGTCAATTCTCTGACTAGAGCCCTAATCAAGGACACGACCCACCCAGCCAACACACTTTTCATCCCTCTTCCCCCCGGGAGAAGGCTCAGGAGCTTGAAGACTCATACGGCCAGATTTGGGAACACTGCTGAACGGATCCTGACCCGGATCTGGGCCGTACCCTCCAAATATCTGGACCTGCCTCTCAGTTTTTTTGCACTACCTTACTTTCCATTTTTCTATTTTCTATTTATGATTTATAATTTAAATTTAAAAATTTTTTAATATTTACTATCGATTTGTAATCCAGGGAGTGGGAAGTGCAGAATTAAGTATCGCTGTGATGATTGTATGTAAAAGTAGCAATTGTTTGGTGACAATAAAGTATAAATTAAAGTATTGACAAGTGGGGTGCCCCAAAGTCAGTGTTGGGATCTCTGTTATCATTAATTATGTAAATGACTTGGACATAAATGTCTATGGCATGATTAGACAGATGCTAATGTTACCAAATTCGAGAGTCTTGTTGATAGTGAAGAAGGATGCTGTGTATCAAAGAGATTTTGTTCAGTTAAGGAGATGGGTTGAAGAATGGTAAATGGATTTCAAGTTTGGTAAGTATGACATAATGCATTTTGGACATTCAAACCAGGATAAGACTTATACAGTTAACGGCAGAGCAATGATGAATGTTGTGGACAAAGGAAATTGGAAGTGCAAATGCATAGTTCGCTGAAAGCAGCTACGCAAGGAGGGTGTGGTGACGTAGTTGTTTATCATGATAGCCTTTATCAGTCAGGGCATAAGGTTTTGGAAAGGGGACATTATGCTGCAATTATATTAAATCACTAGTGAGGCCACACTTGTATTGTGCATGGTTTTTAATAACCCTTTACAACAATGACATTGTCAAGCTAGAGAGGGTGCAAAAGAGATTTACAAGGATACTGTCTTGACTAGAAGGCCTAAGTATATAGGGAGAGGTTGGCCATACTGGATCTTTATTCCCTAGAGTGCAACAGAATTAGGGGAGATTTTAAAAAGAGCTTATCCGTCTCACTTAAAAATACTATCTCAGATGAATCTATGAAAGATATGTTAATTGGAGATCCAATACATTTTCCTTTAGGCAGGTTCTCTCATCACCTATCTGGTCAAGTTTAATACAGGTGTCCCCCGCTTTTCGAACATTCGCTTTACGAAACCTCATTGTTACGAAAGACCTACATAGTTACCTGTTTTCGCTAACAGAAGATGTTTTCACTGTTACAAAGAAAGGCAGCGCGCGATAAAAAGCAGTGTGTGAAAAAAAAGTGTGCGATAAAAAAGCAGCGCCCGATAAAAGGCAGTGCGCGCCCTGAGCAGCCGCTCTTCCCTGGATTCGGAACTGCATTCTAGCCGGCATTCCTTAAACACGTGCCTGTGAGCATCTGTTAGCAAGATGAGTTCTAAGGTATCGGAAAAGCCTAAAAGAGCTCATAAAGGTGTTACACTTAGCATAAAACTAGACATAATTAAGCGTTTCGATCGTGGTGAACGAAGTAAGGACAAAGTGAGTTTGGGTTGTGGAAGCTGACGAAGATGATGTTGAAGAGGTTTTGGCATCCCATGACCAAGAACTGATAGATGAAGAGCTGATGCAATTGGAAGAGGGAAGGATAACAATCGAAACCGAATTCAGCAGCGAAAGTGAAGTCGTCCAGGAACTGAACGATTAGCAACTGCGTGAGATTTTCGCTGCAATGATAAAGTTTGACTTTAATTTTGAAAGGGTATGTTGGCTAAGGGCATATTTGCAAGTGGCTTGAGTGCTTACAAGATGATCTAAAAATGCGCAAGGCTCAGCAGTCAAGCAAGCCTTCCACATCAGCCACGGCAGATGACGAACCTCGACCTTCGACATTGAGGCAGGCAGTCATAGGAGAAGATGAGCTGCCTCCCCTAATGGAAACAGATGACAATGAGATGACACCTCAGTGTCCCACCACCCCAACCCGCGGACAGATACCGATTTGCTGAGAATGCAGCGGTAGCCGGGAGGCACACAGGACACCTTTAAGAAAAAAGCCGAAATAAACATGCTAATTAATTAGGTGCTGCCCGGCACTTAATTGTCGGCCCAGATCAGAGGCGATTGCCATTGCGTCGCCTCTGATCCGGGCCGACATTTACATGCTGGGCGGCACCTAATTAATTAGCTTGTTTATTTCGGCTTTTTTCTTAAAGATGTGCTGGGTTCCTCCCGGCTACCACTGTACCCGTGCATGCTTCGCGAATCGGTATCGGTCGGCGGCCCGGAAGGTGGGGGCTACTGCACCACCCACACTCCAACGACTCAGTCTAACACACCATCATCAGTGTGCTCGGCAAGCTGTCTTCCCGATTCCCATAAGTGATACTACACTGTACATACATTATTTCCACTTTATATAGGCTGTGTATTTTTACGTGTTATTTGGTATGATTTGGCAGCTTCATAGCTTAAAGATTACTGGAGAGAGTGTTTTTGCCGAGAGCGCTTGCGTGAGATCTTCGCTACGGAGAACAGTGCCGGCAATGATTGTGGAAAAGTATTTCTACTTTATATAGGCTGTGTATTTATCATATCATTCCTGCTCTTACTATATGTTACTGTTATTTTAGGTCCTGTTGTGTTATTTGGCATGATTTGGTAGGTTATTTTTGGGTCTGCGAACGCTCACAAAATTTCCCCATATAAATAAAAGGTAATTGCTTCTTCGCTTTACGACATTCCGGCTTACGAACCGTTTCCTAGGAACGCTCTACGTTTGGATGGTGGGGGAAACCTGTACTACTAAATCATGAAGTTGAACATTGAGGTCCCACAATCAGTGATTCCCTTCTGTTCTTACCATCCTCTTCCAAGTTGTGTTCTACTAATTCATTAGCTGAAGGCAATTAGATGGTCATCAGCAAATTTCCTTGTCAGTTTTAGGCCTTAAGCCATTTCCTCCCAATTATGTGCCATTATGCGGTCATCCCTCATTCTCCAAAATCTGGGATGTTGACGATGAGTATGACGCCATGAAAGTGACCACAACAGATACTTGGTTACTCTGTGAGACAGCTCTCCTATTAAAGGTACATTCACAACATTAACAAGTTCAGATGAATTTATGTCTGAATTTGATGCCACTTAAATCTAAGCAAACCACACAAAATTCTGGAGGAACTCAGCAGGCCAGGCAGCATCTATGGAAAAGAGTACAGTTGATGTTTCCGGCTGAGACCTTTCAAGCAGGACTAAATCTTCCCAAAAATCTGCAGATTTTCTCTTGCCACTTAAATCCAGTCCAAGGAAAAAAATCAAACCACTGCAAAATTGGGACAAAATTGTTTCATTTCTCCAAAATTAACGATTTGTTCACATAAAACATTGAGCAACAGAAGCCCATCATCGTTTCAATCACAAGCCAGTCTTGGCGATAAGAACCCTTGCAAAAGGAATACAAACAAACCTCATGCCATAGAATTGGACTCTCGGAAAAGAACAATTTCAGTACAAGTTCACACTCAATGACAAGGTAATATATTCATTCAAACTGTACCTGAACTAGGTGAATCAGCGTGGTGAGAATTGCACACCGCAACATATTGTGATCTTCAGACTGCTTCCAAAGCAATGGTAAATACTGTACCAAACATCCAACATAAGGCCGAATCTATAATTTTTTATAAATATCTTGAATCAAAATTTGAAGCAGCAAACAAAGTCAACTATACCAAGTTACAATAATTGTTCGAAACACACATAAAACAATAAGTACAAAACTAGTCATTGAACAAGGGTGCAATCAAATGTAATTTTCCCAATTATCTACCATTTGCTTTCTACATTCAAATATGAATAAATCTCACCAAATGGCAGTCCTATCATTGTTAGAATGAAAATCAAATTTGTACATGATCAAGTTTTCAGTTTGAATAATTAGAACATTTCTGCAAAAAGTGTTATAAGACATGCATATTTCTAAAACATTACCTGCATTCCAACTCGTTCAATGACACAAGAAATGACATGCAAAACATGCATCTTTGTATCACATTCTGTGACTTGCTGCAGCAATTGGAAGAGTAGACTGAAAACGGTTTCCAAGTACTACAAAAGAAGAAAATAAATTTACAATGACTGCAATTTTCAAAGTTACTTTAAGCAATAAAAGAAAGTTATTTCAGAATCAGATATATTATCACCAGCATGTGTCGTGAAATTTGTTAACTTAGCAGCAGCAGTTCTATGCAATACATAATATAGAAGAAGAAAGCCTTTAACTCCGAGTGGAGTCATCAGGACGCCGTCATGACGGCGCTTTTTTTTAGCAGGCTTTCTTATTTTTACACGGACGAGTTGCTAGCTCAACGCTCAACCCAGCACGGATGGAAAGTGTGCAAGGGAGCCGGATGGATTCGAACTCGGGAGCCTTTGCTCCGAAGTCCGGTGCCGACGCCACTATGCCACCAGCCGGCTACGTAATATAGAAGAAAGGAAAAAAAAGATAAAATAATAATAATAAATAAGTAAATCAATTACAGTATACATATATTGAACAGATTAAAAATCGTACAAAACCGAAATAAGGACAAAATCCACTGACAAGACAATACATATGTGCTAGGAAGAAATTGTTATCTGAATTGTTCGAAATCTTTTCTTTTATTTCTATATCATATCAAATTGCCAACTAGAAGGTAAATAGCTGCCTCTACTTCCCCCACAATCCCATCCCACTCTTTTTCCCTGAACTAGTTGTTGGAAAATATAATTTTTTTTGGGCTGAATTACTCCTTCCATGCATAACGATGCTAAAACCACAAATACCAACATTCCAGCTTCATGCTTGCTATATTTTTACCACTTAGATCCACAACTGTCAAATCTTCAAAATTATGACAGATTATCATATTAGAAGTTATCAGAAAGCCAAAAGAGAATAACTGCAGAGGAAACTTCAGTTCAGTTCAGTTACACTTGTTCTGACAATAAAATCTCCATCTTGAAACTCCTTTATTATTAAAACTGGGGAAGAAGCAACTCTTTTGAATCAAAAACTCAAAAGAACTACAGATGCTGGAAAGCTGAAATAAAATCAGAGAACACTGGAAAAACTCAGCAGGTCACGCAACCTCTTTTGGGAAGAGAAACAGAGTTAATGTTTCAGGTCCAGAATTCTTCATTGGAACTGAAAAAGAAATAATTTATTTTTGATAGTAAGGAAAGTAGATGGGTGGATCAAAGGGAATATTTTTGATAAGGTGTAATAACAAGGTAGTTAAGATGAAACATTTCTGTCTATTTAATGTATTGCCAACATTGCACAATCTGATTATATAAAAAGACAAAAGGAAAAAGAAAGGCAAGCAAACATGGCCAGTTCTAATTCAAAAAGAAAAATCCATATTAAGTCCTACAGGTGCTCAGATGGAATGTGATGTGTTTGTGTTGAGCTTTATTATAAAAGTGCCAGAAGCCACAGATAGATCAGTGAGAGTGGAATGGTGAATTAAAATGGCAGGAAACTAGGACTTAAGGGTCACTCCCATGAACTCTGCAAAATGATTACCTAATTTGTCCTTGGTTTTGCCAATGAAAAAGACCACACTGAAATACATTATATCGCAAGAACAACAAGTGCATGACAGCTTCACCTGGAAAGACAATTTGGGTCCCTGGATGATGGTATGTAAATAGGAAAAAGGACAAGGGAAAGAACAGGTTGCACGAGGAAGTGTGGTATGGCAGGGAACAAAAGACCAGACAAAAGTGAAGAGCAAACAATGGCCCTGTGTTAATGGTGGGCTCATGGTCCAGAAGGCATCATGAGGATGTCCATTAGGTGATATTTGATCTCTACAAGACAAGGTTTGCTCATCATACTTGAACAACGGTAGCATTGTCAGCAGGTTTGATGATGATTCCGGGGTTGGCTCTGAGTGAGGGAAGTGCTAGAAATTTAGACAGTGGTAGGTTGGTGCAAGTCAGGGGAGTGGAAAAACCAAGGTAGTCAATGTCCCATCAGAAGTCTTTTGTATGAAACACCATACCTTCATTTGAGTGTTCTCCCCCAACATGAGATTCAAAGCTGCAAATCCTAAAGGACAAAAGTGGATTATTTATTTCCAAAAAAATTGGACTGCAAACAAGTAGTCTACATGATCACTCCATGACATGTGATAATTAGGAAAAGCTAACAAACAGAATGTTCAGAGAAAGCATTGCACACAATTCCACAAAGAGGAAAGGAAAGGATCTTTAGCTCAGCCATTGCACAAACTTATGTTTTTGCCTGACAAAATGAAATAACATGTAGCCAGGCTTCAACTTTTCAATAAATGCAACACAATCAGAACAGTCTTTTAAATGGGAGGAATTATTGCCTGTGTCAGTTGTATTCTAAGTATATGGCAGCGCACATAGAACTGTCACTTCATTTCTTCCATTTTGTACACAGCATGAAGTAACAATCAGCAATATGTTCAAACAAGCAAACAAATACAAGATGATTTTCTAGGATCTGAATTCAAAACGCCAACATCTGACTGGCTGTGTCACTGTGATATGAGGTGATATGAAGTGAAGTGATGTTTTGATAGTTATTGGTTTCTGGGCTGACCGTCACTTAAGTGGTAATGCAATCCATACCAAAGCTGAGCATCCAAGGCTACGCTGCCTGCCAAAATGGCTTAACAAGGCTCAACAAGTGCTACAAGTTTGACTCATTCAAGTTTTCCACAAAAACCAAGAGCAAACCTCAAATGAAATTGAAGAATTGATTTGTTAGTGGAATCTTACATATCAATGTGAAGCTGATTCCCATGCAAACTGCAGTTTAAAGTCCAGAGACTGACTTGACAGGCAATTTACTGCCAGCCAAAACATTCTAGATCAAATGCATGCAACTTTATCAATCCCATAATAGCATAGTAATTAGTGTAACACTTTACAAAGCCAGGATTCAGATGATTAGGGTTCAATTTCCGCAAGTTTGTATGTTCCATACATGACCACAGGGACTTCCTCTGGATGCTCTGGTTGCCTCCCACATTCCAAAAGATGTATACGTTAGGGTTAGTAAGTTGTGGGCATGCTACGTTGGTGCCAGAAGTGTGGGTATAACTTGCGATCTGGCTCCAGCACATCCTCGAACTGTGTTGTCCACTGACACAGAAACGAAGCATTTCATTGTTTGTTTCAATAAAGCTAACCTTCAAAAATAATTTTAAGATTAACAGCAGGTTCAAACAAACCTCCAGAAGCTTCCCATAAAAAGCAACAACAAATGGCTGGCAAATAAAGAACCTAAGCTACAAGAGTTATAGGTAGTAATGAAAGCCAGTTATCACTTCTCGTTGCCTAGATGATAGAAGTTGGATTCTAAAATTAGCCTGGAAAGGTGGGCTGTCCATTTTATATTAGTGCTCATTCAAGTCATTTCCGATGCCTGCCTTACTGAGATATGGAATTAGGACACAGCAGTACATCTTGCTTATCCAACTCTGGATGACCGGTTATATGCAATCAAGCAGATATTCTTGGACTCAGCATTGCAAAGTTTTATTTATTTTCATTTTTTGGAATGCAAGTTTGTGGTGCCATCACAGGACTTCAAGATACACTCAAGACTGTTCGTCCCCAGAAGCAAAAAAGCTTACAGTCAAAGGGAATACCTTTGCTCTCAACCTTCAGAAAGTTCAAAACATTCACTCTTCGGCAGATAATGGCTACATTTTTAAAAATATACCATTCTGGTCAATCAATGCAGGTTTCAAGGACAACAGATCAGAATTCCACAGCTCAAAAGAATCAGGAGGAGCATGATGATCTTTACGTTATTTGTGTACGCTTCACAAAAGTATACCCTCTTGCCAAGTGGAAGAGTTTGTGAAGGGCATTCAAGATAAACTATCAAGATAACTTGTATGCATCTTGTGCTCAAATTACGTGAACATCAAATATCATGGATGTTGTAAAAAAACACTTGGCTTAAGTAATGGAATCAAATAAGGACAGCAGAATTATCAATGCTGTTAGTCATCTTCCAAAATTGTAGCCTTCCAAAAATTTGCACAAATGGCAGTGCTTGATTTTCTATGTTTCAATGCCAAAATTAAGATGCTGACTAGAACTTTCTAAGACATCTTCATTGACAACTGTGACTGGACAACACAGATGAGCAATCCTTGGATCTTCTTGCTGAAGCAGAATGGTGGTTTAGATGGATCAACAGCTTGTAAGCCAAAATGCTCCACTTGATATTTACAAATTACTTAAAACCAGATCTTTGCAAACAGTTAACATACTTAGTAATGTGTGAAGAATTCTGCATCACGCTGATGGCACTTAGTCTTTACAAAGTCAATGCTTTTTGGATACACCAGCAAACATCCATGTTTTAAGTACAGTATACTTCTGAAGTCAAAGATGGATGTAAATCAGGAAATCATTGTCACTGTTGTGTGGCTGAAAGACTTAAAACAATTATTTCTACTTTTCAAAACTATATTTTCCATTGGTACTGCCTTCAAAAAAAATCTACTTATACAAAATCTGCATCCAAAATGCAGCACATATTGAGGCAAGTTAATTTAGCCTGCTCACAATGGGCAGGCAACTACAAATATAAAATGTTCCTATTTCAAAGATTGTAACAGGCAATAAATCAAAGCTTTCTAGAAGTGGTCTCAAAGCTTGCCATTAATGGTGGAAAGTGAGAAAGAACCACACAGGACATATCTATGGCACAGAAATGCAAAATTACAAAGTCAAAGCAGTAAGTGAAAAGCAACCAGCCATTCTTGCTGATCATGACTAACCCTTGCCTCAGACAAAGAAACTTACAGAAGAATGACTAAGGCAATGGCTGAATCCATGTAGATGATGCACACACCAACACATCGATTATCATGAAAAACAGCCAAAGGTCTACACTGGATGTGTGGGAGGGAAGGAGGATTTTGGACTAATGAAGGCAACAATTGGAAAATATTTTTTAAATGGTAAAATTAGAAATCAGTCATTTAAACAGACTGACTGTTAACAAAAAATGCAGTTGACCAACAATCGGAGATACTGACATATGGCATGAATATGGTACAAGAGCATCCTAATGAGAAATCAAAGTGTGGGTTATGTGAATACATAGTAAGTTGAGAGGAAACATGAGCATATATTTTAAATTATATAAAGGAGGATAAAAATAAGCATAAAATATATTAAAAAGGCTAAAGGGAATATAAAAAGTGTAGTTTCACACAAAAAAGCTATCTAAAACTATGATCAACACATGAAAACTAAAACAAGAAAGATCACTAAAGACACCGTTCACAAGTGGGTAAATGTATTTAAATTCTAATTAGGGAACTTCAGTCTGAAACATTAATTTGTTTCCCTTTTTGTTGATGTGCCTGACTTGATGAACATTTCCAACATTCCCTGTTTTTATTTCAGATACTCACAGTCTTAAATTTATAAGGACTATTTAAAACCAAATGCTCAATTTGTTTGCAAATATGGACATGATAAAGAGATTAGTTCTGCCGGTATCAGTAAATTTAGTGAGTAAAGAGTATGATTAAAAGTACATAAAATGAAATAAAGCAAGATGGAACGATGTGCACTGAAAGGATGAACAAAGTTAGGAAAGAGATTACAATAACTTTAAGCACATTTTTCAAAGATGTTTTATTATTTATGCAAAACGAAGTGGCAAATATCAGGGCATTTATTTATAAGTATAGAATAGGGATCTATGGAAAATGACTTCTAATCAACCACAGCAATTTGAGAACATTGAGATCCATTTCTTAAATTAGTTTCAGAAAAAATGCCGGAAGCAATTGGATTGTTGTAAAACATAACTGGTTTGCATTTTATTGAAGGAAATCATCTACTTCTGGCCAATGTGTGACTCCAGGCATAGAAGTGGCAAAGGTAAAAACGCTCATTTGCATCACACCACTCCAAACAAGACAACACAAACTGCACAAACTCAGGAAAATTGCACATTGACAAATCCGGACAACGGATGAACAGTCAACATCATACTTAATAATTTATATTAAAATAAAATCAGAAGAATTTTTATCAAAGCTCAAGTGTGGACAAACTTTTCAAACCTATATTAGAACATGAAATTCAAGAGCACATCGTAAGGTACCACACAATTTAGGAGAATGTTCAGATTCATAAATATGTCATGCCAGATTAAACTGATACTTTCAGAAAACATAAAAGCAAATGGAATGAATATATTTAACATTGAATATATAAATTTTCCAGTGTGTCAAAAGATGCAGAGGGAAACTAATTTGAACATTCATGTATCTTTACCAGCACATTTTTATTAAATCTTGGCTACAGTTATTTTAATTTCCTTTTTCAGAGTTTTGAATTTCCTTGCTCATTTGTGAAATTTCCTGTTCATTCAGGGTTATTAAAGCTTGAAGATAAAAAATAAAATCTGAACTAAGAGTTGTGAGCATTTTTTTATTAGTTTATATTTGACAAAATATTTAAGAAATCACTAACTGTTAGTTTAAATCCCACAGCTGGATCATTGAATAATACAAAAATTATGCCTCTTAAATCTAAGCTGTAAAACCTGCTTTCAGATTATAGCAAATATCAGAGAATGGATTAAGTGCATTGGGAGCAAAGTCAATCAAAAGGATGAAAACTTGAAAAGATTTTTTTTTACATTGCAGATAATACAACCAACAGTTACACAGCTAGTCACAGCATAAGCAACTACTGTACATAAGACATTAAGTAAACAGTAGTAGTCTTAAATAGTAAAAACAATTCCTTTCATATTAGATCATGGAGAACAAAATCAATTAAATATAATATTTGTAATGACACAAAATTGATTGTTTGTAACTCATTAAAAACAAAGAAACTCTTATTAGAGTTCTCAATACTTAAATCTCGAGTTGCATATTATTGTGATTAAATCAATTATTTTCAGAAATCAGACAACTGGCAACTATGGAAACTCAAAAACACTAAATACAAACAAAAAATGTATTGACAGTTAACAAAAATACAATTGAAAATAATGCATTCAGTTCAGAGATAAATATCTATCATAATTCATGTTCTTATTTATAATAATGGTCAAATGAGTCATTTAATTTTTTGAAGTTTGCTAATCTCCAATCAAAAATAAACTGTTTTGGATTTTTTTTTAATCTGCGAAGCTAATAATATAAAATGCAAAGAATACTTACTGGTAAAAACTGCTCTGTTCTAAATTCGAAATCATCCACAGGTAATAATCAAGTTAAAGATTAACACATTTGTAAAACTGATATCAAGCAAATCCATCAATATACTCCAAGGATAGAGAGCCTACATATACAAAATTGAAAACGTGAACATTAAAAAAACTCTGCATCATAAACCTGCAAAGTCAAGGAATGAATCTATGCAAGAAAAATCATGTTTGAATTAGAGTTAATTTCTACCAGTCCATCTCTCTTCAGTTATTTAAAAATGCACAGGGATATACTAATGGCTTTATTAGACCTACAGTACTATATTTAAAACCACTTTATTAACTCATTAGAGCAAGTAAGGCTGTATGATAAAATGAAAACATTTACCAAGAAACAGCAAATGAATATAAAGGTAGAAAAATGGAACAACTGGCCAAAATTTTGAGACAAGATAAACCTATCTGGTAAATCCCCATTTTTAACCTCCATTTACTATTGGTTCAAAATCTTCAAACTACTTATTCTTTTCCATCAGTGCGCATTACTCAAATTCCTCTACTTCCTCACTTATTATAACATTTCACTGTATTCTAACAGCCAGTTCAAAGTTACAAATTACATTCCTTTGGCAGTAAGATAACCTGATGAAGTTTCTGAATTAGTCTACCTTAACCACTGATCACCACATTCTTCACATACACAGTTTACAGTTTATAAATAATATCAGAATTTCTGTGGTCATCCTACCAGTCACTTATACAACAGGGTCTTAAATACTACAATAAAGATAAAATTAGCATAAAATCTCCAAGAGGAAAAAAAGGAACTATGAAGTCAGAATAGTACATCTATAAATACACTGAAAAGGATATCAAGTTTTAGGGTTGTAGCTGTCTCAATACGCACCTGAGGAAATAAATGAATTAAAATTACATGTGTTTATGCTCCAAATTGCCAACAGCTAAATTAAAATACAACATTTACTTAAATCGTATTTCAATTCAAGCTTAACATATTTAGATATTGTGCAACCTTGATATAATGTGCCATGTTATAGCAAGGATGTGGATACACTGCAGGCATTATCATGTCCCCAGGTCAAGATTTTTAAAAATGTTAGTTTCATATACAACCTGAATATTCAGAAGGATGAGGGGAGATCTCACTGAAGCCTTTTGAATGTTGAAAGGCCTAGACAGAGTAGATGTGGAAAGGATGTTTCACATGGTGGGAGAGTCTAGGACAAGATGGCACAGCCTCAGGATGGAGGGGCCCTCTTTCAAAACAGAGATGCGTAGAAATTTCCTTAGCCAAAGGAGTGGTGAATTTGTGGAATTTGTTGCCACATGCAGCTGTGGAGGCCAGGTTGTTGGGGGTATTTAAGGCAGAGATTGATAGGTTCTTGATTGGACATGGCATCAAAGGTTATGGGGAGAAGGCTGGGAACTGGGGTTGAGGAGGAGGAAAAAAAAGGATCAGCCATGATTGAATGGCAGAGCAGACTCGATGGGCCAGATGATCTAATTATGCTCCTATGTCTTTTATGGTTTTATGGAGTATCTCCCAACATCCATGTTTTACTGAGGTTGCAAAATTTATTAAAAACATAAAATGCCTAATATCTGCATAATGTGTTGGTACAATGTTCATTATGTCCAAACATAATGCAATATTCATTAGAACATTAAGGTCTTCTCAAGTTAAAAACGCTTTAAAACAAGCTTCCTCTTAAAATAACACACACAGAATACATAATCTTATATTAAAATAGTCCCTTATTTAGCTCAAAGCAAATAATTAGTTTTAAAATTCATTTTTATTTGTTGAATGACAATTTACACTCTAAAAAGCTTCACATCACATCAAAGAAATATTTTCAATATCAAGCTACATATGCTGTCGCTCAAATTAAACTTGAAAATATGCAATTTAATAATAGCAGTATTCCTGTCACAGAGTAAGACTTGGTAAAATACACAAGAACATAGCAATAACTTTAAGACATGACTTATATCCTGGACAACCATTGATTAACACAGTTGGAAACAGGACTGCAGAAGAATATCTGCTCTCCCAAGGACTAGCATGAATACTGGCACAGTGATGATTCTCCTACAAGTGTACTCAGCGTCAAGCCCTTGATATTACACTCACAGAAGCTGTAAGAAAGCTTATCATCACAGTCATACAACATAGAAACATATCATTCATCTGTCTGTGCCAACCATAAAGCATGAAGTTACACTAATTCTGCTCTACCTTTACTTTTGAATATATTTTTAATTTAGTTCTCCCGATATTCTACCAGTATCTACATACCATCTCCTAACACATGGGTGACTAGAACAATTGACTGTTGCTTGTAACCTTCCAAATAACACATATTTTCGATGTGGAAGACCAGGGCACGCAGATGAAATCCATATGGGTTTAGAGAGAGTATAACTACTGTTGTTTTCTTTTGCACTCAGGAACTGAACACTGGCCACAAACTGAGAGGAAACAGCGCTACCAATGGCACCACTATGCAATAGCTATGAGAGGAAGCTCAAGAAGTAAAAATAATGCAGAATTCAAAGGGATAGACAGTGCTCCTATGGCTACAAATATGATTCAGCATGGTATGCTGCACTTATTGAGTTAGAGGAAAGACTGCAGATCATTTTGTGAGATGGCAGTTGTGTAACATTGAATCTGACATGTAAGAACCATCTACACTGTGTTGTACTAACCATCAACACACCCAATACTCAAAAGCTCCATGTCAGTGATCGCCTTAACTTGATGTTTGATATGAGCAGCCTTGAATCCAACCCATACCATCCTACCATGGCTAGAATGAACTCTTGCCTAAGCTAGGACTTGAAACCACTGCAAGTTGGCACACAAGGTCTCCTCAAACTCCGAATGAAATATAGATGCTGTTGTACCATCTTTGTAATTGCATCAATATGTGGGACCCAGGTTAGGCCTTTAGAGCTGATGACACCCAGGAACTTAAACCTGCTCAGCCCTTCCACTGATGACAAAGCAAGGATGTAACGTTTTATCTTTAGAAAGCACTAGTGAGTCCTCACTTGGAGTATTGTGAATGGTTCTGGGCCCTTTATCTTAGAAAGGATGTGCTGAAACTGGAGAGGGTTCTAAGGAGGTTTACAAATATTATTCCAGGATTGAATAGCTTTTCAAATGCAGAGTTTGATGGCTCTGGGCCTGATTTTATCAGAATTCAGAAGAATGAGAAGTGACCTCATTGAAACATATTGAATGGTTAAAGACCTTGATAGAGCGGATGTGGAGAGGATGTTTTCTATGGTGGGAGAGTCTAAGACTAGAGGACACAGCCTCAGAACAGAGGGACATCCTTTTGGAACAGAGATGAGGAGGAATTTCTTTAGCCAGAGAGTGGTGAATCTCTGAAATTCTTTGCCACAGGCAGCTGTGGATGCCAAGTCTTTATGTGTATTTAAGAGAGAGGTTGACAGATTCTTGATTGGTCAGAGCATAAAGGGATACAGGGAGATGGCAGTAGATTGGGGCTGAGAGGAAAATTGCATCACCCATGATAAACTGTCGAAGCAGACTCAATGGTCCAAATGACCTAATTCTACTCCTATGTCTTATGATCCCTTGATGAGGATTGGTGCATGTTCCTTGTCTTCCCCTTCCTGAAGTCCACAGGTCTTAGTGTCTTTGTTGCAACACCACTCAACCAGCTAATCTATCTCACTCCTATATGCATCCTCATCACCACCTGAAAGCCAGCCAATAATAGTTATGTTGTCAGCAAATTTATAGATAAAATTTGAGCTGTGCTTAGCCACACAGTCGTAGGTGTAGAGCAGAGGACCAAGCATGCATCTTTGAGGTGCACTAGTGTTAATTGGCAACATGAAACATAACATAAAAACATAAGAAATAGGAGCAGGAGTAGGTATATAGCCCATTGAGCCTGCTCCAGCATTTAATATAGATCATGGCTGACCTGGCCATGGACTCATCGCAGCCTACTTACCTTTTCCCCATAACCCTTAATTCCCCTACTATGCCAAAATTTATTCAACGGTGTCTTAAATATATTTACTGAAGTAGCCTCCACTGCTTCATTGGACAGAGAATTCCATAGATTCACCACCCTCTAGGAAAAGCAGTTCCTCATTTCCATCCTAAATCTACCCTTCCGAACCTTGAGGCTATGTCCCCTAGTTCTAGTCTCACCTATCAGTGGAAATAACTTTACCACCTCTATCTTATTTATCCCTTTCATAATTTTATATGTTTCTATAGGATCTCCCTCATACTTTTGTATCCCAGCCAGTACAGTCCCAGGCAACTCAATCTCTCCTCATAGCCTAACCCCCTCATCTCTGGAATCAACCTGGTGAGCCTCCTCTGCACTGTCTCCAAAGCCAGTATATCCTTCCACACGTAAGGAGAACAGAACTGCACAGAATACTCCAGGTGCGGCCTTACCAGTACAGTTGCAGCATAAACTCACTGCTCTTAAATTCAATCCCTCTAGCAATGAAAACCAACATCCCATTTGCCTTCTTGATAGCTTGTTGTACCTGCAAACCAACCCTTTGTGATTCATGCACAAGCACTCCCAAGTCCCTCTGCACAGCAGCATGCTGCAAGTTTATAGCACTTAAATAAAAATCAGCTCTTCCATTTTTCCTTCCAAAGTGGATAATCTCACATTTACCAACATTGTACGTCATTTGCCAGACCCTTGCGTACTCACTTAACCTATCTATATCTCTCTGTAGACTCTCTGTATCTTCTGCAATTTGCTTTTCCACTCAATTTAGTATAATCAGCAAACTTACACCTCAGCAATCACCAAGATACATTACATTTGGTCCCCTCTTCCAGATCATTAATGTACATCATGAAAAGTTGCGGGTTCAGCACCACCCCCTGCGGCACACCACTCACCATGATTGCCAACCAGTGTAACACCCATGCATCCCAACTCTCTGCTTTCTATCAGTTAACCAAGCCTCTATTCATGCTAATACATCACCTCCAACTCTATGCATCCTTATCTTATGGATAAGTTTTTTTATGCGGCACCTTACCGAACTCCTTCTGGAAATCCAAGTAAATAATGACCATCTGTTACCCTCTATCCACTGTGCTCGTTATATCCTCAAAGAACTCCAGTAAGTTTGTCAAGCAGGACCTGCCTTTGCTGAATCCATGCTGCATCTGCTTTTACAGATGCCTCAATAGTTCTTCTTTAATGATAGCTTCAAGTTACCATCCTTTTGGATGTAAGAGATATTATTTCCAATCCACACAGACTGTGGTCTCCCGGTGAGGAATTCATGGCTGCAATTGCAGAGCGGGGTACAGAGGTCCAGAATTTGGAACTTGTTGATTTGAATTGAGGATATGATTGTAATCAATAAACAGCAGCCTGACAAAGGTAGTGCTTTTGTCCATGTGATCCAATGCCAGATGGATAGCCGGTGAGATTGCATCTGCTGTGCACCTATTGTGGTAGTAGACAAACTGCAGTATGTCCAGGTCCAGGTCCAGGTCCTTGCCTAGGCAGGAGTTGATTCTAGCCATGACCAACCTCAAAATATTTCATCACAGTAGATGTGAGTGCCACTAGGTGACAGACATTGAGGTAGCTCGCCCTGCTCTTCTTGGGCAATGGTATGATTGTCATCCTTTTAAAGCAGGACGGACCCTCAAACTATAGCAAGAAATTGTAGATGTCCCTGAATACTCCTGCTAGCTGTTCAGCACAGGTTTTCAAAGTCCTACCAAGCACACCATCAGGATTTACCCTTTTTAAAGATACTTTGCTGTCAGCATCCAAGACAGATCACAAGGCCACTAGATGCTGCAGGGATTCACACAAGTGTAGTTTAATAAGGTTATTGATTTAGTCTCCTGGCAAGTACAGAAGCAAACTAATTTTTTAAAGCCTGTCAATTTGCCATCATATTCAGCATCATTATGTGTGTGCCTTTAACCACATGTAGATTTCTTTTTTATGATTTGTGTGCCTTCAGGAAGCTTTCATTGTACTTTTTGATTTCATTGTTATCTTCTCCATTTTTCCCCGCTCTTCCTATTTAATGTTATCTTTTGTCATTCTGCATTATGAATATACTTAGTTCATGTCTCTTTTTTTCAGTTCTGCCCTCATCTCTTTATTCGTTCATGATGCAACATTTGTGACTCATAATGCTATTTTGTTTTTTTTTTTATCAATTTGTTCATATCTCCTGGATTCTCTTCATCACTTCACTGGTTTTTTGTAGCTACTGAATTGTTTTGCTTGCCAATCTTATTAGAATCAAGTCTAATATCACTGGCACATGTCGTGAAATTTGCTGTCTTTGCAGCAGCAGTACAATACAATACATAACAGAGGAAAAGAAATGTGAATTAATATAATGAGGTAGTGTTCATGGGTTCAATAGTCATTCAGAAACCTGATGGAAGAGGGGAAGAAGCTGTTCCTGAATTGTTTAGTGTGTGCCTTCAGGCTCCTGTACCTCCTTCCTGATGGTAGCAATGAGAACAAGTCTGGTTGATTGAGGTCCTCATTGACAGATGCCACCTTTTTGAAGATGTCCTGGATACCGTGGAGGCTGGTGCCCATCATGGAGCTGACTGAGTTTACAACTTTCTGCAGCTTATTTCAATATCGTGCTCCCCTATACCAAGTGGTGATGCAGCCAGTTAGAATGCTCTCCATGGTACTTTTATAGATATTTGAGAGTATTTTTGGTGACATTGCCGAATCTCCTTAAACTCCTACTGAGATATAGCCAATGTTGTGCCTTCTTTGTAGCTGCATCGATATGCTGGGCCCAGGATAGTCTCCCCACCTCTGATCTCCTGATGAGGACTGGCTCATGAACCTCCAGTTTCTCCTCCATAGTCGAGAATCAGCTCCTAGGTTTTATTGACATTGAGTGAGAGGTTGTTGTTATGGCATCACTGAGCCAGATTTTCCAACTTCCCTCTTATGTGCTGATTCGTCACCACCTTCGTTTTAGCCAACAACAGTGGTGTTGTCAGCCAACTAAAATATGGCATTACAGCTGTATTTAGCCACACAGTGTAAAGAGAGTAGAGCTGGGGGCTAAGCACACAGCCAGCCTTGTGGAGCACTTGTGCTGATGATGATTGTGGAGAAGATATTGTTGCCAATCTGAACTGAATGGGGTTTGCAAGTGAGGAAATTGAGAATCCAGTTGCACAAGGAGGTACTGAGGCCCAGGTCATGGAGCTTGTTGATTAATTCTGTGTGGATGAAGTGTTGAATGCAGAGCTGTAGTCAGTAAAGAGCACCCTGATGAAGACCACTGACTGTTCAGATATTCCAGAGTAGAGCGAAGAGCCAATAAAATAGTATCTGCTGTTGATCTCTTATGAGGGTAAGCAAATGGGTACAAGTGCAAGTTGCTTCTCAGGCAGGAATTGATATGCTTCATCACAAACCTATCAAAGCACTTCACCATAGTGAATGAAAGTGCAACTGAATGACAGTCATTGAGGCAGGTTAACTCGTTCTTCCTGGGCAACAGGAAAACTGAAGAATGCTTGAAGCAAGTGGGTATGTCAGACTGCAAAGTGAGAGGTTAAAGATATCAGTGAACACTCCAGCCAGTTTTCAAATTAAATCAAATTTAATTATCATTCCAGCCATACATAGATACAGCTGAAAGAGACAGTGTTCCTCTGGGATCAAGGTACAAAACATTCAAAGTAACAACAAATATTCAAAAATAGCAAGTAACAAAATTCAAGACATTGAGCAAAGCAGATTCACTCAAAAAAAAAGCATGTACAGTCCAAGACCCTGAACAACAATGTTCAGCAATCTATGGTACAGTCTCCCGGCAGCGTATAGGAACATGCAATCCAGCCTGTCATTCCACTGCTCAAAAATGGGAGGGCAGCACGAACAGGTATGGCCAGGTCCCAGCCAAGCTCAACCACACTGCAGAGCTTCAGCATCTCCCACCTGGTCTGCAACAGCAGGTAGTCCCAAGGCGTGAGCCCAGTTCTTGCTACAACTGAGGCTCCTATGTTGACTGTCCCTACACCAGACAAGGGTAACAGGCCTGTGGTAGCTTACATTATCACTGTCCAACGAAGTCTCACAATCACAGGTGACTAAGACAATCTCCCATGGTTATCCTGTACCAACTTCGACGTTTCTGAGTAGCGGGCAGCAACACAATCTGCAGCCAAGTCAGCTCCTTCAAACTCAAACCAGCACCTCCGACACCCCAGCCGGCCCCTCAAACACCCCGGCTGGTACCTCCGATGCATCAGCTGGCTCCCAAGCCAACACTAATCCAGCTTCTCCGATCAACGAGCAGCTCACCGATCTTACAAAGAATAAAGCACCTTTGGTTGACCCCAAGAGGCCATTACATTCGCACACATCAGTTTACTAGAAGATTAGCACAGGTCTGCAGTACTCAGCCAGGTACGCTATCTGGGCCACATGCTTTCTGTCAGTTCAGCCCCCTGAAAGATTCTCTCACGTCAGCCTAAGAGGTTGAAATCCCAGGGTCGACGGGGACTGTGGGAGTTTGTGAAGGTGCCCACACACTTTGTTGGTCAAAGTTCATCTGGGAGCGAAACCTTGTTGCCATATATATCATTTGGTTTTACTTTGTAAGATTTGACAGCATTCATGCCCTGCCACAGTTGTCACGCATCCTTCTGTAATGCAAGTTTGGTCCAGAATTGCCACTTCATATGCGAGATGGTTTTCCAAAGGTCGTACCTGGACCTCTTGTATTTTACTTGATTGCCAGGCCTGAACACGACTGCTCTAGCCCTAAGCAGATTGCAGATGTCTTGGTTCATCCAGAGTTTCTGACTGGGGAGGACTCTGAATGAGTTTGTGAGGACACACTTGTCCATGACTGACTTGCTACGATCTGTGACAACAGTAGCATATTCATTCAGATCTTCTGATGAGTCCTTGAACAGGACCCAGTCCAATGGCTAGAAGCAATTCCTTAGCCTCTCTTCTGTCTCCCTGATTACCTCTTTGTTGTCCTTCTCTGGAGCTCTGCTTTTTAGCCTTTACCTGTGTGCAGGTAGGAGGACTGTCAGATGATCTGATTTCCTGTTCAATCTAGGGATGGAACACTAGGTATTCCTAATCCTAGTGTAACACTGGTTGAGTGTGTTGGGACCCATGGTGCTACAGGTAATAAGTTGACGATAACTGAGCAGATATTTCTCCAAGCAAAACTGATTGAGGTCCCCAACAATGATATGAAAGGCGTCAGGATAGGCTGTTTCTTGTTTGTTAATATGGCACTCAATACATTGGGTGTTTGCTTAACATCAGCCTTTGGCAGTATGTAAACCAGTCAGGATCATGGAGGATAACTCCCTCCAAAAGTAGAATGGACAGCACTCAATTATTAGATGTTCCAGGTTATTAGGACAAGAGTTCTGTGGATGAAAACACCTTGTTAATGAGAGAGATCAGAGGAGAATGGCCAGGTGATTCAAGCTGACAGGAAGGTAACAGTAACTCAAATAAATACACATTCTAACAGAGGTGCGCAAAACAGCATCTCTGTACAGAACACATCGAACCTTAAAGTGGGTGATCTCCAGCAGCAGAAGAGCCCAAGGACACACCCAGTGGCCACTTTATTAGGTACAGGAGGTTTGATTAATGTATGATTACTGTTGTCCAATGTTCCACTCTGGCAACTTCTGTCATCTTTTCTGGCTCGGTTCTGTCTCTTGTGGGGCAAGATATACCAAGTGAGAAAGGAGTTCAACACACATTGCTTAAAAAACGAGATTAATTGATTATTTTGTTATCTTTATATGATTAAAAGTACTGGTGTATTACATACTCAAATGTAAATATATTAGGTAGAAATCAGAGAGTAGTGATGCAGCATACATATTCTATTAAACAGAATGCAGCCTGTGATAGTTTTCCAGGGATTCACAGTGTTTACTTTTTAATTATTTTTTATCAATGACTTTGAACAAAAGGAATCATCTGATATCTAGGTTTCCCAACAATGCAAACTTAGAACTTGAAAACCTTGGTGTTGTGCTATTGATACACATACACATTGATCCAAATGCTTTATTTCCAATTCTAGCAGGTATTTTTTCACCACCAAACTAAGACTGTACTTGATGGGCTTATCTTGACATCTTTTTCAAATTGGTATGATATTTTCAATACTCGGGGGTTCTGACACCAATTAGTAAGCAAAGATGATAATATAGGCAAGTCTCTACACAATTCTGAACCTCGCTTCTCACAATGGCCTTCAAAGCATCCCAACACAGTCTGAAAATTACTGATTTACATATAGTAAGCTTTTCTAATATCTCAGAGGCACAAGAGACTGCAGATTCATCATGTAGGGCTTCGACCTGAAAAATCAACAGTTCCTTCCCTTCATTGGATGCTGCTTGATCTGCTGAGTTCTTCCAGCAGGCTGTTTCTCTAGTACTTTCTCTAGCAGTTTTAAGCATATCTAATATCTCATAACTAATTAAAAATTATGCCATGCTCTCAATTTGGACAAATCTCCTTTATAATCCCAAATTATGTATGTTCATCTACTTACCTGAAATTTATATTGCCATAGAGAAAATATTTTTGATTGCATTAATGTTAACTCTCAATCTAGCTTCATAGGCCTAATTTAGTTTCCACATCTTTATCATCTTGTACTTGATCTGATTCTTACTCACATAATAAATACACACACACACATATATATAAAATCTCAACTGCCCCCATTAAGACTACATCCTTTTATGCCTTCCATTTAAATGTCTGGCTGGTGTTAGACTGTCTTTAAAGAGAGTGAGCCCTCGCAAGGCAGAAGGTCCTGATGAAGTACCTGGTAAGGCTCTGAAAACCTGTACCAACCAACTCACGGGAGTATTCAAGGACATTTTCAACCTCTCACTGCTACGGGCAGAAGTTCTCACTTGCTTCAAAAAGGCAACAATTGTGCCAGTGGCTAAGAAGAATAATGTGAGCTGCCTTAATGACTATCACCCAGTAGTACTCACATCGACAGTGATAAAATGCTTTGAGGGGTTGGTTATGACTAGACTGAACTCCTGTATTAGCAAGGACCTGGACACACTGCAATTTGTCTATCGCAAATTGCCTAACCTTTGCCTATCGCAAGGTTGTAAATCTAGTCAGCTCCATCTTGGGCACTAGCCTACAAAGTACCCAGGACATCTTTAGAGAGCAGTGTCTCAGAAAGGCAGTGTCCATTATTAAGGACCCCCAGCATCCAGGGCATGCCCTTTTCTCACTGTTACCATCAGGTAGGAGGCACAGAATCCTGAAGGCACACACTCAGTGATTCAGGAACAGCTCCTTCCCCTCTGCCATCCGATTCCTAAATGGACATTGAAGCTTTGGACACTACCTCACTTTTTTTTAAAATACAGTATTTCTGTTTTTGCACATTTTTAAAAATCTATTCAATATACATAATTGATTTACTTGTTTATTTATTATTTTGTTTTATTTATTATTTTTTTCTCTCTCTGCTAGATTATGTATTGCATTGAACTGCTGCTGCTAAGTTAACAAATTTCACATCACATGCCGGTGATAAT
Organism: Mobula birostris; assembly: GCF_030028105.1. Lineage (NCBI taxonomy): Eukaryota > Metazoa > Chordata > Chondrichthyes > Myliobatiformes > Myliobatidae > Mobula > Mobula birostris. The sequence goes on along the minus strand of NC_092372.1, from coordinate 48,041,657 downwards.
AAACCTGATTCTGATTCTCAGTGGTAGTCATTGTATTTGATGCCACCATCCTCTCTGACAGTATGTCCCAGGTAAGTTTAAGTATACGTTTGATCATCATTTAACCATACATGAATATAGCCAAACAAAACAGCATTCCCCTGGGGCCAAGGTGCAAAACATAACCAACAGCACATCGCACATAGCACAAATAGCTCACATGGTTATCATTTCAGAAAAACATACAGTCACAAAGAAAAACTTGTACAGCACAAGTCCCTGAGTGGCATAACCATAGATTGTCCTGGTCCAGCTTGCTCTTTTATTGTGCCAACACTGGAGGGCAGCACTGATGAGAGGGCCAGCCCCCAACCCAAGTATGGATTCCAGCATGCCAACTAGAGGTCTCTACTCTCTCCTCCCCGAGCGACTGTGACAAGCCGCTACGTCCGAAGCGACCCACAGCCTAGGCCCAGGCCTTGCCACAACCAGGGCAGTTACAACTCCCCTGTCTTCTGTCTCACCAATGAACTAGTGTATTGGACTTGCAGTATATTACATTATCAATGTCCAATAGGGTCCTGCTATCACAATAAAAACTTCCAAGACATTCATTTGTTCCATTTGTTGGATCACACAGTGTGTCAGCACAACAACGGTATACAACAGGTCCAGGCGACAACACAACAGTATGCAGTAAGTCCAGCTTTATCACTATTGAGCAACTCGCCGATGGGATAGTCCTGCAGTACTTGATGTTAGCATCCAGCATCATAAAAGAGATGAATAAAGATGAATCATGAGGACAGCAAGTGCGAGGTATTCAGGGTGTAGCATTCATTGAAAGCTGAACAAAGGAAAAATTGCACTTCAGAATCAAGAGGAAGATAGCTGCGGTATCAGGGGTCGATCACCACAGCCTCAGAATGTCAACTTGTGGAATTCTATGAGCCAGTGCCCTAGACCCAAGCATCTTCAGCTGCTTCATCATTATTTCTGTTCCATAAGGACAGAAGTGGAGATGTCTACTGATGATTGCACGATGCTCAATTCCACTCAACAGCATCTCAGACCATGAAGTAATCCATGCTCGTATGCAGTAAGACCTTCAGGCATAGGCTGACTAGTACAGGGTAACATTTGCACCAGCGATCAAGGACAACTCAAACAAGAGTCTCCTTCTCTTGCCATTAATTTGTATTAACATAACCGAAACCCCCACTATCAATATCCTAAGGGTCACTACTGACCAGAAATTCAACTGGACAAAAATAGATCAGAGGCAGAGTATCCTCCAATGAATGACTCACCTCCTGATATCACAACTACAAGCCAAGCATATAGAGGTACTGTTAACTCACCTAGATGACATCAATAAATCTGAATCTACCTCCTAGTTAAACTAAGTGATAAAAAGAATCAAAGGGGAATTGATGACCATGTAAAAGAAAATTGAAAGGCAGTGGAGAAATAAGGAGAGGAAAATGGCAGCTTAGCAGTGAGCATAATGCTTTATAGCACCAGCAATCAGGGTTCAATTCCCACTGCTGTATATAAGGAACTTGTTGGTTCTCCCTGTGACCACATGGGTTTCCTCCAAGAGCTCTGGTTACCTCCCACATTCCAAAAACATACAAGTTAGTAAGTTGGTGCTGGAACCAGGGCAACAGATGCGGGCTGCCCTCAGCACATCCTTGTGCTTTGTTGGTGGCTGACACAAACTATGGATCTCGCAGTACATTTCAATGCTTCAATGTACATGTGATAAGTAAAGCAATTCTAAAAAAACACTGATGAGGTTGCCTTGCAGAGTGAGATTGTTCAAATAGACTCATTCCGTATCATAAGTAAAACAGGCTCAGTAAGGAGTGTAGAAGAGCTTGCCAGCAGCAACATCAGGCTTGCCTAGAAGTGAGTTGCCAACCTGGTGAAATTCAGCAGAAGAGTAAACACATGACAAGCTGTGGAATCATCACACATGATTCAGTGACTCCACAATCAACACTGCAGACCTATCACATCCAATCATGAATTCTCAGAAGTCTCTCTAAAAGGGCTTTGCAAGCTCAGTTACTGGGTATGTTGAAGAAACAGACTAACAGCTTTTTTAGATGTTATCAGAATCAAGGCATAAGGGGTTATAGTGGAAAATAGCACTTTGATGAGAGTGCTCTATTCTTGCTTTTATTTCTTATGTTATGTTCCCCTCTTCAACAAATGCCACTACAGTACAGCTAAAGCAAACTGTACTTAACAGCAAAAAAATCATAATTCATTAAAATATAAAATACATTTTAAAACTTACCACACGATCTTGGTCCTGCATGAGATTAAGGATGGCCTCATACAACAATGGCCTTAATTCTGATTTAAATTTTACAGAAATCCATTGACCAATCAACCAAATGACTCTACGCCGAATAAGTTTGTATCTATACATCAAAAACAAACAAGATGATTATACACAAGCAACCATTTTACAGGGAGTATTGTAACAAAGCAAAATTTAAAATATTAGCTCAATCAACAATAACTAACAAAACCTGTAACATTCAAAGGCTGTTATAGAGGCATCACAGTTCCCAAAACAACAAAATTAATTCCTGTTCAATTTATTAATATCATCAATGCGATTTTGCTTACTGTAGAACAAAAAAAGATATTTTTCATTGCAATGTAAGCTTATAATCAATAAGTCCTTGAAATCACTGGAAAGGTGGCGCCTACCAATATAAGTTACTAATGTACATATTATCAAGGAGAGTATTTGCGAGATTGTCAAATACACTGCTGGATAAATAGTTCGAATTAATGTTTCCAAAATTCCAAAGTTCAAGAGTACATTTGATCTTTTGTTAAGAACCCAGCAAAGTCAAATGATCTTGTAGCAATAAAAAAACTAACAAAATTAGCAATATAACAGAATAAGCAGTCTAATAATGATATAATATGATATATCAAGCTCTTCCTACCGTAGCCCTGTACAAGGGAGATGAGGCTGAGTACAGGGCTACGGTAGGAAACTTTGTCACATGGTGTGAGCAGAATTATCTGCAGCTTAATGTGAAAAAGACTAAGGAGCTGGTGGTAGACCTGAGGAGAGCTAAGGTACCGGTGACCCCTGTTTCCATCCAGGGGGTCAGTGTGGACATGGTGGAGGATTACAAATACCTGGGGATACGAATTGACAATAAACTGGACTGGTCAAAGAACACTGAGGCTGTCTACAAGAAGGGTCAGAGCTGTCTCTATTTCCTGAGGAGACTGAAGTCCTTTAACATCTGCCAGACGATGCTGAGGATGTTCTACGAGTCTGTGGCGGCCAGTGCTATCATGTTTGCTGTTGTGTGCTGGGGCAGCAGGCTGAGGGTAGCAGACACCAACAGAATCCACAAACTCATTCGTAAGGCCAATGATGTTGTGGGGATGGAACTGGACTCTCTCACGGTGGTGTCTGAAAAGAGGATGCTGTCCAAGTTGCATGCCATCTTGGACAATGTCTCCCATCCACTACATAATGTACTGGTTGGGCACAGGAGTACAGTCAGCCAGAGACTCATTCCACCGAGATGCAGCACTGAGCATCATAGGAAGTCATTCCTGTGGCCATCAAACTTTACAACTCCTCCCTTGGAGGGTCAGACACCCTGAGCCAAGAGGCTGGTCCCAGACTTATTTCATAATTTACATATTACTATTTATGGTTCTATTACTATTTATTATTTATGGTGCAACTGTAATGAAAACCAGTTTCCCCCGGGATCAATAAAGTATGACTATGACTATAATAGCAATCTGGCGAGAAATTAACAATCTTAGCAGTCCACAAAAAAAAAATCACCCTGTGGCTCAACTCCAGCTCTAACTCTCAACAAGCCCAAACTGACCTGAAGACAAAGCGTGAATAGGTAACTAAACATTCGCTTCTACCGTGCCCCAATCTACCCTGTAATAATGGTGCAACACACAATGAAATACAGACAGACAGAAAATAGATACATGGGTCCGACAATCTCAATGTAAGCAACCTTGCAGAATACACATTACATTAATCAAAAGACAATTAAGTTGATTTTCTCAATATAATGTAAAAGTAACTTGAAGTTTATGCGAGCGCAATAGAATTACTATATTATGCATCACTTTCATTCTAGGACAGAATAATTGGCTAATTCTTACGTTAATAAGGAATTTGATTGCAGCACCTTCCCAATGGTGTTAAAATGATTCCACAACACAAAAAAATTATTTTACCGGAATCAGAAATGTACACTGATTTTAAGTGCAACACAACATACTGTTGAAGAAATAAAGGAAATCTGATGATAGTCATATAACCTAACATCCTAAACCATATAGATACCAATGATGTCAGCGGTAGTTCATAGGCTAGATCACTATCTTTATCAATGTGGACACAGAATGTTTACATGGATAGCAATCAAAATATTCATCAGCTGAATGCAAAGGAAGAAAGTAAAACGAAAGACAATTTAATATACTTCTAAAAAATTGATAATTAAATACTCAAATAGCACAGTTTTTAGATTACTTAAATATTTGGGGCTTACCTTATGTGAGTAACTTGCAATTCAGCCAGAAGCTGGTTTTTAAACCACTGGTCAAAATCCACATTATCAAAAAGTTCATAAGCTGCCAATCCAATGGCATTGTACACTACCAAGAACCAAAATAAAACAGGTCAACAATCCAACCCATTTTTATAATTGACAGAAATTTATACTGTAAAATAACAAAGGCATCGAAGATATATCCCAGGTCACTAAGGTGTATTCAAAGCCTGGCTGTAAGTAGTAAGATGGTACTCTTTTGACACTTAATAACAATGCTGTTCCACCACTAAAAATAATTACAGGTATTGGTTGAATGTCAGAATCAGTAACAATGGTATCAATCAGTAACAATATTGCTTTATTGAACCAAATAGCATTGTAAAGATAACATACCGGCATCTTTGATAACTAGTCCAACAGTATCCTCCACATTAGTTGGCCCTAATAAAGCCAAAAGTTATGTTAAAGAGCAAATGAAAACATAGAAGAAAAATAAGCCAAGTTGCAAAATCATTCAAACTATTCGATATTAACTATAAATAATTTGTGCAATAAAACCTGGCACAGATTTCCTGCATACAAGAATCAACAACAAAAACATTTGATAATTGCTACATTTGTAGAGCTTCAAAGAGTATTAAGACAAATGGAAAGAACATCTGTAATGTGTGGAGAACTTTTTCTTTCCAAACAACATCCTGACTACGTGTAGAGGATAAAAAGAACAAAGGTGACAAGGTAATAACAGCCACAATAATAAAAAGAACCTGAGAGGAACATTACAACCAATGCACAAAGTTGCGCACAATTAGTACTGGAGGTTATAATGATGACTATACTTGAAAATCAATCACTGGTTCTAATGTACTTTTAGAATTCCCACGTCAATGAAGATTATAGATGGACACAATCATTTTCAGAATCAGAATTAGAATCAGATTTATTATTACCGGCATGTGAAGTGAAATTTGTTAACTTAGCAGCAGCAGCTCAATGTAATACAGAATCTAGCAGAGAAAAAAATAATAAAAATAAAAATAATAATAAATAAACAAGTAAATCAATTACGCATCTTGAATAGATTTTAAAAAGTGCAAAAACAGAAATACTGTATATTAAAAAAAAGTGAGGTAGTGTCCAAAGATTCAATGTCCATTTAGGAATCGGATGACAGAAGGGAAGAAGCTGTTCCCGAACTGCTAAGTGTGTGCCTTCAGGCTTCCGTACCTCCTACCTGATGGTAACAGTGAGAAAAGGGCATGGTTTGGGTGCTGGAGGTCCTTAATGATGGACGCTGCCTTTCTGAGACACCACTCCCTAAAGATGCACTGGGTACTTTGTAAGCTAGTACCCAAGATGGAGTTGACTAGATTTACAACTTTCTGCAGTTTCTTTCGGTCCTGTGCAGTAGCCCCTCCATACCAGACAGTGACGCAGCCTGTCAGAATGCTCTCCACGGTACAACTATAAAAGTTTTTGAGTGTATTTCTTGACATGCCAAATCTTTTCAAACTCCTAATGAAGTCTAGTTGCTGTCTTGCCTTCTTTTATAACTACATCGATATGTTGGGACCAGGTTAGATCCTCAGAGATCTTGACACCCAGGAACTTGAAGCTGCTCACTCTCTCCACTTCTGATCCCTCTATAAGGATTGGTATGTGTTCCTTCGTCTTACCCTTGCTGAAGTCCACAATCAGTTCTTTCATCATACTGCCATTAAGTGCCAGGTTGTTGCTGCGGCACCATTCCACTAGTTGGCATATCTCACTCCTGTACGCCCTCTCGTCACCATCTGAGATTCTACCAACCACGGCTGTATCGTCAGCCAAATTTATAGATAGTATTTGAGTTATGCCTAGCCACACAGTTATGTGTACACAAGGAGTAGAGCAGTAGGCTCAGCACACACCCCTGAGGTGCGCCAGCACTGATTGCCAGCAAGGAGGATATGGCATCACCAATCTGCACAGATTGTGATCTTCTGGTTAGGAAGACAAGGATCCAATTTCAGAGGGAGGTACAGAGGCCCAGGTTCTGCAGCTTCTTAATCAGCATTGTGAGAATGATGGTATTAAATGCTGAACTATAGTCGATGAACAGCATCCTGACACAAGTGTTTACTGAACCCACTGCAAAAACAGATAACATATTGTGTTCCGTTTATCAGGCAAAATTTTTTAAAAATCCAAAGCATCTTCATCTAATGCTAGTTAAATTTCCATTTTACTTATTTACTTATTGAGATACAGAGTGGAATAGGCCCTTCAAGCCACACCACCCAGCAATTCCATGATTTAATCCAAGTCTCATCATGGAACAATTTTACAATGACCAATTAACCTACCAACCAGTAGGTCTTTGCAGTGTGAGGGGAATCTCACACGGTCACAGGGAGAACATACAAACTCCTCATAGGAGGCGGCAGGAAATGAACCCTGCTTAACTATACTGTAAGATGTCGTGCTACCACGATGCTACTGTGTCGCCCAGGGTTTCAGAGCTTCAAAAATATTTCAGAATTAATCTATTCAGAAATAAATCAGAATTTAAACAGTTAAATAGTAAAAAAAACACATTACAGCTTTTTTGTCATTATTTAAAGAATTTTTGTCAAAATCTAGGTGAAAATGTGTAGAATTAAACATTTTTTCGCAATTTCATCCCCAAAGTAAACAGCTTACTTAAATGTTAGATACATTCAGTGATCTCAGTGCCTTAGTCTGAGAAACTGATGGCTTACTACTCACTCCAGGATTTAGATATGTAAATATATAATCCAGAGAGAAACTTCAATCAGTACATAAAGATTACTGATGACTCAAACTTTCAAAACAGATGGGCAAAAACATGCCAAAATAAGACTGATTTAAATTGATACCACGGAACAACCATTATGATTCTCTGATAACACAATTTCCTTCTTTCAAATCTCAAGGACTATTCCTCAAAACGGGTACACTTTTTTCCACATATTATTTGTTATGAATCTGCTGTGTTCACATTGATTTTAATTTCAGACAGAGCAAATGACATAGTAAATATTCAATATTATTCATTGGAGTGACTTTCCATTCTATTGCATCCGTATGATCTGCCTAAGGATAAATAAAAGTTTAATCAAACCAATCTAAATACCAGACTATATGTGGTCAAGAACGTAGGGCTTAAATACTTATCCATCTAATCAGAAGAGAGGATGGTACTGCTAAGACAAAGCCTGATATCTTGAGTTTCTTAATTATTAACTCTAGATAACTACTTCTGCATTGCTCTCGTCATCAAAATCAGCAGCACTATATTAACTACTAGCTCATAAAAACTTTCCTCATTTATGATGCCTCTCCAAAAAGAAATCTTTCTTACGTTATCTCGATCCATAAGTGACTTATCCCTTGATAAAAATGATTTAATTCCTAATACCCTCTGAAATAGTACAGCTGGCCATTTAAACTGTTCTTATCCTCTACAAAAGAAACAGAAATACTTGGCACAGAAGTAATAATCTAATCTTGCTCATACCATCCAAAGGTGGAATTTACTCGCATTTCATTGCTCTTGATCAGTTGCATTGTAGATAAGTGCTCCTCTAAATAAGCTGAGAATTTTTGCCTGCACTACTCTTTAAGATACTGAGTTTCAACGCTACATTACTTTTCAGGCAAACTATTTTGTCTTTAAGTACCCTCTAATCTCTGTACTAAGGTTTACCACATCTTTCAGCAATACAAAACACTTTTAGACTACACCAAACTTTGGAGTAAGCTCACCATAAAGAGTTAATGGGTTAAATTACAATTAATGATTGCACAAAAGAGAAGAAGTCGCTGAAATTCACTCATTTATGGGACTATTTGAGTGAAATTTCGAACGAGGTTGGAGGCAGCATCAGACGTACGACAACTCTGGCAGGGTTTGCAAGACATTACTTCCTACAAAGCGAAACCCAGTAGCATGAATGACAGCAATGCTTCACCATCAGATGAACTTAACACCTTCTATGCCAGCTTTGAAAGGGAGAATATAACTACAGCTGTGAAGATCCCGGTTGCACCTGATGACACTGTGATCTGTCTCAGAGGCCGATGTTAGGCTGTCTTTAAAGAGAATGAACCCTCGAAAGTCCAGAGCTCCCTATGGAGTACCTGGTAAGGTTCTGAAAACTGGCAGGAGTATTCAAGGACAGTTACAACCTCTCACTGCTATGCGCAGAAGTTCCCATTTGCTTCAAAAAGGCAATAATTATACTATTGCCTAACAAATGACTATCGCCCGGTAGCACTCACATCTATAGTGATGAAATGCTTTTGAGAGGCTACTCATGACTAGACTGAACTCCTGCCTCAGCAAGGTCCTGGACCCATTGCAATTTGCCTATCACCATAATAGGTCAACAGCAGATGCAATCTTAATGGCTCTTCACACTGCTTTAGACCGCCTGGACAACACAAACACCAATGTCAGGATGCTGTTCATCAACTATAGCTCAGGATTTAATACCATCATTCCTGCAATCCTGATTGAGACGTTGAAGAACCCGGGCCTCTGTAACTCCTTCTGCAATTGGATCATCGACTTCCTAACTGAATGACAACAATCTGTACGGACTGGTGATAACATCTCCTCGCTGACAATGCTCTACTCTCTCTATACCCATGACTGCGTGGCTAGGCATAGCTCAAATACCACCTATAAATTTGCTGACGATACAGCCATTGCTGGTAGAATCACAAATGGTGATGAGTGGGCGTACAGGAGTGAGATATGCCAACTAGTGGAGTGGTGTCGCAGCAACAACCTGGCACTCAGCGTCAGTAAGACAAAAGAGCTGATTGTGGACCTCAGGAAAGGTAAGATGAAGTAACACATACTAATCCTCATACAGGGATCAGAAGTGGAGAGCGTGAGCAGTTTCAAGTTCCTGGGTGCCAAGATCACTGAGAACCTAACCTGGTCCCAACACATCAATGCAGTTATAAAGAAGGCAAGACAGCGACTAGACTTCATTAGGAGTTTGAAGAGATTTGGTATGTCAACAAATACACTCAAGAACCTCTATAGATGTACTATGGACAGCATTCTGACAGGCTGCATCACTGCCTGGTATGGGAAGGCTACTGCATAGGGCTGAAAAAAGCTACAGTGGGTAGTAAATTTAGTCGGCTCCATCTTGGGTACTAGCCTACAAAGTATCCAGGACATATTCAAGGCAGCAGTGTCTCAGAAAGGCAGCGGCCATTACTAAGGACCTCCAGCTGCATTTTTGACTGGCATGCCCTTTTCTCACTGTTACCATCAGGTAGGAGGTACAGAAGCCTGAAGGCACACACTCAGCAATTCTAGAACAGCTTCTTCCCCTCTGCCATCCAATTCCTAAATGGACATTGAACCAATGAATGCTACCTCACATTTTTAATATATATTATTTCTGTTTTTGCACGATTTTTAAGCTTTTCAATATATGTATACTGTAATTGAATTATTTATTTATTTATTTTCTTCTTCTTCTATATTATGTGTAACACACTGTAAGGTTTCACTGCTAAGGTAATGGTTTCTGTGTAGCAGCAATGTTTGGGTTATGACACTATAATGGGACATGTTAGCCAATGAGGTGATGTTGTTCTTTCTTGTGTGTCTGGGAGCTGGGATTTCACAGTCTTTCATCGGGGAGTAATAGACAGAGAGGACGCGAATGGAGAGAATTGGAAGACCACCGACGGAGTCAACTGAGGAGCGAGGGTACAAGGGCTGGCTACACTCGGAGGTTGATGGGGAACAAATGAATGAACAGTGAGCTCCAACGTTGCGCGATAGACATTTTCATGAGAATGGGCCTTTTTTTTTTGTTTCTTTACTAACCATATAGTCAAATTAAGAATCATATAGCTCAAATGTTTAATCGCATATTGGGTTACTGTCTGATATTTTGCAGTACGGATTTGTAACTGGGAAAGACATCACACAGCATCCACTCAAACGTGATTTCTCAGCTTGGTGGGGCCAGAGGCTGTTTTCCCGAGGCGACCATGGGCTGGCCGGACCTGAGGGTTACAACTGTGGGGGCTACTTTCGGGATTGATTCCGTTGGATGTTGTGTGATTGCCCTGAGCATTGAACCAGTGGGCTGTGTGTTTAAGTTTGTGCTGGTGTAGATGCTGGCAGGGTAGAGTGGTGGAGCGCTGGTGTGCCTCCATGGAGTTACCGGTAACTAATGCATGCGTGTTGAGTGGGGTGGATAGTCATACCCCGGATGAATTGTTAATTCACTTTCTGAGTATGGTTAAAGCTGTTGGCAAAGTTGAAGTTGTAGCATAGAGTTACGATAAAATAGCGGGCTCAGGCCTTGTTTTAGTTCAGGCTAGCGCTGACGTAATGGCTGTGGGACTGCCGGCGTCTATCGGTGCCCCAGGTGAGGCAGGGCCTTGGCCTGTCCATACTGTCAGGGAGGAGGAGGAGGTAGCAGTTGAGTCGCCCATAGTTGGGTCAGAGGTTTCAGAGACAGGGTTCTGTCGTTTCTGAGGAGTGAGGGGAAGGAGTGGTTGGATTTGGAATGGCTAATTAGTCCATGTCCCCCAGCGAAGAATGAGAATTCTGAGTTAGTATCCCTCCTTTCCTCTCTGGCGAATAAATGGAAAAATACCCAGGTTCAAAGTCCGCCTATTCTCTGGAATAATGCCCACCCCTAAAGGGGAAGAGGAGTATAAGACTTGGACGGAGCAGACCTCTCAGTTGTTAGATGAGAGATGAGTGGCAGTGCTCCGAAGACGTAAAGCGACAGATTGGTTGAAAGTTTGAATGGGCAGGCCACTGATGTTGTGAGAGCTGTCAGGTTGCGGTCTCCTGTAGCAACAGCTGTCAATTATCTGCAAGCACTGAACAATGCTTTTAGCCCAACAGGAAGCCTCATGGAGCTTATGGTGGGGTTTCAGAATATGCATCGGGAGAAGGGGGAGGCCTCACCAGGTAGACCAGAAGTGTCCCCAGTAGTGTCTGAACCTGAAGAGCGAGGTGAGGGGGTGCGGAGGTCTCAGATAATTAGGCTAGCCTACGTAGCTCCAGGGGAACAGAGTGTGACCCCTACCATTTTGAGGGAGCTATGTCACTGCTTTGTACACCTGGATTGGACTTTGTGTTTTGCAGGAAGGGTTGGTGAATTATCTCAACGTCATGAGGACATGACTAAATTCGGTGAGGGGAGAGTGTAACACACTGTAAGGTTTCACTGCTAAGGTAATAGTTTCTCTGCAGCAGCAATGTTTGGGTTATGACTAGAGATAATGGGGCATGTTAGCCAAAGAGAGGATGTTGTTCTTTCTTGTGTGTCTGGGAGCCAGGATTTTGTGGTCTTTTGCCGGGGAGCGATGGAGAGAGAGGACGCGAATGGAGAGAGTTGGAAGACCAGCGGACAGAGTGGACTGAGGAACCAGGCTTCGAGGGCCGGCTACACTCGGAGGTCAATGGGAACAAATGAATGACCAGTGAGCTTTAACATTGCACGATAGACTGTTTCATGAGAATGGGCCCTTTTCTTTTTTTTTTGTTTCTTTACTAACCACATAGTCAAATTAAGAATTATAAAGCTCAATCGTTTAATTGCGTTTTGTGTACTGCTTGATATTTTGCGGTGTGGGTTTGTAACTGGGCAACACATCACACAGCATCCACAAAGTGATTTCTCAGTTTGGCAGTGCCAGAGTTGCTTTCCCCCAGACGACCACGGGATGACCGAACCTGAGGACCCGGGGTTTACAATGTGTTGCATTGAACTGCTGCTGCTAAGTTAACAAATTTCACAACACACGCCGGTGATAATAAACCTGATTCTGATTCTGAAGTTTCCAAGATAAGGAAACTAGTTCTACCTATATGGTGTCTAAGACTACCAGAGATTTTAAAGTTAGATCTTTAGCAAATTAAGTTAGGAAATACTTTCAGACGCAATTCAATTATGATGATTGGAATTTGCTTCCACAAAATGCAGCTGAGTCAAAAATTAATTTTAATTCAAAACCTAGATCAATAGAAAGCATCACAGTATTGTGGAATGAGCAAAAACCTTCTGATATGGTGTCAAGTTACATATCATATATTATCTCAGAAGCAAACCTGACTGACTGAAAGATCAATTCTCGATACCAGAATTAGGTGTATTTCATTCATGATAACAGATCTCAATATATAGGACACACAGTAAGCATTAAATAAAGAAACTACTGGAAATACTCAGGAGATCAGGCAGCATCTGTAGCGAGAGAAGCAGAGGTAACATTTCAGGTTGATAACCTAACAACAGCTTCTGATTTTGTTTCTATTTTCCAACATACTGTTTGCAATTTTTTTGCTTTTACATAATGGAAATAAATGGTGAATTGGTACAACTATTTGAAAAGTTAATTATTTAATAATCCTGCCAATGAATAAAGGAATTTTGACTCCTTTAAATACTGCTATAAAGTACATCTGGAGTCACTCAAGTACATGTGAAAATATTTAAAAACAAAAGCGTCTTGTTTCTATATTTCTGCAAATACACTTTTTTTTATATTATGTACTGATGTTGATAAAAACATAATTTACATTAGTCCTTTATAGGATAGAGTCAAGCTTCCAACAGCAATAGCATTTTGTTATTTTACAAACAGTACCAAAAGATCCGCAAATATTGCACCTATGCCAAAATAAATCAATCTTATGTAATGAATAATAGGTTGAACTTAAAAATCAAGTAAAAGAATTAAACATACCATGTAGATTTTGAACCATTTCTAATAAAACAGGTGTAAGTGTTTGGCTGTACTCATGAAAAATATCCAAAAACAGCACTTCTGTGCATGGCTGCAAAAAAAAAAGACAAAATAAATTCTATCAATGCACTCATGCAACTTTATACAAGACAATATAGCATTTAGGATATGTTTCAATTCAAAAGCATTGATAACAACTTCAGCAATGCAGGACACAAACCCATAACTTGTTTTCACCAATTTGCAGCTTCCAGGTTATTAAATCATGAGGCAGAAAAGGCACAGTCACTGAGTCTTCAATATTTCTTTCAATTTGTTCCATTCCCACAATTTCTCCCCTTTCTAACAAACTCTTCACCTTCAGATACTGATTTCATAAAATTTCAAAAGCTAATGCTGAAAAAATTCCATCAATATAACAGTCAGTAAATTCAAATTCCTAACTACCTGTTTTCCTTGCATTTTTCTGATAATCATCCAAAATTATTCTGTCCACACAACTTATCATGATCTTAAGCATCTCAGTCACACTAATTCTGACCACTTTTGTCCCTAGGGGAACATCCCTATCTTGTAATCCCATACACATAAAACATGTATGTAAATTAGGTCTGTACCCTCTCTACAAAGTCTTCATTTCATTTCAAAAATGAAGCATCTGTAAATGGATACAATTTTAACATGATCTATAGCGAGATCATCTACTTCAGACTTAAAAGAGTTAGGACAGAGTACTTCTAAAACAGTAATACACTGGAAGCAACAGAGGTCCAAAGAGTCTTTGGACCCATGTAATATATCACTAAAATGTCATGAAACCAGAGCAGATTAAAATGTAGATAGCTGTAAATGCAGAATATATAACAATGTAGAGCTGCTGTCATCTCAGGAACAGGTTCAAGGTATTGAAAGGCCAAGTAAAGATAATGCAATTTCTTCCAGAGAAGCTTTGTTGAAACAGATGGGAATTCATAGTTATAAAACATCATGATCACCATTGTCAATGCATATTTATTATCCAGATTATTTAATTACCTAAATTAAAATTTCTCAGCTGCTGTATAAGCATCTGTTAGTCTCGTGAGACCATGGATTTGCGCCTTGGAAGACTTTCAGGGCACAGGCCTGGGCAAGGTTGTATGGAAGACCGGCAGTTGCCCATGCTGCAAGTCTCCCCTCTCCATGCCACCGATGTTGTCCAAGGGAAGGGCACTAGGGCCGATACAGCTTGGCACCAGTGTCGTCGCAGAGCAATGTGTGGTTAAGTATCTTGCTCAAGGACACAACACGCTGCCTCAGCTAAGGCTTGAACTAGCGACCTTCAGTTCACTAGACCAACGCCTTAACCACTTGACCACGCGCCAACACGCCAACAGTACAGCTGATGTACTGGCATTCAAAACTTAGGACAAATAATAAATCTTTGAATCCTAACCCAATAACTTGTCCTCAAACGTTCCTTTGTCCTAAGAATGATGCATTTGACCTGAAATGTTCACTGTTTCTTACCCCACAGATGCTGCCTGATCCTCTTAACTGCTTCTAGCATTTTCAGTTTTTATTTCAGACCCACCAATAATGGAATAATCAAGAACACAATGTATATAACAAGTTCAGTATTTCATTCCGCTCCTTCAAGTAAAATTAATCATTTTGATTGCATGAGATTTTTTCTGATATTGGCATCTTTGTTACCCTCTTGTAGGCTTTCTTTCAACCTTACTCCCTTGTGTTATTTTTCCCCACCTCCCTCCTACATACCACAATCTGCCCCCACTAGGACAATTATCATTTATTTCTAGATGAATGATTTACAATAGGAATTTCACAGTCTGAAGCAGAGCTTCCTTTGAAATAAAACCATCATATTCCATAGAAACATAGAAAATAGGTGCAGGGGTAGGCCATTCGACCCTTTGAGCCTGCACCGCCATTCAGTATGATCATGGCTGATCATCCAACTCAGAATCCTGTACCAGCCTTCCCCCCATACCCCCGATCCCTTTAGCCACAAGGGCCATATCTAACTCCCTCTTAAATATTTGCCAATGAACTGGCCTCAACTGTTTCCTGTGGCAGAGAATTCCACAGATTCACCACTCTCTGTGTGAAGTAGTTTTTCCTAATCTCCGTCCTAAAAGACTTCCCCTTTATCCTCAAACTGTGACCCCTCATTCTGGACTTCCCCAACATCGGGAACAATCTTCCTGCATCTAGCCTGTCCAATCCCTTTAGGATTTTATATGTTTCAATAAGATCCCCCCTCAATCTTCTAAATTCCAACGAGTATAAGCCTAGTCGATCCAGTCTTTCATCATATGAAAGTCTTGCCATCCCAGGAATCAATCTGGTGAACCTTCTTTGTACTCCCTCTATGGCAAGGATGTATTTCCTCAGATTAGGGGACCAAAACTGCACACAATACTCCAGATGTGGTCTCACCAAGGCCTTGTACAACTGCAGTAGTACCTCCCTACTCCTGTACTCGAATCCTCTTGTTATGAACGCCAGCATACCATTCGCCTTTTTCACCGCCTGCTATACCTGCATGCCCACGTTCAATGACTGGTGTATAATGACACCCAGGTCTCGTTGCACCTCCCCTTTTCCTAATCGGCCACCATTCAGATAATAATCTGTTTTCCTGTTTTTGCCACCAAAGTGGATAACTTCACATTTATCCACATTAAATTGCATCTGCCATGAATTTTCCCACTCACCTAACCTATCCAAGTCACCCTGTATCCTCTTAGCATCCTCCTCACAGCTAACACTGCCACCCAGCTTCGTGTCATTCGCAAACTTGGAGATGCTGCATTTAATTCCCTCATCTAAGTCATTAATATATATTGTAAACAAATGGGGTCCCAGCACTGAACCTTGCGGTACCCCACTAGTCACTGCCTGCCATTCTGAAAAGGTCCCGTTTATTCCTACTCTTTGCTTCCTGTCTGCCAACCAATTCTCTATCCACATCAATGCCTTACCCCCAATACTGTGTGCTTTAAGTTTGCACACTAATCTCCTGTGTGGGACCTTGTCAAAAGCCTTTTGAAAATCCAAATATACCACATCCACTGGTTCTCCCCTATCTATTCTACTAGTTACATCCTCAAAAAATTCTATGAGTTTCGTCAGACATGTTTTTCCTTTCACAAATCCATGCTGACTTTGTCCGATGATTTCACCGCTTTCCAAATGTGCTGTTATCACATCTTTGATAACTGACTCTAGCATTTTCCCCACCACCGATGTCAGGCTAACCGGTCTATCATTCCCCGGTTTCTGTCTCCCTCCTTTTTTAATCAGTGGGGTTACATTAGTCCAGAATCTAAAGAGTTTTGAAAAATTATCACTAATGCACCCACTATTTCTTGGGCTACTTCCTTAAGCACTCTGGGATGCAGACCATCTGGCCCTGGGGATTTATCTGCCTTTCATCCCTTCAATTTACCTAACACCACTTCCCTACTAACATGTATCTCCCTCAGTTCCTCCATCTCACTGGACCCTCTGTCCCCTACTATTTCCGGAAAATTATTTATGTCCTCCTTAGTGAAGACAGAACCAAAGCAGTTATTCAACTGGTCTGCCATGTCCTTGCTCCCCATAATCAATTCACCTGTTTCTGTCTGTACGGGACCTACATTTGTCTTAACCAATCTTTTTCTTTTCACATATCAATAAAAGCTTTTACGGTCAGTTTTTATGTTCCCTGCCAGCTTTCTCTCATTATCTTTTTTCCCCTTCCTAATTAAGCCCTTTGTCCTCCTCTGCTGGACTCTGAATTTCTCCCAGTCCTCAAGTGAGCCACTTTTTCTGGCTAATTTGTATGCTTCTTCTTTGGAATTGATACTATCCCTAATTTCCCTTGTCAGCCATGAGTGCACTACCTTCCTTGATTTATTCTTTTGCCAAACTGGGCTGAACAATTGTTGTAGTTCATCCATGCCATTTTTAAATGCTTGCCATTGCATATCCACCATCAACCCTTTAAGTGTCATTTGCCAGTCTATCTTAGCTAATTCGCGCCTCATACCTTCAAAGTTACCCTTCTTTAAATTCAGAACCTTTGTTTCTGAATTAACTATGTCACTCTCCATCTTAATAAAGAACTCCACCATATTATGGTCACTCTGACCCAAGGGGGCCCTCACGACAAGATTGCTAACTAACCCTTCCTCATTGCTCAATACCCAGTCTAGAATAGCCTGGTAAGTTGACTGCAGTTCCTTGTATTACACATTGGTAATTTCTACACTAGTCTGTCAGTACTTGGCTTTTCAAGGTGGTGTATCTGCTTAAGTACCGTAAATTCCGGTGTATAAGCCGAGAATTTGGCCCTATATTTTGGTCCTAAAGTTAGGAGGTTGGCTTATACAAGGGTGCCAACTTTGGGAAAACGAATACACGGAAGACAGGTCGTATTTATTGGCTGTTTTTGAGTCAAATACAAAAGAAAATACAAACACTTACACAAAAGTAAAGATCTACCGAACACATTCTGTTTCTCAATTTACTTGTACACACTGTTGTCATCAAACGTTCGTTCCACTGTCAATGCATGAATTCTTTGAATGCTTTATTTAAACTCACATCTAGCGGCTGGAGCACAGACGTCAAACCACCGGGGATGACTACAATGTCTGTATCTTTCGATGCTGCTTTTGTCTCACCTGACAAGTGTGCTTTGAACATGTCCCAGACAAGTAGCGACTTTTCCTTCCTGAAACCTTCGGGACGTCGACACCACACCTCTTTAACCCACTTCAAGCAACCCGCTTTGTCCATCCAGCCGCGTTCTTGAACGTAAACAACAACACCCTGTGGCAATTTTTCTTTCTTTGGGAATGTTTTCCTCTTAAAAATTACCATCGGTGGTAGTTTGGTCCCATCAGCCAAACACGTTAACACAACAGTAAGATGATGCTTCTCGTGTCCAGTTGTTTTGACAAGGACTGTCTTCTCTTCCTTCTGATTGACAATGCTGCTGCCAGCAAAATCAAAGAACATTGGTGTCTCGTCTATGTTACCAATCAGTGAGAGCGGGTAAGAATGTGCCTTTCGATGCTTGATTACGAATGATTGGAAGGCCATAATCTTATTCTCAAGGTTGCTCGGTAACTTCTGAGCAATCTTTGTTTTTAGTCTCAACGCAAGATCACGTCTATTCATAAATCGGATGCACCAACTTCACGTAGCTTTGAAATTTTCGCTGACCTCACGGTGTTTTTCAGCCCATTTCAACGCTTAAACTTGAGTCATTTCTCTGGTAACAACGTATCCAGACGATCACTGGTGATTCACCCACTCTAAACCTTTTTCTTCCAGTTCTGGCCACTGGCATATTTTCCCGCGGTTTGCACATTTCATCTTTGGCATTTCCCTCAGCGTGTCCTCTGCCTTTCTCCACTCTCTCACTTGTTTCTCGTTTACACTAAACTTCTTAGCAGCTACAGAATCATTCGTTCCTTTAGCAAAATCAACAATCTTCAGCTTGAAGCCAGCATCATATCGCATTCATTTTAATCTTTTGTACATGGTGGTCGCAAACTCAATACTGAGTACACGTACTGATCCTGCCACCCCGTGTTATATTTTAATGAGATTACAATGGGCGCTAAATGGTTTCACAGGGGTTACATTTCAGAGGATTCTTTACCATTGAGAACCTAATCCAAAACTTCCCTCCCTGATTTATTTATTAAGAATTCGCTTATAACGCTCTACAATGTATAGGCCTGTTTTCTTAGCAGGTAGTGGTTCACAAAATTTCCAGGTTCCGGATCTGGCAAAGCTGAGTACCAGCATGTGAAATCTTGTGATCTTTTCCGTTAAATCAAAAACCTCTACAAAAAGGGTCGGCTTATACAAAGGTAACATGAAAAAGTCACTTTTTTAACCTTGAAAATGGGGGGGGGAGTCAGCTTATACACCGGAATTTACAGTATGTCTCTTCCTACCCTCCAAAGCCTGTTTATCTTTATTCAGGATAGCTGGGCAAGACATGAAAATGAAACTTTGGGGATATGGGTTGATCAATAGGAAGTCAAATTAATTTAGAATGATTGCTTTCGGTGTAACAATGCAACATTTTAGTTACAATTACTAATAATTATCTATCAAAAACACAACTAGATGTATTCTTGAAATCACATTTTTCCAACAGCAGTCTGCAAATCAAACAATAAATTAACTTTAGAAAAATCATCCTTTAACAATACAACTACATCAATAGGAATAAATTTGATATAAGCTCAACTTACCCTTAAACTGTATTTGTAAGAATCCCCTCCAGCCTCTTCCACTGCTGTTGAAATACAGAATTTAAAAATAATTTTCAGCATGAATGTCACGAAAGTCATTCGTTTCCAAATGAGTTAATGATAAAAGAATAAGCAACACATTACTCCAAAGCCACTTAGAACAAAACACTTATTACATTCCTAGCATCTTTAAGGAATAAAAGGAGCAGACAGCACCATAATAGGAAAAAAGGGAAGAAGGAAAATCAAAGAGACAATGAAAAGGCACTGGACTACCCCAAGAGAGAGGCAAGACTGAAGGTCAAAGAGGTAATGTAGCACTGTGGTTAAGTTGCTGGACAGCCATTCAAGTTCTGATCTAGGGCAAGAGTGTCAATCCAGCTGTGAAAGTAAAGCAATATTATGTAAATACAAAATTAAAATATTCCTTCCATGAAACCACTAGGATGGTTCACTGATGGAACTGATAGATTCTTAACTACTTCCACAGTCGGAAGTCAATTAGAGACAGGCAATATATGCTGGTATTGCCATAAACATAGGCAAGCAAGGGAACAAAATGGGAGAAATGGAGATGGATCGTAAAGAAGAGGGGAGTCTCTGGCACCCCACTCACCCTGCAGTTTAACATGTTTCTATTGCTTCTTTCTTTGTTCTCATGAAGGTCTCTGACCCAAATGATTACACGAGGAATTCTGCAGATGCTGGGAATTCGAGCAACACACATCAAAGTTGCTGGTGCGTTCACCAGCAACTTTGATGTGTGACCCAAATGATTACTTCTGTTTCTCTTCCCACAGATGTGGCCTGATTTCCTCAAGCACAGCCAACTGCTTTTCCCATTTCCCCACCGCCCCCAACAGATGCTGCTTACGCTATTGATAGTCTAGGAGTTTGTTTTGCCTCCAGTCTCTTTTGACTTCATTCCACTAATTTTTAATGTTACTTTCTTATCTTTCCTTTTTTTTTTTTTTACAAGAGATGGTGGAAATCCAAAGCAACACATACAAAATTCTAAAGGACCTCTGCAGGTCAGGTAGCATCAATGGAAACGAATAAAGAGTCAACTTTTCGGGCTAAGCCCCTAATGAAATAAAACAATCACAGCCATCAAAGAATAATTCATTTATGAGTTTTTACAATGCATGTATATTTTCATTACAAAACTATATAACGTGTTAAAAGTATGACGTCAGGTTTTCTGCATGCCAACTCATTTATGGCCTTCTTTATGCAAATACAGAAGACCACTTCTCAGAACAGAATGGGGATTAGAATTTAGCATGTGCTGAAATATTGTTGCTCAATTTGAGATTGTAATGGAATATAATCTGCAATTCACTATAATTAGATTTCCTACATTTATTTTAAGTTTGTAAAAGCAACATACTATTATACAAAATGGGAATGAAAGCATCCCACAATCAAAGATCATCTACGGCTTGATTCAAAATATAATATTATTCAAAATATAATGCAAGACGTAGAGACAAAACATGATTCCATTCTTAAGCAGTTCCTTCTCCTATATCAGCAAGCTCCTTACATCTCTCCACTTTAAACAGCTATAATACTGACAATTATTCCTTACATACAAATAACATACACGTTAACATAAAAGTACCCAGCAGCTAAAGAGGAAGAAGAGTGGGGAAGACAGAAGGCTTTATCTCCGTGAGGAAAGGACTCCTTACCAAAGACATAAGCAATAGAGGTGGAGGGGACAGGAAAAGATA
Source organism: Mobula birostris (assembly GCF_030028105.1). Classification (NCBI taxonomy): domain Eukaryota; kingdom Metazoa; phylum Chordata; class Chondrichthyes; order Myliobatiformes; family Myliobatidae; genus Mobula; species Mobula birostris. The sequence continues at coordinate 48,020,357 of NC_092372.1, read as the reverse complement.
TTATGGTAGGCCTGGAACTCATTAAGGTACAGCAGCAGGAATAGAAAGGCGGGGCCTCTGCTGAAGTACACCACTCAGGAGGAAGTCAAAGGGGATGATAACGGCATGGTAAGGGTAAAAGGTGGGCAGGAGCTGGGGAGAAGTGATGAGGGAGAAATGAACATCAGAGTTCCCATCCCCTAGATCAGGAGAACAGGGTCTGGATTAGTTGAACCAGAGAGGGGAATATGGGTAAAAAACCAAATGATAAGATGGGGAGATAGGAAGAGATAGATATCATGTCGGTATTTGATCTTAATGCTAAACACAATAATCAATGACACAGGTAATTAAAATTAGGGGATTAAACTTTCTATTCCACAATATTGAGGGGTAGTGTCACAATGCTCATCTAAATCACATCTACATTTTTAGTTCATCTTTGGACATGAGAAAAGAAACAGGTGTTTCAAATGTGTCTTCTTTGCCATTCATCAAATCATGACTTATGTTCTACAGAGTTTCCCTATCCATCCAACTAACTGTTGATTCCACCAGAATCCAAAAAATCTATCCGTCTGTTTTGAAGAGAATTATTAAGCTGTCAAAGCCCTCCAAGTGAAGAAGTTCCTCATTTCAGTTCTAAATTTCTTATCCTTTGTCTTGAGACATCCTCTCTTCATTAAGCCAATCAAGCAAGGAATTCTGAATGTTTCAATGAGGTCGCCACTTTTCTAAACTCTAAAAACAGAGTCCAACCTAAGTGAGATCTTTTAACAGAAAAAAATACAACCAGGCACCAACATGGTGCATTGTCACTCCAATCCCTCCAGGACAAGAAATTTCTTTATTTAAAAGCAAGAATAAAACTACACATTACAATCCCTGAGTGGTCATGTCAAAGCTGCATAATAATCATGAAATATCTATATTCCACCCCCCGCAAGCAACAAAGAGCAAAGTAGCTATTTTTTCCCTAATAGTTTGATGAACATTCACATTAGCTTTGATGTCAAACACAGGAAACCAAATTCCCTCTGAATATCAACAGCTTCAATCTCACCAGTTTAAAACTCAGTACTGCTATTGCAGTAGATAACCTCAGGTTATTTTTACACTGTACTCTATCTGCCATATAGTTAGTCGCTCTTAGTTTTTCTAAACCTACTCAAAGCCTCCTTACAACCTAATCACTGTTCTCGCTTCCACATAGGTATGTTGTCAGCTATTTCCCAGCAATACCATAAAAGATATGAAGTTGAAATCTAAGACCAAGACATGTTTCACTTGTATACTACCCACAGAAAGTAAAGCAAATATTATTGTCATATTGGTATAAAAATATGCTCAGCTCAATTTGCAAAAATTCCAGCTCCTTTCTCTGAATGCCAATAACTTGTTGTACTGAAAAAAAAGTGACATTAACAATAAGAAAAAGTAGCAAACTGTAATTTATACTGAGATTATACATACAAACCTTTATTATTTAGAGAATTTACTAATCAACAAACCTGTCTTCTAGTCACATCACTGTGTAAGGCAACTGATTGTTTGATAAAAGCGTTGCTTTAAATTAGCACGTGGCATCTTGCCTAGTTACTGACTCAATAGAAAATGTCTCAGTGTAAACATACAGGCAACCATAATTTATATTTAGTGTTAGCATCTTTAAAACTTAAATCTTGCCATGTAGGTTTTCTACTCTTAAAATCTGGTTGCATGTTATATTTCAGTTGTTGCATTGTATGTGTTCACTAACATATTTAAGAAATGAACATTTCACAGTAAGTGCATGTAACCCATGGTAAATTTAATGCTTCAAGGTTTATTAGCAGTGAATATCTTAGGCATGACAAAACCTGTGACTTGAAAACAAATAGCTTTATCATCCAGTATTTATATAATACAAAAACTTCCTACGTCTTAACCAGGTTATAGATAACTGAAACACCTATCTTGAAGTAATTTTCTATGCAATTAGAAACTCACCAAACCCCTCAGGGTCTTCCTCCCACATGGATAGCTCCTCAGGTGTCAGAAGAAAATAATGAGATACTAATCTTCTACAGATTTCAGTTAAAGTTGAATAGTTGAAGAAATATATTTTTATCTTATGTGCTTCCAAGGTTTCAGGCTTGCTTTCTAAAATGAAAAAAAATATATTTCAGCTGCACTATCTTGTAACCACTGCTTTTCTATCTGATTTGCACTCATGTCAACAATGTGCTTTGCACACATTTATTCACAATTTTTTATTTACCGATCTCAGAGAAACAAACCTAGGCATCTATGGGTTTAATGGAAGAAAGTCTCAAGGGACTGATTCTGCAACATTTTCATACATATTATAAAACATCTAAAAGGATTCAAGCAAATTGTCTGAGCAGTTGGTTACAGAATGCTGCTCAAAGAATGATGAAGGTAGAGCAGTGGATGTAGTGTATATAGATTTCAGAAAGGCATTTGATACAGTTCCCCATTCAAGACTCCTTCAGAAAGTAAGGCATGAGATCCAAGGAAACCTTGCTTTGTGGATCCAGAATTGGCTTGCCCACAGAAGGCAAAGGGTGGTTGTAGATGGTTTTATTCTGCATGGAGGTCAGTGACCAATGGTGTCCCACAGGGATCTGTTCTGGGACCCCTCCTCTTTGTGATTTTTATAAAAGACCTGGATGATGAAGTAGAAGGGTGAGTTAGTAAGTTTGCTCGTGACACAAAGGCTGGGGGAGTTGTGGACAGTCTGAAGGGTTGTCAGAGGTTCAGCAGGACATCGACAGGATGCAGAACTGGACTGAGAAGTGGCAGATGGACTTCAACCCAGATAAGTGTGAAGTGGTTCATTTTGGTAGGTCATAGTGCCAAGAGTCTTATAAATAGTAAGACCCTTGGCACTATGGAGGATCTGAGAGATCTCGGGCTCTGTGTCCATAGGACACTCAAAGCTGCTGCACAGGTTGACAGTGTTGATAAGAAGGCATATAGTGTGTTAGCATTCATCAACCAAGAGATTGAGTTCAAGAGCCATGAGGTAATGTTACAGCTATATATGACCTTGATCGGATCCCAGTTGGAGTACTGTGTCCAGTTCTGCTCACCTCACTACAGGAAGGATGTGGATACTATAGAGAGTGCAGAGGAGATTTACAAGGATGCTGCTTGGATTGGAGTGAGTACCTTATGAGAATAGGTACTCCTTGGAGCAACGGAGGATGAGAGATGACCTGATAGAGGTGTATAAGATGATGAGGGGCAGTGATCATGTGGATAGCCAGAGGTTTTTCCCCAGGGCTGAAATGGCTAACACAAGGGGGCACAGTTGGAAATGGGTACCAAAGGGATGTCAGGGGTAAGTTTTTCAGAGAGTGGTGGGTGGGTGGAATGCACTGCCAGTGGCGATGGTGGAAGCGGATACAATAATGTCTTTTAAGAGCCTCTTAAATAGGTACGTGGAGCTTAGAAATTGTAGGCAGTTTCTAAAGTAGGTTACATGGTCGGCATAACATTGTGGGCTGAAGGGCCTGTAATGTGTTGTAAATTTCTATGTTCTAAAGTAAAGATTAAAACCTGGGGGCTTCAAGAAACAAGACAATTAGACATGGAAGTCTAACTAGAATTTGTATGCTGAAGTTTCAATTGTTAAACCCATTTTCAATTTTAGATTAGATAATACTATTTGTTTTAATAATTCTCAAACATGTTCAGTTACTGGTGGCAAGGCAAGTATGCAATGAACATTTGTAGTTGCTCCAAAAATAGTGGTGCATCTTGTTTTCAATTTGTCAACTTACTGTCTAATCACTATATTATTGAACACATCAAAATAAACATTTAACATATTCATATAGTGGAGATTATACCCTCATGGCTCAAATTCTCATTAAGCTAATATTTGGTTACCCGGTAGAGATGAGCCTTGTGACCAAATATCTGGCCCATAGATGCAGATGACTCTGCCAAGGACCATGTATTACAAGTTTTGAGAAAGGTGTCACAAATAGAATTCTAGAGGGTCCAGAGAACAGGTTGAAGACCAAGGCACTAATGTAAACATACAGAATGAAATCTGACAGTTACCAGTGCAGCTAAGAAAGGTTAATTCCGCTGGAAGCACCCTGAGATTGTCAGATTTGTATTGGAATTGGTTTATTATTGTTACAAGTACTAAGGTATAGTGAAAAGCTTATTGGCATAATGCTGACACAGATCAATTAATTCATTACAATGCATTGAAGTAGTACAAGGTACAGCATGTAGACAATAAGATACAAGATCATAAAGACAGACAATGAGGTGAAGAGTCCATCTTATCGTACTTCAAAACCATTCAATAGTTTAATAACAGTGGGATAGAAGCTCTACTGGTCCCTGGTAATAAGTTTACAGGCTCAAACAAGAGAAAATCTGCAGCTATCAGAAATCCAAGCAACACACACACAAGGAGGGAGGAGAGGGAGGAGCTCACAGCGGCCACTCTGGTGGTGATGTCTGTTATTTGTCAAGTAGGGTGCCATACACAATCCTGATTTGATGGAGACGGATGTGAGAACACAGAGGAACATCTGGTGAAACTTCTGAAATGCCTGCTTCGCTGCTGCTGCTACTGTGTGGTCCAGAATCTCTGGAGGAGAAGGCCCCAAGTCCTCGGCATTGCTTGTTGCTCGGCAGCCGGGGCAGGGTCGAAGCACTCGGCAGAGGATGGTGCTCGGAGATGCTGTATCGGAGGGGCTGGTTGGAGGCTCAAAGTTTTCGGACAGGCTCAGAGTCCGCTGCGATCGGGTGCTTCCAATGGTGCTGCATCGGCAAGTTGGCGGCTCTTGGAGGTTCATGGCAGGGAGAGTTTCTCCCTTCTGCCACCTGCGTGAAATGATGAGGCTATCGAGACTTTGAGACTTTTTTTTACCGTGCCCATGGTCTGCTCTTTATCAAATTATGGTATTGCTTTGCACTGTTGTAACTGTATGTTATAATCGTGGTTTTATAAGTTTCAGTCTTGGTTTTTCCTGTGTTTTTCTTGTGATATCATTCTGGAGGTACGTTGTATCATTTTTTAATGCATGCATTTCTATAAACGAGGACTAAGTGTCCTCATAATCTAAAAAAAATGCCACAGGAACTCAGCAGGCCAGGCAACACCTAGGAAAAGAAGTACAGTCGATGTTTCAGGCTGAAACCCTTTGGCAGGACTGAAGAAAAAAGGCTGAGGAGTGGATCCACCTTTTAAATCTACTCCTCGGTTTTTTTTCTTCAATTCTGCGGAAGGGTTTTGGCCAGAAACAGAGTGAGTGAGTGTGTGAGAGTGAGAGTGTGAGTGTGAGTGCGCGCGTATGCGCGCGCAAGTGAGCGAGCGACTGAGCAAGAGACTGAGCGAGAGTGTGAGAATGTGAGAGCGTGAGTGTCATGCTTACAGGCTTCTGATTCTTTAGCCCAATGGAGGGGGAAGAAGAGAGAATATCCTGGGTGAGTGGAGTCTTTGTTTATGCTGGCTGCTTTACTGAGGCACCAGGAAGTACAGACCAAGAATCCATAGAGGGAAGGCTGGTTTCTGCAACGTGCTCAGCTGTATCCACACCACTCTGCTGCTCTTTGCTGCCACAGGCAAGGAAGTTGCCATACAAAGCCATGACACATTTGGATAGGATGCTTTTTATGATGCATCAATAATAGTTGGAAAGAGTTGATGGGGTCATGCCAAATCTCTTCAGGCTTCTGAAGAATTAGATAGGACACGAAGTAAAATGGAAATCAAAACATTAGAATAAGAGAAGTGACAGTATGCCAACAAGTGACATGTGACTGAAAGGAGACTGAAGGCCCATCCTAGAGTTGGGCAGGTGGGTGGTTGAAAGAAAGAGTACAAGAGAGGAAGGGGGCTTGCTTTGCTATTATTATTTTGTTGCTTGTTGTGTTCTGTTCTGCCAAGCACTGTGGGCATGCTACGTTGGTGCCAGAATGAGTGGCGACATATGCGGTGCTTCCCCCTACCCCCTCCACCGCATGAATGCCCTTAAGTGTGTTGCTTGTGAACCCAACCAACACACTTCACTGTACATTTTCATGTACATGTGGTAAATAAATCTGAATCTGATGTTCTTGGAACCGGTTGGAACCACAACTCATGTAAATAATTTGGGTTTGGAAATGCAACCTTCAAGTTTTTAATAATGGCATCAAATTGGAAGTCAACATGAAGTAAGAATGCAATTAAGTATTTAAAAATGCATTAATGAATGCAGGTCAAACCTTTAGTAAATACATTTTCACACAGTTGCAAAGTGGTGCATTTTAAAAAATAATGAGCTCACAAGCTACCTTGATAATAAGGCGTGAATGGGAAAAGGCAGCCGCAGGATCAGAGGACAGAGATACACAAATCATGAAAACTACTGGTGCAGTATGATGCCATAAAAAGTATGCTAGGCATGGGGGTTCACTTCTGAAAGGATAGAACTAAAGAGCAGCAGTCATATAAAAACGTACCTCATCATGGTAAGGTTACACAACCACTGAAAAAGATTTACATGATTCAGAGATCAGAGAAGACTGCGCAGACTAGCTCTTTTCCCCTAAGAGTTAACTTAATGCAGCTAAGATAATCATAGAATTTAATGTAGAATACTGTATTAAGAATTATACAGTATAATTTAATAAAATAAATAAATTTGTTAACATTACACTTAATTAATTTATGCAGCAGGGTAAATTCACGAAATACTAATACAATAACCCTAATACCTACAATATGTTTGATTCCTAATAAAACTCAATCACTATTTTAAAAATCATCCTGCAAATCTTTCAAAGCAAAACTTCAGGAATAGAATGAGTTCCCCTTCACTATGCTTCTACTTTCCTAACAGCAACAGAAGGCACTGATTAAATTCTAGAATGCATAATGGAATATATATATATATATATATATATAAATGTGCATTCAATTGCAACTTATTTAACTATAACTCACACAACACCATTAACCAGTGATGGAATCTGATGCAATCACATTGAGAAGAAAGTTAAAAATGTTTTTTTATAGAGTAGAAATAGGAGAATACGCAGGGAAATAAATGTACCTTCAATGTTCTTTGATGGTTTGTAAGCATCATTTTTGACAATCATTTTAATGAGGTTCATACACTGAACAATGAACCGCTCAAACACTACACCTTCACCAGCGCTTGTAAACGTGTAACTAACAGCAAATTCCAATGACCTCCGAATCAACGAGATGAAAGAAAATGGATGATAGTCCAAAAAGTCCAAAAGCTGCAATCAGTAAAGACGGACAAGTTATATATTTGTTAGCATATAAAGCAGAAAGCAAAATTATGGACCAGCAATGAAATCAAATTGGTAATTATATATATTTCAAGGAAAAAAAAGTCAGCCTCATAAATGTTTCCAATCCGAAGGACTTATATTTTGTCATTTAATAACTGCAATTAAAAATACTGCTTGCTCTAAACTGTCCTAGCTGTTTGCACTGTTACATAATTCAAAAAATATTTCATACATAATCTTGGGGGGAGAAACCATGGAACGTGGAAAGTTCATTCAGCTTATTTTGTATGGTTCATTTTTATATCCTGTTTACAGTACCTCCCATCAGGTAGTTGGCAGCAATAGAATGGAACATTATCCCTGATTCCAGTGCCTCAAGGACTGGTAAGACAGCTTTAGGCTCTTGAATCATCATACGCCCTCTACTTTGGGCAGTAGATGGAATAAGTCACTTTAGGATTTAAATGATTAAATAAAATAATGCAGTAAAGAACTTAAGGCCACCTCAAACATTCCACTGCAGATATCTGTGTATGTTTCAAGATTAGGCGTTTAAGTGAAGGATGAAGTTGGGTTTAGCTAGCTTCAAACACAGTAAAAGGAAAATGATAATTAAGATAATACAATTCGGTGTCAAAACATTATTCTTTAACACTGACACTCAGATTTTCTTTAATTTAACTCGTATTGTATTTGCTTAAAATAAGAATGTGGCCATTTTACACAACAAGTCCACGCCCACTCTCAGAATTCCTTGTAACTTATTTTCTTTTGCGTGCCAATCAACTCCCTCATGATTTATCTGTCAAGTGTCTACTGTAATTTACAAAGGGTGGTGAACCTGCTAGAATGCCTTTGGGATGAGAAGAAATCTAAGCAGCCAGGGGAAACACACACAGCCACAGGGAGAATGTACAAGCTACAGACAGATGGCATGTGTGCTTGTTTACATGGGGAAATGCTAACAGTTTTGATCAGAAGTCTTGCAGATTCAGGCCAATATGTTTACAACCTGTGATTCAATATAGCCATGTGGCTTACTAGATCACTTCACAAGGTTATTAATTAACAATCATGATTCCATGTACAGTATCTGAAATTGTATAGATAACTACAACATATCTTCTTCCCTAACGGGTATTTATTCATAATCTCAGACTCATGATGATATACTCATATTGAGGCAATCTGTATTTCTTGAACTTCATGGATTTGGACTACCAAAATAAAATCCACAATGGAATTTGCACAAATTTCCAGATATTAGTTCAGGTTATTGCATTAAAAACCTAAAACTGATGGGCAATTGCCTCACTGAAATTCATATTTCAATATATGTCAGTTAATAGAGCAAACCAAAAATGTGATAACATCTTTTTTATGTAACAGATTCATCTAATATGCCATTTTTTCAATATACCACATTCACTATATTTAAGTCTTTAACTCAGTGCAGAACTACTTCTCCCTGGGGTTTGTAACAATGTTGCACAAATGAATATTTAATTATATTTGTGTACAAATAACACTTACGCTGTAGAAGTTGCATTTCCAGAAAAAAAATCATCTCACAATTTTCAGTAACACAAAGCTGCAACACTTTTGCATATATACATCAAGAAACATGAGTTGAAACTTTTTTATGTTGATTTATTTTTTCACATAAATTTCATGTGAGAATATTTTATTCCATATCTTAAATTTTCAAATAGTGATTTGCGAATTTTGTAAGGTCAAATTTTTGTTAAGGCTACTTGGGTTACAAGGTGGTTGCCTATATGGGATCAAATATGAGATTACTGTAATAATCGACCATCATGTTTATAATCTTATATCCAATCAAAATATTCCACTTTTAGAGTTTGATTTTGTACAGTTGCTGTAGATAATCCATTTATAATATTGATTTCATATTTTTCTTTCTCCACTCAAATTATCTGACTTGCTGAGCATATCCTGCAAATCTGCATTTGACAGCTTTTACATGTTCCTTAAAACTAACCTGGTTTCTCTTTTCGAGTTCTATTAATAGGTCTTCAATTGAAAATGTTAACTGTTTCTCCTTCCACAGATTCTGCCTGGTCTGCTAAATGTTTCTAGCATTTCGTTATTTTATTTACAATTAGCCGTGCCCATTAATCAATTACCTGCTTTTCCAATTACACTAGCAGAAACATCTGATTAATTTACTTTACAGAACAAAATTAAGTCCTCACCACTTTAGTGAATAGGATAATAGTCTTCTCCAGTTTTTCACCACAAGTACTCTCTGCATTGATTTGTCGACCTATGGAAAAAAAGTAAAATAATATGGGGTAACTCAAAATTCACCAAGGCAGAATTAGCACAATTACAGGAAATCCACACAATAGACCTGGCATAAGATGACATCAATCTTTTTCAAAGAGACTAAGATTCACGAGGGGCTTGAAGACTTCTTCACTGTACCACTAAGACTCAAGGCAAACTAATAAGCCCTATATGTCATTTCCCTCCTTTCCCCTAATCTATCAGGACAAACCTATGTAAGCTTTTCACTTCTCATAAGGTAATGAGCTAAAATTCCCTCTGAAACCGAGTACTTTAATTCCTCTCCTTCAGCTTCTTATACCTTCTCTTCCATTTTGAAAACATGAATACCCTCTTCTTACTCCCATTAACCAGCTGTCTTGTTATAGCATCCACTCCTTGGTCCCACGTCACCTGATATTGTTAACTGCTCATGCATCTCAAACATTAATTACTCCCTTTCAAATTCGCTGTCAACATTGGAAAAAAATTAAATTGTGAGCCCTCTGCCCTTACAGATGCCAATCCTTTTTAACATTTATTTCCTTTTCAAAACTTGGCATCAATTTTCCGTCGTTTCCATCTCCACAACACCATAATCTTTCCACATCTCCTGATTTCTAAAATATCTTGCCCAGCATACAGTATTAGATGAATGAAAATGGCCTCCAATTGTACATCAGTAAATTCAGATAATGTTATTGATTTCCAGTGAGCTAATGCCAGGTAACAAGTTGCAACTCATCAGCAGTAATTTTGTGAGTGAGCAGTACTTCAAACACAATAGCAAACCAGAGGGTTTGTTGCATTATGAGACTTGTTTCAAGATCATAGGGTTTACAAACCAATTGACACCCCACAGGCGAGTAGCAGGAATATAGAAGTTCAAGTTCAATTCATTGTCATTCAACCATACACAAGTACACCACCATACGAAACAATGTTCCTCCTGATTAAGGTGCACAACACAGTACATATACCGCACACCACATATAATTAGCAAATAATAAGGTGCATTTATTACACAAGTTTAAAAAAAAAGTATAATGCTCCTGACACTTCATACGTGATGAGACCTGGGTGATGGCAGGGAGTTCAGTAGTCTTATGACTTGGGGGAAGAAGCTGTACCCCATCCTAACAGTTCTTTTCTCAATGCAGTGGTACCCCCTGCCAGATAGTAGGGGGTCAAAGAGATAGTTAAACAGATGAGAGGAAGCATTTACAATGCTAAGAGCCCTGTGTACACAGAACTCCCAATAAACATCTCTGATTGGTGGAAGAGAGACGCTGATGATCCTCAGCAGTTCTCACCAGCCTTTGTAGTGACTTGTCACCAGATACCTTGCAATTCCCTTACCAGATGATGCAGCTATTCAGGACAGTCATGATGATGCTCCTGTAAAAGTTGGTTAGAATGGAGGTGGGGGGGGGGGGCCTGGTAGGAGCCTCACTTACTTCAATCTCCTCTGGAATTGCTGTTGTGCTTTCTCGACCAAAGAGGTAGTATTGAAGAAGCAGGTGAGATCAGCCTTAAATGCACTCCCAGAAGCTTGGTGCTCCTAGCTCTCTCATGGAGAAACCACTTATGTGCAGTGAGTAGTAGTCGGCCTGCACCTTCCTAAACTCCACAACCATCTCGGTGGTCTTTTCCACATTGACACTCAATTTGCTGTGCTTGCACCATTCTACCAGCCACCCTATCTTCTTTCTGTATACCGTCTCATCGCCGTTGAAGAAGCCAACCATAGTTGCGTCATCAGCAAACGTGATGATTTGGTTTGAACTGGATCTAGCAATACAGTCATGTGTCAACAGTGTGCACAGCAGCAGGTTGAGCACGCAGCCCTGGGGAACACCAATGCTCAGCATGATGGAGCTAACACAGATTGACTGTGGCCTTTCTGCCAACACGGATTGATTGTAGCCTTTGTCAAGAAATCCAGGATCCAGTAACAGAGGTAAGTATTGAGACCCAACGAGGACAGTTCACCAACCAGCTTCTGACAGATGACTATATTAAGCACTGAACTGAAGTTGATAAACAGTATCCTGGCATATGAGGCACCATTGTCCAAGTGGGATAGAGCAGAGTCCAGAGGCTATTGTATCATCAGTGGACCAAGTTGAACAATAAGCAAACTGGAAAAGGTCCAGAAGGTAGGTTGTCATGAGGAACCCAATGCCAATCTGAAAGCATGGTCTGTAATTTCCTGTGTATTCTCTCCCTCCTTTTATAAGTAGTGGGGTTACACTTACTGCAGTTCAACTGATAGGAACTACTGCAGGTTCTGAAGAAATATGTGAAACATGATCAGCAATGCAACTACTATTTCCAGGGCCACTTCCTTTAGCGCTCTGGAGGATATACTTTATCTTTTTTTAGATTGAAGGAATCTTTATCACTGTCCTTTAAACTCTCAGTTCCCTACCATCTCCAAAAGGTTATTTGTGTCCTCCTTTGTGAATACTGATCACAACTTTGCATTTAATTGCCAACTAGAGATTTGGGTGATCATGGTTCTATAGATCCTGTGGACTGTTATTTTCTGACTGGTTCTGTGAAAGGCAGGCTAAACCATGCACTAACAAACACTGAGAAAAATGGTGTAGCAATGACGCAGCCTTGTTAAGACACTGGACCGCTGCAGATGGGCTCTGCTGTTTAGAATCACACCTTGCACGGTGTATGAGGAAAATATAAAATAGAGACATAGTTCACTAGACAATCAATTTTGAGGGGAGTGGTCCATTGTTTCTCCCAACAGAATTTAAGCAAGGTCAAAAAAGTGTTTGAATAGTGGCTGATGCAGCACTTTTCTTCAAGTTTCCATATAGTAAACATCATGTCCACGAATGCTCCGGATGGCTCGATCTGAGTTGGCAACAGCACATGACGAACGTCGAGCTCTTTAATGACTTACCGATGCTCACCACTAAAATCAAGGCGAGAAGACTGCAACTAGCGGGGCACTGCCTACGCCACCCCAAGCTACCTGCCAGCCTTGACATCATATGGGAGCCCAAGCACAGGAGGATGAACCCTGGGCGCCCTCCCAAGACTATGGTCAACAGCTCCTAGAAGACAGCGGTGCTGCTAATGTAGATGAACTGAACACACTGATGAGAGAGAGGGAGAAGTGGAGAGTCCGTCATCGTGCCCAACGCCGGCCCCCAGGCCTGAGTCGACATAGTAGTAGTAGTAGAAAAGATCATGTTCAACATGTATCTAAATGTATAAAATCTACACTAATTCAGAAAGCAGCTTATTTTCAGCTACTGGGAGGAATGGTGAAGCTTTCAAACTAGCAAACCTCTCATATTTGCGGATAATTAGCTCTTCCATTCTAAGCAAACCAGTCCCATATCTTTGTGGTGTTCTTTTTTTTGCCAATTTCGGTCAACTTTGAGCAGCCCACAGTTGATGGTCTCTGTAATTCCTGCAGGCTAGGAATCAAATGGTTGTCTGTGATGTGCTTTATGGCAAGAGCTTCCTTTGCATGAATCCTGGGAAATTCAGCACTTATCTTTTTGCAACGCGTTGCTGATTTTTTTTTTGGATGATAGTGAAGGTCACTTTGTGAAGATTCATTCCTTTTCTGGACTACCCCTCCAGAAAAAGTACTCACCACTTAGTGATAAGTAAATTTTTTACTTTGAATACATATATACATGTTACCTTGAGATTCATTTGCATGCAGGCATTTATAGGAAAATAAAGGAATACAACAGAATTTATGAAAAACTATACATAAACGGACAAAGACTGGCAAACAATGTGCACAAGACGACAAACCATGCAAATCAAAAGTAATACTGAGATCATGAGTTATAAAGATTTGTTCAAACTCAGTCTGTAGGTCATAGAATAAATTCACAGAAGTGGTGATTGAAATTATTCATGCTGGGGGCCTGGATCTGGTGGCGTGGGACCTAAACCTCCTGTACCTCCTGCCAGATGGCAGTAGTAAGAAGAGAGCAAGGTCTGAATGGTGGGATGTTGTTTTCTTGTGGCAGTGCTCCAGTTAAATGTATTCCGTGCTGGGGTAGGGTTTACCTGTGATGGACTGGGCTGAGTCCATCACTTTTTGAAGGCTTTGTCATTCCTGGACATTGGTGTTTCCATACCAGACCATGGTGTAACCAGTTAGGGTACTATTCACTGTGCAGCTATATAAATGTGTCAAAGTTTTAGGTAACATGCCAAATCTATGCACACTTCTAAGAAAGTACAAGCACTGCCATGCTGCCATTGAGAGGACATTTTCATGCTGGTTCCAGGACTGAAACGATAATGCAAAGGAACTTAAAGAAAGGAACTCTCCATCTCTGACCCTCCCCACTGAAGACTATAATCATGTCCAAATTGACAAGAACATACACAAAGGGAAATAGCCGATTTTTCTTCCCTCACTATATGACAATAAGAACATAAATTGAAATTATGGTTAAATTAAAAAGATGCAATCAGCCATGTAGCTTATGTGCTGTTAAGAGCGTGAATTAAATGTTCACAAATTATGATTAAATCCATTTGTCCCTTTCCTCCTTACACATTTGATGCTTCTAGCATATACAGTAAAATTCTGAGTCGTACAGCACAGCAAGTCCCTTTGGCCCAACTCATCCATACTGCCCAAGGTGCCTTCTTGAGCTAGCCCCATTTGTTTCCATGTGGCCCACATTACTCTAACCATTTCTGATTCAGGTACGTATGCAAATGGATTTTAAATGTTGTAATTGTACCCTCTACCACTTCCTCTGGCAGCTCCATATACCCACCATCCTGTGCAGAAAACTTGCCTCTCAGATATTTTTCTTTCTCCTCCCACCTTAATCCTATGTCCAATTCTTCATAATATATCTCAAGTTCACTATTGTTTATCATAACTATACTTACGACATTCCAGGAACTGTTTTAACCTCTCAAAAACTGTATTCAGGAATTCCTATAAATATTGAAAGGGGCAGAGAAAACAGAAGTTAATATTGTCAAGTAATGAGTCTAATATACCTGTGATAGGAAAACATTCAATTCATATTTGTGAAATTTTAAAATTACAGGTTGACCTTCACTAATGCTGTAATCCAGTTCCTTCGATAATCCGGCACTGATTATGCTTAATGTGATCCTTCTGTAATTCGGCATTTTCACTAATCCAGCACTCCTCAGGTCCCAGTGGTGCCGGATTAGTGAAGGTTAGCTATTGCTTAATGTGATCCTTCTGTAATTCTGCATTTTCACTAATCCGGCATGCCTCAGGTCCCAATGGTGCCGGATTAGTGAAGGTTGCCCTGTAACATTGGAATACGTCACAGGTTATTTTTAAAAACTGCTCTCCCACAACAAAATACAGGAAAACAAAACCAGTGGTATGTTTTTAATTCATAGAATTTAATACAAGAAAAACCTTCTTCCTTTGAAAAATAACCATTAAAGTCATGGATTACCATTGCTGAATATCACTGATAGACTTTGAAATAAATTAACAAGGTATTTTAAGGTAAGGGAAAACAATAGTGCTTTTATCTGGGATCTTATGCTTCTCAGATTTAGCCACATTTCTTTCATGACCGACATCTCCAAAGCTGTCACTGAGTGAAATGAGCTGTGGCATCCCTGCTTTGTCACTTATCTTGCTAGATACTCTATGCTACATCAGTCAACTCCCCACAAGGATAAAAACAACACAAGATTCCACAGGCTCCCCAGTGCCTGCCCAAATTTACCCAAGTTAAACACAAAATAAGCAAATAAGCTCCATTGAAATAAATGGTGAGAACTGGGTATCAGAAGAAATGTGAATAAATTTTTAAGTTTGATGTAATAAATAAAAATCTTCTACAGCTAGCTTCCCAGATCATTATACCCAACACCTTATTTGGAAGGACAGCATAGTCCAGGGCACTAGACAGCGTCATCTCAGGATCAGCAGAACATCTGCCCGACTCATCTCAGTTTAATTGTGGATGTATTCATTTTGCTAATAAGCCCTTTTGCTATTCTTAGTAAGAAACACTAATTAATGTAGTTTGACTTAATTAATCTTATAAATCAATCAATTTGGTTGATTCTTTTCCAATGTGCTTACAGATATTCCATGGATAAAAGGTATAAATTCAGGGAAGTAAAGTCACGTTACATACCATTACTTCTAAGTTTTTATGGGGTTCCGTAAACCCATGCACTGTGAGCTTGCGAAGAACTATCAGCAAAAACAAAACACATAATGAGACACTGTCAGGTTTCCAGCTTATTATACTAGAGCACAAGAAAATACAAGCACAGCTAGGTCACTTGATCCCTCAAGCCTGCCTTGTTGTTCAATCTGATCATCACCGATCTGCCTGAGCCACCTGTTTCTGCATCAGTTCCACATCATCTTCAATTCCCCATTCTTTCAAAAATGTATGCATCTCTTCTTTGAAGTGATCTAGTTTCTATAATCCTCTGGGGTAGGAGTTCCAATGATCAACCACCCTTCATATGAAGAAATCTCGACACCTCAGTTTTAAGTAACTGCCCCCTCACCTCGTTACCACAACCCCTACTTTTTCTCCAATTGTTGTCACTAAATTTTATTCAGGCTTACAGTTGTTCTGACCATGAAACAACTGATTACTTACAAGCAGATGAAAACCTCGGGAGGTGAAACTCCCATTCAAGAAAATGTAGATAATTCAACTCAGGTTCTTCAGCCATAAAACATAGGAGCGGGATTAGGCCATTTGGCCTATCAAGTCTGCTCCGCCATTCAGCCATGGCTGATCCTTCTTTCCCCTCCTCAGCCCCACTCCCTAGCCTTCTCCCTGTACTTTGATGCTGTGTCCAATCAAGAACCTATCAAGCTCTGCCTTAATTAAATATACTCAACAACCTGGCCTCCACAGCTGCTTGTGGTAATAAATTCCACAAATTCACCACCATCCAGTTCAATTCAAATCACTTCACATATCAATAAACAACTAACAACACTGAACATAGCAAAGTTTACACAAAGTAAAAATTTCTATCTTGTGATAGCATCTCTACTGTTACAGAAATTAAAGTTCATATAATCTATCAATAGTTCTCTGGTTCATCACAATATAGATAGTTCAAAGAAAGTCACTAAATAATATGAGAATAAAAAATATTGTTATCATTAAAACAAGTCTTACATTTACATATGTAAAAGTTTCCTTCAAACTTATAAATATCAAATACCTTTCAATGAAAGCAAAGTTCTTTCTAAGGAATTGATGGCAGCTGTTTCTCCAATGCAGATCTGCTGCAAAAAGCTGTCAGTATGATGGTTCCATAGGGAACAAACAAAGCTGTAGATTCCAGATGCCAACTGCAATAATGATAATAAATCTGTTTAGTTTATGATTTCTTACCATATAAATGGAGGGAAGAAAAAATATTACTTTTTAAAAATTACGAAGATTTACATGTCAAAAGTTAATTGCTGGAGTTCATATCACATTTGCATTTAGCACATCAAGTCCTACTTCATGAATCAGCAGTTGTTTTCAAATTCATCTTTCTTTTCTCACTAGCAATTTTTATGGACTGTCATTATACAAGATTACCAGCTTGAACTAATGTGTATAATCAGAAATTACAGTAGACAACTGAAGAAAACCAGCAAAATCAAAAACAAATGATTAAAACTGTATAGTTAACAAATCATCATCATCAGGTGCCATGCCCAGTTTGAGCTCTGACTGCCATAGCCCACACACTCCTGTTTCCGGTCAAGTGGATCAATTCATTGGTATTCACTTCCAGTTCTCTGGCTGCTGTCTCCATTATCATTTATCTTTGTCTTCCTCTTGCTTTCTTCCCTTCAATCTTTCCCATAATTACCCTGCATTCTAACTCCTCTTTCCTAATCACATGTCCAATGAAGTTACGTTGCCTTTTCATGATCTCATACATTATTTCTCTTTTTGTGTTTGCTCTGTTCATGATATACTCGATAAATATTCGTTTCGTCCATGATACTCTTTGCATCCTCCTCAAAAACCACATCTCTGCTGCTTCAATTCGTTTCCTCATGTTACTAGATATTGTCCAACATTGAGCCATATAACATAACTGGATAAATGTAACATTTCAGTACTCTGAGGCGGGTTGTCATGCCTAGTTTAGTATTGGTCAGTATACAGCTGACAAATAACAAAAATTAAACAAACTCCAACATGCCTTATATTACTGTCTCACATTTGATTTTTTGTGCCTCTCCCCACAAAGCCATGCTGACTTTCCATAGTAAGATCACGATCTTCCAAAATCAAGTAAATCTTCTTCTTCAACATGAGGAATTCTGCAGATGCTGGAAATTCAAGCAACACCCATCAAAGTTGCTGGTGAACGCAGCAGGCCAGGCAGCATCTCCAGGAAGAGGTACAGTCAACGTTTCGGGCCGAGATCCTTCTTCTTCTTCTCTTCTTCTTCAATAATTTCCCTTTCTCAATGCAAAGATCACCAGCCTAAAATTTCCTGGAGTCTCTGATGTCCTTCCTGAACAAAAGGCCAATACTGACTATTGTCCTATCTTCTGGGAACTCACCTGTGGCAAAAAAAAATCTCAAAAGATTTCCAAGCAACACTCACAAAATGCTGGTGAACGCAGGCCAGGCAGCATCTATAGGAAGAAGTACAGTCAACATTTCGGATCAAGACCCTTCATCAGGACTAACTTAAAGAAGAGATAGTAAGAGATTTGAAAGTGGGAGGGGGAGGGGAGATCTGAAATGATAGGAGAAGACAGGAGGAGGAGAGATGAAGCTAACAGCTGGAAAGTTGATTGGCAAAAGGGATACAGAACTGGAGATAGGGGAGGATCATGGGACAGGAGGCCTAGGGAGAAAGAAAGGGGGAGGGGAGCCCAGAGGAAGATTGACAGCAGGCAAGAAATGATTGTGAGAGGGACAGAGAGAGAAAAAAAAGAGGGGAAATAAAACAAACAAAAAGGGGGGGGGACAATAAATAAAGGGATGGGGTAAGAAGGAGAGGAGGGGCATTAACAGAAGTTAGAGAAATCAATGTTCATGCCATCAGGTTGGAGGCTACCCAGACAGAATATAAGGTGTTGTTCCTCCAACCTGAGTGTGGCTTCATCTTGACAGTAGAGGAGGCCATGGAGGAACAACACCTTGTATTCCTTCTGGGTAGCCTCCAACCTGATGGCATGAACATTGATTTCTCTGACTTCCGTTAATGCCCCTCTTCCCCCATCCCTTATTTATTATTCACCCCCACCTTTTTGTTTGTTTTTTTTTCTCTCTCTGTCCCTCTCACAATCACTCCTTACCTGCTCTCAATCTTCCTCTGGGCTCCCCTCCCCCTTTCTTTCTCCCTAGGCCTCCCATCCCATGATCCTGCCCCTTCCCCAGCTCTGTATCCCTTTTGCCAATTGACTTTCCAGCTCTTAGCTTCATCCCTCCCCCTCCTGTCTTCTCCTATCATTTCGGATCTCCCCCTCCCCCTCCCACTTTCAAATCTCTTTTACTACCTCTTCTTTCAGTTAGTCCTGATGAAGGGTCTCGGCCCGAAATGTCAACTGTACTTCTTCCTATAGATGCTGCCTGGCCCACTGCGTTCCACCAGCATTTTATGTGTGTTGCTTGAATTTCCAGCAACTGCAGATTTTCTCGTGTTTGCGTTTTCAAAGATTTCCACTTGGGTCTCAGTAATCTCCTCCCTAGCTTTCCTCCACAACTTGGGATGGATCCCCTCACGCCCTGGGGCCCTAGCGACATTAGTGTTTCTCGGTACAAGCATAACCTCCTCCTTATTATCAACAAGCCATAGAATTTGAACACACAACTCCCTGATATCATTATCCACATCCTTTTCCTTGGTGAATACTGATGTGGAGTACTCAAACAACCTCAGCCCCTTCCCCTACTTTCACACACTGCACTTGGATGAACCTACTTTTTGTCTATCCTTATCAAAAACCACAAAGGATTCTGCAGATGCTGGAAATCCAGACTAACTTGCGCAAAATGCTTGAGGACCTCAGCAGATCATAAAGCATCTATGAAGAGGAATAGAGTTGACAATTCAGGCTAAGACCCGATGAAACATCTCAGCACAAAACATCAACTCTTTATATTTTTATTCTTGTCCTGTTTCTTCTTATTCCTAATATACATCAAAAAATTTCTTGGCATTCCCATTAATCCTCGGAAAAATAAAACTTATCCTTCCATTTCTGCTTACCCTTGATAACCAAGTCAATGTTTTCTACGGCATGCACAGAAGTTAATCCTAGCATGGAAATTTTGTGACCCATTTCAGTCCTCCTAATTCCTCAAGCTCTTGCCTGCTTCCTTTTTAATTCCAGGAGGGCTGTGTCTAATTTCAGCTTCCTAAACCTTAAATATGCCTCCTTTCGCTCTTTGACAACATGTACAACATCGCTTGTCATCCAAGGATCTTTGTTATCCTTACGTTTCACCCTCGCAGCAACATGCTAGTCCTGAACTCTAAGCAGCTAGCCTTTAAAAGACTCCCACATGGATTTACCCAGAAAGAGCAGTCTTCAGTTCTTTTCTAAAATTGTTGTAATTAATCTTCCCTCACGGTTAAAGCTCCTCCTTATCCACAACTATCTTAAGACTTGCAGTACTATTCCCAAAATGCTCCACTACTGAAAGTTCTGTCACCTGGCTCAGCTCATTCCCCAATACAAGGTATTGTACAGCTCCATCCTTATTGGGACCATTTATACGTAGTTTCAAAAACTCTCCTGGAGGCACCAAACAAATTTAGTCCACTCTAAGCCCATAGCACTAAGGGAGTCCCAGTCAATATTGGGCAAGTTAAAATTGCCCACTACAGCAAACCTGTTTTTAGATCTTTCCATGATCTGCCTGATATGTCTTCTCGAAATACATCTGCAACATACTCCCTAATCAGCAAAGCAACTGGTATATGGTGGTTTCAACTGGAAATATCAGCACTTGTTTGCTTTATTTACTCTATAAATTCATCCAATTACTAGACTGTAAGAGTCGATGTGCAGTGTAAACAGGTCCTTTGGCCAAACTCACCCATGCTAACCACTATGTAAATTAGCCCCATATTCCAACAGCATATATGGTCCAGAACCTTCTAAACCAAGGTTTCTCAACTGGAGTTCCACGAGAGATCGTGATTAAAAGAAAATAAACATTGTTTATTGAACTCCACACAACATCTGATGCTACTGCCTGCAATGGTGGGCAGTGACCGAGCAGACCCGTTAACAATCTCTCAGCCCAGTATGGCAGTGTGCGTAGGAGTGCTCTATTGCACGGTGGGGAGGACTGTAAGCTGATGGTCAGTGCTCTACTGCATGGAGGGGAGGGCAGTAGGCTGATCACTGGTGAGCACATTATTGCTTAGAGTGGAGAATAGCAGGCTGCTAATTGGCAAGTGCTGTATTGCATGTAGGGGAGGTCAGCAGACTGATAATTGGTGAGCACTGAATTGCAAGGAGGGGAAGATGGTAGGCTGATGATAAGCACTATATTGCATGGAGGGAAATCAGTTGGCTGATAATTGGTGAGTGCTGTATTGCATGGAGGGGAGGATAATAGACTGGTAATTGGTGAGCGCTTTATCGCACTGAGAGGAGGACAGCAGGTTTATATTTGGTGTGCGCTGTATTGCATGAAGAGGAGGATGGCAGGCTGATGAGGAGCATGAAGTGCATTTTCCCAGCATTGAGTGGGCTTGTCCAACTTGGGCTGTGACATCAACCTCTCCCTCCCAAAATACCTCCAACTTCCCATAACACACCACCGACTAACTTATGGGAGTGAACAAACTCTACAAGTGTACTAGAAAATTAGCGGGAAATTTTCATTCTAAAGACGTTCCAGTGTGGTGATTTTTGATGAGAAGGTGTGAGATAGAAGAGGAGGATTCTAGGCCTAGGCCTACAGACAATTCTGGTAAGGTTAATGTTGAAGAATTACAATCTTCTGAGTCATTTCACTGCACTAGTGCAACAAAGGATACAAAAAAGTCCTTTTTTTTTTAACAAAACTATAAAAGTTTACTTACACAATAAATACACAAAGTACAAACATTAAGTATTTACAAGACAGTGAATAAATTCAAATTAAAATATGATTATTACTATCTATAAGACAGTTTCCTGGGGGCCTCACCGTTCCCGGAAATCCCTTATTGTACCTATTGTGATGACATGCATCCTCTCCAAAGACAGCCGCGCACAAACATATCCTCGGAAGAAGGGCAAGCAGTCAGCTGTGGCAGAGACTTTGACTTTCCGCCGCTTGGACCCGTGAATGGCCATCTTGGCCAGACCCAGAAGAAAGCCCACCAGTAGATCCTCCTCACTACCTACCCACTTCTGTACTGGGTGCCAGTATATAAGGAGCGCGGTACTGAAGTGCAACCAGAACCTGAGCAGTAGCCCCTTCAGATACTCAAACAGGGGCTGCAACCTCTGTAAGCGTGGTACACTGACTCTTTCTGGCCAGAGAATGGACAGGTGGACAGAGTATCAGTGAACCTGCTGCATGGTACTGCTCTGTGCAACGTCTTCCACCCCAGGTCCCCAATGTACAGGGCAAGAATCCCTGCATAATGAGATTTCCACTGGGGACATCCTCCATTGCCAGATGGTAAAACTGACCACTACAGCAAGTCTGGGTGGCAGATGAAGGCGAGGATGTGAAAGGTGTGCAAGAGCAACCTGTACAAGAAAAGCTTTGGAGCATCACTGAAGGGCACAGTGGGCATCCCCGTGAGATGGCTCACGTTATACAGGACCCTCTCCCACATGGTATCCCAAGACCTGGGTCCGACAAGCACTTCCAGTCCATCAGGTGGTGGTGCAGCTGGAATCCTTCCACTATGCCGAATCCCCAAAATACCCACTGTTACGTACCCTGTAACTGGGTTGCCAAACCAGCAGAAATGGACCACTTAGTTGGAGTCTGGATTACTGGAACTAAGAAAGTTTTATTAAAGAAATAAGCAACACAGTACTCTAATCAAAAGGATATAAATGCAACAATTTAGCAATGATAAAACACACATGTACACAGAACTAGGGTAATAGGATCAATCAAGCTCTATCGCAGTCTAGAGGTAAATGATCAGTTTCAAGTGACGCAAAGTTCAGTTCAATTGAGTTCAGTTCAGTTCACAGTAATCGCCGTTGTGCCGTTGGGGCAGGGAGAAGAGAGAGAGCGAAAGTGAATGAATATTCAAAACGGGTTCCACACAGACCTCCGATATTCCTCGCAGTTAGCTTTCGGGCGAGCCCTTTGTAATGTCTTCTGAGGTCACCGACTGTGACCCCTCCGTTCCAGATACGATCGTTCTTCTGCGGTGAACCCGGCACCGAGGCAAGGGCGGACACACACACCAGGTTCCCGCCGACCTGTACCTTTCTACCCTGTGCGTCTGTGGCTGATCCCGCAACCAGACCTCAAAAACCCACCAACTTGTGGGGGGGCACACCGCTTTCAGGGTCTCGTTACCTCATGGAGTCGTGTGGCTGTTGCCTTAGCGAACCTATCCCTTTTTATCCCCCTGCTGGGGTATCGCCTGTCCATCAAACTTCAAACAGTTCAGGGTTCAAAGCCACCGGTCTCTGACAATACTCGGAACCGTGCTCCTTTCGGTAATCTCTCTCGTCTCTCTTATTAGCACCTTGCATGTTCCCCCATTGTCCTCTTATCGGCATCAATCTTCTGATAACTGGTTCTTTTGTCACACCACCATGACAGGATGGGGACCAGTCCCCCTTGCAGCTAGAGCACCGCGTCCCCACTGGCACAGGAGCACCATGTATGGATGAGACTGGACCCCATACTTTCTAAAGCTCTCAGTAAAAGTGACATAGTTCCCTCAAAGCAGCTCAGCTGGTATGTCCGCTGGAAGCTGTATGCCCTCCTGCAGACAGTGTCCCTGGAAGAGAAAGTATGATGCCAATGTATGCCATCTTGGAGCTTGTCGCTATACAGGTATCTCTGCAGGGTCCTAAGGCGGAGAGCCACCAGCTGGGTCCGCACACACACCAATGACTGAACGTCCTCCACAATCGAAAGACTCTGGATCGCAGCAGAGACCCAATGCCTCCTGTTGTCCCACAATAAGTCCACCAGTCTCTTCAGGGTCCTGGAGACAAAAGCAGTGGGCAGAACTAAAGTCATCAGCTGGTACCATACGTCTACAATGGCAGCTACTTATCAGCAGGTTTTACATGGACTGGTGATCCAAGTTGTCCTATTCCATCGCACCTAGTGGCAAACAACTTACAAATGTAGCAATGGCTCCAACAAAATTGAAAAGACACTTAACTACAAACCCAGCACGGATGACAGCTGGGATCAGAAGGGGGAAGGGGGTTGGTATTGTCTGAGGGGAGGGAGGTTTGAGATGTTCAGGGATGGTGGAATGAGAGGAAAGTGGAGTCTCTGAGGGCCCAAGAGCTGGCAGTGGGACCTGAAAGAGAGGGGACTGTTGGGGTGATGGTGGGCGAAGGGGAGACGGGGATTCCAGCGGCAGCGCATGAAGACCCAGCCTGGAGGTCAAGGCCGGAGTTGGAGGTTGCACAGTCGGCACTTTGGAGGTGTCTGAGGTGATTGGAACCTGCATTGGTAGCGGTGGAGTCCAGGTTTGGAGTCTACTCTGGAGTGTTACAGCCATCGAGGTCAGCAACAGGAATCACAATCTGGAGACATCCAGACCTGTCGGCGTTGGAGTCGGCAGGTTCTGTGGTCTGTAGATGGGCGATCTGGGGATCCTTGTAGGACATGAGAAAGTCAAAGAACCGGCAATTGAAAGCATAGAGGTGCAGCATAGAGGGTCCATTACAGGCGGCGGAGAGAAAATCCCAGAGTTGTGGTAGTGACTGGGATAGGGACACCAGGTATCTCCTTCATGGTGGAAAATGTGGTGGGAGAAGCAGTCAACTGAATGTGAGTACCTGGGGTCCTCGGAGGGTCCAAATCAAGAAGCTTGAAAGCAAGTCTGGAAACCGCGTGATTCAAGCTGGCGACAAAGACATGTTCCCAGAAAGCTGCAGTAGCGGGTCTGGGTCATTACATAGTCAAAGAGTTAAGGCTGATTTATACTTGTGCAGTCGAGCTTGCACCGTAGCCTTCTCAAGTGGCTAATGCCATTGTGAGCATTTATACTTCTGTGTTGGTGTGTCTGCGTCGCTGTGCAATTCACTCATGTCACGCATGCGCACACACCTGCCCATGCGAGGCTTCATGGTCATGGTAGTCTTTCTTGGGGTAAACAAGTTTAAAGCGAGCATCTTTTTTTGTAAAAGTGAAATGTGTCCTCCATAATTTCGGAGGTCTGTAAAGCTTTATGGAAAGCATTGCAGCCAGAGTTCCTTCCCTGCCCTTCAGTTGCCCGATGGGAAGCTATTGCAGCGAAGGAGGAAGTGCGATGCTACCAAGCGGAGCAATCACAGATGTTGCAGTCTGCATTGCCACGACACGTAGTTACATTTTGGGAGAGGTGCGCATCAGGCTACGGCGTAGGGATCCGCGTAGACACAGTGTAGCGTTCACGGCTACGCCGTACCTATGGCGTCTATTTGACACAGAAGTATAAATCAGCCTTTAGAGAGCAGCAGGGATCACAGCGGGGGAGCAGTAAGAGAGAGTTTCACTGAACTCCCGAAGGGTAGATTTAAACTTCTTCAGGGGAGGCATCCCTGGAAGAGACTTTGTAGAGTAGTAGTCAAATCACAAACAAGAGAAAATTTGCAAATGCTGGAAATCTGAGCAACACATTGCAAGATCATCCACTTTATTCCATACAAGCTTCACCTCAGTTGTTAACCTAATTTGAAGACAGAGAATAAACCAATTATATAAATATGAAAGTATTTATTGTGAGATGTTTACAGATTCAGTGATGGTAAAATTCTCTGCTCAGATTGTGACATTGTCAAGTGCTTAATGACAGCATTGCTGATAACATGATAGCTTGGCAAATGACGACTGAATTCATCCTATTTGCTATAGATAGGTCACATCTCAAAATAACACCTTTTTTCTCAAGATATAATTGGGAAAACTTTTTTGCATTGCTTCTACAATATTATGACATAAAAGTGGCAGGCAACAGTTAAATAGAATGTACTGCATTTTGCACTGATGCATTTTGATGGACCATTCACAGTTACACTTAAATTTGATGTGAACTATCATGTATCATTTATATTCATTATTTGAATCTGGTTCCTTTTCAAAGGGAAACTGCTACTTGAGAGTCCTTGTACTGCAGAAACAGCTCAAGAAATTATTGCTGTCTCAGGCATTATATTCAATGAGTGAACGAACACAGACATAATTACCACAAAAGGAGAGTGATAAGGAGATTTGATTTAAAAAACCACACTGAAAATACTGCACTTGTAATTCCTCCTGATGTTTACCAAGTAGGTGCAAAACGATGATTAGAAACTGGGTAGAAAAAAAACAGTACAATTATTCATGAACATGAACTAGTAATACAGAAGTCAGAATAAAAAGAATCACTCTTAAAACTCAAGGTAAACAAATGAACTCCAACAACCAATGTGGTAGAAAATTACATTCTTTCAAGCATAAATCTTTCTATGCCATTATATTCAACAAAATTCAGGAGGGTACTATGGTATACTTTGAAGCACAATCTGATTTTACCAGAACAGATGTTAAAACTTAGCAGTTACTTTCCACATTATAATGCAAATAGGAGCATTGTTACTGGCAGTATTTCATTTCACAGATCTCAAGAACGCATTGAACCATGTCACAAAATTTTCACCAAAGATTTTTTAAGGAAGTCATTAGCAATATCATGGATCTGTGCTTAAAAGCACAAAACTATGATCTCCTGTCACAACCACAACCAGACCAAAATGTTTAGTGTCCACTACCCTTCTATGCATCATTAGCCAGAGGAGGTAGACAAGACAGGTACAATTGTAACATACATAGATACATACATAGAGGGAAGGGACTTGGAGGGTTATACACAGAATAGGGACAACTGGAACTAATAGGGAATATGCTGCTGTCAGCATGGACATATTTATTTTTTTCTATTTATTGAGATACAGTGCAAGGCAGGCCTTTCCAGCCCTTCTAGCCACACTGTCCAGCAATCCCCAACTTAACCCTGTCCTAATCTCTGGACAATTTACAGGGACTTATTAACCAACCAGTCTCTGTGCCTTTGGACTGCAGGAGGAAACTAAAGCACTCAGACATAACACATGTGGTCATGGGAAGAAAATACAAACTTGTTACAAACAGCAGCGGGAATTGAACTCGTGTCCTAGTAATGTAAAGCATTGTGCTAACTATTAAGCTAAAGGGTCTGATAACGTAGTGTATCCATTTAACATCAAATGAGGTATTTTGTGGATCCATAAATAAAATAGAGACACAGGTGCAGAAATATGTCAGTTACTTCCACTGAATGTGCATACGTAACATTCTGCACTGCCAATTTATTTCCACTGACTTCAACAGATGCATTTTTTTTTCTGAACTGGAGCACAACACAGTCATCATTGCATACACATATTTAATGCCAGCAAGTGAAGATAAATTCCAAAAGTAAAATCAGAAAATACTAGGAACACTCAATAAGGCAGCAGTATCTATGGGAAAAGAAACATTTAACTTCCAAGTTCTGAAATCCCTCATCAGACCTGGGAAAAAGGAATTTTATCCTCAGTACTTTCCAGAAAACATCCGCTAATTGATAACAAGATAATATGCAAATAGTTAACATGGATGAGTAAAAGAAGTATTTTGCATGATTCAATTGGAGTTGTGGGTGAGTGCACAAATTTACAAAAGGGTATCGATAGATTGTGAAAAAGCAAAACAGTAAGAGTGAAGTTACTTACTGTGGATCAAGAAGAAATAAGAGTACTGTTTACATGGCGATAGGCCACCAAAAGATAGAGGGAAAAATTAGCTGTAGGGTAGGTCATGCAGTCCCTTGAGCTTGATCTGCAAGATCAAAGATATAAAACATCTCCCCAACCCCTTCTGTGATGCATCTAATCAACTGTTCTTTGTACTTGATCTAGTTAGAGATGCTCTTTACCAGGAGAGAATATCAACACAGCTTTTACTAACGATAGATGAAGAATACTTACTTCTTGAAAAAGCTTCTTATCAGCTACCAGTTTTTTGGATGCCAATGTCTTGGTGACATGATAAAAAGCAAGTAATGCTCTATGCTGACGGAGATCATCATGTACTCTAACAGACTCCAGCAGTGTGGGAATCAGCTCTGGCCAGTTCCGGGGACAATCTAATCTGGCAACTTTAGCAATTAGTACTCCAATCTGGGTTGCAATCTGTAAAGAGACAAAATAAACAGGTTAAATAATTATTAAAGGGGAAGGACATTTAAATATTGAGGCAAAATAGGTCAGCTAACATTGGGATAGAGTCACCAAATCTCAGGGTTTCAGCAGCAGATGAGCTGAAGCTGATGGAGTCCTGATCATGTGATGGTGGTGGAAATAAGTAATTTTACATTTTACTGAAAATATTTTGCACTACAATGTGAATCAAATTACTAAGTTACAGGTATGTATGCATTCTCACAAATCTGAACTTGTAT
Source organism: Mobula birostris (assembly GCF_030028105.1). NCBI lineage: Eukaryota > Metazoa > Chordata > Chondrichthyes > Myliobatiformes > Myliobatidae > Mobula > Mobula birostris. Next base: position 47,992,199 of record NC_092372.1, on the reverse strand, counting down.
AAACTAAAGCATGTACCTGTGTCACTACGGCTAAAGAATCTCATAATTTACATTTTTTCTCTTCCCCTGCTCCCCACGTATCCTAATATACTCATCTACAAGATATTAAGATTGAACCACTTCTATGAACACATATTTCATAAATTAATCCACATTTTTTAAAAGTTCACTATACATTAATTTTTCTTGGAAATTATTACTGATAAATTAGTATTAGTAAACTAAATTATTTATCTAATTTTACTTCTTTTGCAAAACTAAATCTTTCATGGAAGAGTAAAAAAAAGTCTTATTTTTCAAACAAAAATCCATGAGAATTTATTTCACTACCAACCTGATTCACTGGTTCATTAAAATTTGCAATGAGCCCTGCTCGCAAGGAGGATTTTTCTTCTTCTGACAAAGCACTACAAAGTATAAGAGAAAATATATTCCCAATGTAATAAAGAATTATCCACATAAAAATTCATATAAGATTTAAGAGGAGAGATAAGATTGATGGTATTTACAAACAACATACGCTTGCACAAAATGTAATTGCGGAGACATTTGACAGGACGGTTAGGAAACTAATCAAACGCAGTAAAATACCGATGATCTGGTGCCGTCTGAATGGCAGACTTTCCAGACTAGTATGAGTACACAAATTCACTTTTAATCTTTATGTTACAGAATTATGTAATAAACTTTTCATTGAACTAGGTGAGTTCAGCATAAAATGAGGCCCTAGTGAATTTAGAAGTCCAGGAAAAAGGGCCTGAGGATACTTAAAAGTGCAGAAAACAGTGTTCAAGTCAGTCTAAAAGGAGTGTGGGAACCAGGACCACAGTCATTTTAAATGGAACATGGGAAACAAGAACCCAGGGTCTAAAAAGAGTGCAGGAAATTAAAACAAGTAAGCCAGGTGCTGAAACAGCCAGACTTAAAAATTGGATATCAATTTTCATGTTTTTACTGCATTGACAAGGCAATGCAATCTGACAGAAATAACTAAGAATCACTTCATCCTTCTGTTTTCTGACAATGTGATTTTGAAACAACTTCTGATAACTTAAAACATTTCATGCCACACCATTCTCTTTATTTTCAAGTGAAACGACCACAAAATATGAGTGCAATTTTTTAAAAATCAACACATGTAATAAGCGAATACAGTAAAACTCCAAAACAAACAAGAAAAAAATCTGCAGATGCTGGAAATCCTAGCAACACACACAAAATGCTGGAGGAACTTAGCAGGCCAGGCAGTATCTATGAAAAAAGAGTAGACAGTTGACATTTTGGGCCAACCCCTTTTATCAATCCAGACTTCAGGTGCTGCCAGTGATCATATGAGCTTTCTAAGGGTGCTTAAGTGTTGGTATACATCACAAAAATGTGCCAGTAAGTTACTGTAAATTACCATTTTGCATAGATTAATGGCAAAAAGAACAGGATTAATGGGCATGTGACAGTCAGAAGTTGTTGCAGGAGTACAGAGAAATGAGAAAAAGAATGGGACTGAAGGATTTGCTCCCCTGGAAGTCGGCATGAATCAAGATGGCCAAAACAGGCTCCTTTTACGTCATTATTTAGTACAAAAACCCACAAAAAACTCAGATGACCTTCTTTTGATTATAATAATAAGTCAGAGCTTAGAAACGGGGATATACTATTACAATTGCACAGGGTACTGGTGACCCGCATCTGGGGAACCATGTAGAGTTTTAGTCCCTTATTTCAGAAAGAAAATATTAGCATTGGAGGCAGTCCAGAAGAAACTCACTGGCTCATTCCTGTGATAAGGACTGTCCTATAATAAGTAGGTACAGAAATTAGATCTATACTTTTCACAGCCTGGAAGGAATGATCGTAATGAAACGCAAGATCCTAAAGGGGCACAACAGAGTACACGTCGAGATGTTTGCCATTATTGGGAGAAACACAATGAGGGTAATGTAGTTACATATTGGGGACACTCATTTAAAGCTAAGATGCCTAGGAATTTCCATCCCAGGAGGTTGGTGGTACTTTGCAATGTTCTGCCGCAAAAAAATGTGGGGGCTAAATCAGTACAGGTACTTGAAGAGGAATTTGATAAATTTTTGAAAGATCTGGAAATTGTTGGCTATGGGGAAATGACACAGAGGATATGAGACCTACAACATATTAGCTGTACACATATTGAATGGCAGGGCAGGCCAGAGCAGTGAAAATGACATGACAGGCTTATCTGATCAAGCTGCATTTGAGGTTTGTGAAAAAGATCAATGTTGGCCTAGACAATCTGTTGCGACACACATAAAAGTTGCTGGTGAACGCAGCAGGCCAGGCAGCATCTCTAGGAAGAGGTACAGTCGACATTTTGGGACGAACCCTTCGTCAGGACTAACTGAAGGAAAAGCTAGTAAGAGATTTGAAAGTGGGAGGGGGAGATCCGAAATGATAGGAGAAGACAGGAGGGGGAGGGATGGAACCAAGAGCTGGACAGTTGATTGGCAAAAGAGATATGAGAGGATCATGGACAGGAGGCCCAGGGAGAAGGAAAAAGGGGAGGGGGGGGGGAAACCCAGAGGATGGGCAAGGGGTATAGTGAGAGGGACAGAGGGAGAAAAAGGAGAGAGAGAAAAAGAATGTGTGTATATAAATAACGGATGGAGTATGAGGGGGAGGTGGGGCCTTAGCGGAAGTTTGAGAAGTCAATGTTCATGCCATCAAGTTGGAGGCTACCCAGACGGAACATAAGGTGTTGTTCCTCCAACGTGAGTGTGGCTTCATCTTTACAGTAGAGGAGGCCGTGGATAGACATATCAGAATGGGAATGGGATGTGGAATTAAAATGTGTGGCCACTGGGAGATCCTGCTTTCTCTGGCGGACAGAGCGTCGGTGTTCAGCGAAACGATTTCCCAGTCTGCGTCGGGTCTTGCACTACAGGAACTGCAATTGCTTTTTGCTCTCTTAACAAAAGGTTTGCCATGTTATTTATCTCAAAATGTAATTATTCTACTGTTGGCAGCCATGTCTTCAGATGATTAGGCTGATGAACTTGCAGATAAAACAAACTTAACAAGATACATACAACTCAAACTACTTACTGTGGAGCAATGCGCCGCCAATAACGATCAATTCCATTTTTGAAGTACAGCACCGCAAGCCACCGTACATTTACGTCTAGAGTATGATTAGTAAAGATATTCTGTAAAAGCAAATATATTAACTTAGCTGAATACTTGTGAGTAGACTTTTTGGAATTATGTAAATTAGCCTGGCTAGATAATGCATATAACATCAGAAATGCATTCTTCCTCAAGTCTAACTACTTACACAGTTTTTAAATTTTCCATTTATTCAGTGGCCATCGAATTGGATTCAGAAACCAAACCATAATGCTTGCTGATTGTTTCAATGGTTTGTGAATCTGATGAATTAATTCCAAAAGTGAAATTGAGCCTTCCTGGAACTGACAATCAACATCCAATTTTACAAATGTTACACTGAAAAACTAAGCAAACCCTGCAGATACAAAACAAATAAAAACAGAAAATAATGGTAAAGCAAATCAGACATCTTTTGCAGTAAAAGTTACCATACTTAAACAGAAGTAAAAGATATTAGAGCATTTTTCCCAACCTGGGGTCCTACGACCCCTCGGTTAATGTGGAGGTCCATAGCAAAAAAAAAAGGTTTGGAACCCCTTCATTAGAGATTAATAGCTTTTCAGAACAGAATGCTGCTCTTCCAATTCAAGTGTTCATGGGTCAGATATTCCCAGAAGTGAGGATGCTACATTTTCATAAAGACATTTCAAGAACATCCTTCAAACATTATCCTAGCAACATCATGCCACAGTAGTCCAACAAGAATCCATACTTCCTGAGTGTGGGGTTGCATACAAATAATGTGGTCAGGCCACAGAAATGGACAAGGGTAATTAGAACACCATTACTAGTGAAATTGGCATGCAAGAGGATTTGTCTCTCCTTCGAGAAGAATTGAATAATTTAGCAAAGGGAGAGCAGATAGCATCTCCTCTGTGCTTTGAGGTGCCTCCTGCCGATAGTTCTCATCTTCAAGACATAGGAAAGCAAGTATTTACTTTCCAGGAGACCATGAGTTTACAGTTTCAAACTACAATTTACCCATTGGTAAATTGGGAGATGGAAGTTCGTGGTTAATACCATCAGTGATTATCTGCCTGAAGTGACAGGTGACATGTAAAACATGGAACATGATCCACATTTCTGAGAATCTCATTGTTCAGCTTTATCATCAGGGTGTGGTCTTGTATCAACAAGCAGCAATAAATTAGGATTTGACTCCAACTCCTAATTTATCCTCATCCATTGCCTCAATATAAAGCATTTTTCAATCCCATTCACTAGTTATGAAGTGGGAATCCTGCCTGACTTCTCCCCTTCTTAACCAAAACCATATTTGGATTGACTCACTCAGCTCAAAAAATTATTGGTAGGTGTCTTAAGGCCAATTTATACTTCTGCATCAAATCTACGGGTAGGTACGGCGTAGCCATGTACCCTACGCCGTAGCCTGACGCGCATCTCCCCAAAAATGTAACTATGCATCACGGTGACACAGACCGCAACAACTGTGATTGGTCCACGTGGGGCATCGCATTTCCTCCTACACTGCAATAGCTTCCCATTGGGCGACTGAAGGGCAGGGAAGGAAGTCTGGTTGCAATGCTTTCCATAAAGCTTTACAGACCTCTGAAATTATGGAGGACCCTGTGCTTGACGCCAGTTTGTAGCTAGCTGCTACAGCCCGTTGACTTCCACCTGAAGCTAAAACTCGAATGGTGATTGCCAATCTCTGTGATGATTGCCAAAGTATACTGTGCATACACTGATGCGAAATAAATGGTTGGAGACAGTGAACCAAATCGTCAAACCTACCTGCCGACATCCGAAAATATTTGTAATGCATTTCCTTGTCCATGTTTCTCAGTGACCGGACAAGCACAGAAAATTCACCCTCCTTCAGTTTCAGTCGCCATTGTTTGAAGTTTGAGTTTCTTCGTGTTGAGTTTCAACACGAAGAAACTCAACACAGTGGCATAGAAACCCCACCGCCAACTAGCGTTTTGGCGGTGAATTACAGAGCGACGCAGACACACCAACGCACAAGTATAAATGCTAATGACGGCATAGGCCACTTGCGTAGGCTACGGTGTAGGCTACTACACAGAAGTATAAATTAGCCTCTAGGGTGGCTCTATTTCACTGAAGGCACACAGTTAGCACTTTTTAAAGAAAACTAGAACAAACATCTGATGCGTTACACTAATCACAGAATGAATGAATCTGCCATGGTTTCCAAAGCTTGTGGGGGGGGGGGGGGGTCAGGTGGGTGAGAATCAAATTACTAATATATCCATTTCTTATTCCAAAACCTCAAATATTCAAAAGGATAGTATTAGCAAATTGTAAACCAATGGCAGATTTGGTGAGCTGGATTTCATTGGAATAGAAAAAAACTATGAACGGAGATCTTCAAGAGTATGTCAATTAAAACAATATTAAAATATTTTAAAAACGCAAACAACAGGAATTCTGCAGATGCTGGAAATTCAAGCAACATACACCAAAGTTACTGGTGAACGCAGCAGGCCAGGCAGCATCTGTAGGAAGAGGTACAGTCGACGTTTCAGGCCGAGACCCTTCGTCAGGACTAACTGAAGGAAGAGTTAGTAAGAGATTTGAAAGTGGGAGGGGGAGGGGGAGATCCAAAATGATAGAAGAAGACATTTTGGATCTCCCCCCTCCCCTTCCCACTTTCAAATCTCTTACTAACTCTTCCTTCAGTTAGTCCTGACGAAGGGTCTCGGCCTGAAACGTCGACTGTACCTCTTCCTAGAGATGCTGCCTGGCCTGCTGCGTGCACCAGCAACTTTAATTTAAAATATTTTCATTGGTCAGCAAAACTGTAATGGAAACACAGCTTTAGGACAATGAATCAGAAGATTATTAGTCTGAAAGCTTGAGTTGCAAACTAGCTCCAGTCTACATTTCAAAAGAAAATTTTTTATAAACTTTATAAAATGAAAAGAGCTGAAAAACAGAACAGACCAGGGTTTTGCGGAACCCTAGGGTTCTGCAAGAGGTCGCTAGGGGTTCCATGAGAGATCGTGATTTAAAAAAAACATCATTTTTGAGCTTCACGCAACATATGATGCTAGCATTCGTGCCGGTGGGCAGTGACCGAGCAACCCCCATGAGCAATCTTGTTAGAGGTCTTTCACCCCACTATGGCAGTGCACAGTAGGACTGTGCTTATTTGGCTGAGTCCATTCTCAGTTCTTGACTCGAGATAGTGGAGGCCGTTGATAAATGATGGGCGCTGTATTGCACAGAGGGGAGGACGGTAAGCTGATGAGGAGCTTGAAGAGCATTTTCTGAGTATTGAATGGACTCACCCAACTTGGGCTGTAATGTTAGCCTCTTCCTCCTGAATTACCTCCCTCCAACTTCCCCTTATGCGCTGCTGACTGACGCATGGGAGCAAACAAACTCTACCCCTGTAGTAGAAAATTGGAGGAATTTTTATGTGCTGCAACTCAGCTGTTAGCCTGCCGCTTTGCCTTTCTTGTAAACATTGCAAAACTTGGATTGTGTAGGTTAGAAGTGAATTGTATTGTGAAGTTATCGTATTTTTGGCGTTCTTTTTTATATTTTATTAACTTGTGTGCTTTACTGACATTTCTGACAGTCCTATGTGGCAATTTTTGAAGAGGAGGTGTGAGATGGAAGAGGAGGATTCTAGGCCTAGGCCTACGGACAATGATGAAGAATTACAATCTTCTGAGTCATTGCACTGCACTAGTCCATCTTTACAATGAAAGCTACTTATCAAAGAGTTTTACATGGACTGGTGATCCAAGGTGTCTTACTCCATTGTGCGTAGTCTGTGGCAAACAACTTACAAATGCAGCAATGGCTCCAAATCACAGCCATATGACACATACAGTGCTGATTATTTTAAACAGCTATTGGAATCTCAAATCAAACAAACTTTTGTTAATAAAATCACTGTCAGTAAAAAGCTTCAGGAAGCAAGTTATTTAGTAGAAGAACTTATTACCCAGAAAAGGAAAAGTTATAGTCGGTGAGAACCTATTAATGCCAGGATGTAAAATTATAGTGGGCAAAATGCTAGGACAAAATGCCGTATGGGAAACTTAAAAGGTTTCATTCTCAAACAGTATGATAGGGCCATAAGACATAGCAGCAGAATCAGGCCATTTGGCCCATTGAGTCTGCTCCACCATTTAGTCATGGCTGATCCTTTACTCCCCTCCTCAGCCGCACTCCCCGGCATTCTCCCCATAACCTTTGATGCCACATCCAACTGAAAACCGATAAAGCTCTACCTTAAATACACTCAACGACCTGGCCTCCACAGCTGCCTGTGGTAATGAATTCCACAAATTCATCACCCTCTGGCTAAAGAAATTTCTCTGCATCTCTATTTTAAATGGATGCCACTCTAAGCTGAGGCTGTCATCTTATCTTAGACCCCCCCCCCCCCACCATGGGAAACATCCTTTCCACATCTACTCTGTCTAGGCCTTTCAAAATTCGAAAGGTTTCAATGAGATAACCCCCCCCCCCCCCGATCCTTCTAAAATCCAGCGAGTACAGAGCCAGGGGTATCAAACATTCCTCGTATGATAATCGAAATCATCCTTGTGAACCTCCTCTGAACCTTCTCCAATGCCAGCACATCTCTTCTTAGACGATGAGCCCAAAACGGTGCACAATACTCAAGGTGGGGCCTCACCAGTGCCTTATAAAGCATCAGCATCACATCCTTGCTCTTGTATTCTAGACCTCCTGAAATGAATGCTAACACTGCATTTGCCTTCCTCACCACTGACTCACGCTGCAAGTTATCCTTTAGGGTATTCTACACAAGGACTCCCAAGCCCCTTTGCATCTCAGATTTTTGAATTTTCTCCGTTTAGAATATAGTCTGCATGTTTATCTCTTCTACCAAAGTGCATGACATTGCATTTTCCAACATTGTATTTCATCTGCCACTCTCTTGCCCATTCTCCTAACCTGTCTAAATCCTTCTGCAGCCTACCTGTTTCCTCAACATTGCCTACCCCTCCACCAATCTTTGTATCACTGCAAAACTGGCAATAAAGCCATCTATCTCATCTTAAATCACTGATATACAGCATAAAAAGAAGCAGCCCAAACTCTGACACCTGCAGAACACCATTAATCACTGGCAGCCAGTTTAGAAAAGGATCCTTTTATTCCCACTCTTTGTCTCCTACCAATCAAGCAATGCTCTAACCACATCAGTAACATTCCTGTAATAGCATGGGCTCTTAATTGGAAAACAGCCTCACGTGTGGCACCTTGTCAAAGGCCTTCTGCAAGTCCAAATATACGACATCCACTGCATCCCTTTTGTCTATCCTAATTGCAATCTCCTCAAAGAATTCCAGTATGTTCGTCAGACAACATCTTCACTGTAGGAAACAATACTGATTTTGTCCTATCTTGTCCTGTGTCACCAAGTCCTCCATAATCTCATCCTTAACAACTGACTCCAACATCTTCCCAACCACCAAGGTCAGGCTAACTGGTCTATAAAGAGTGGACTGACATTTGCAATTTTCCAGTCCTGTGGCATCATGCCAAACTCCAATGATTTTTGAAAGATCATTACTAATGCCTCAAAATCTCTATCACTACCTCTTTCAGATCCCAAGGGTGCAGTTCATCTGGCCTGGGTGACCTTTAGGCCTTTCAGCTTTTTGGGCACCCTCTCCTTTGTAATACTAATTGCAGCTATTGGGCTCCCTCTCCAAAATGTGGATGTAATCGAGACATCCCTGACCCTAGCACCTAGGAGGCAACATACCATTCCTGAGTCCCAATCACGTCACAGATTTCCTGTCTGTTCTCCCGACTATTGACTCCCTTATGAGTACCACTCCCCTCTTTCCCTTTTGCACCACAGAACTATGCCTGGTCTCTGTGGCATTCCCCCATAACAGTATCCAAAACAGTATACTTATTATTGAGGGGAATGGCCACAGGGGTGCTCTGCGCTAACTGCCTATTTACATTTACATTTCTTCCGACAGTCACCCAGCTACTCGCCTCCCGCAACTTCGGAGTGACTACTTCCCTGTAACTCTGATCGATTACCTCCTCATTCTCTCGTACAAGCCAAAAGTCATCCAGCTGCTGCTCCAGATCCCTAACACAGTCTTCAAGGAGCTGCTGCCGGATGCACTTCATGCAGATATGTTCACATATTGATAACATATCACATGATGTTGAAGAAGTTTTGTGTGAAAAACTGAAAAACAACTCCTCTATCCAAGCTGATGAGTCAACAGAATTCACCAATAAATGTCATGTTGTAGCATTTGTTAGATTTGTAAATGATGGTGGAATTCAAGAAAACTTATTTCCGTTGCAAAGAGCTGCCCAAAACAAGTAAAGGCCAAGATATATTTAATGTTTTGCCTTCATATCTGGAAACAAAAAATCTTTCTTGGAGGACCAGTGTTGGCATCGGTACTGAAGATGGCCCATCAATGGTTGGCTCCTTGAGAGGTTTCGTTTCTCTTGCTCTCTTGCTGACTGCTTTGAAGATGAAGAAAGGTTACAGAAACTAGCCTACTTAGCAGACATTTTTCATCCTACGAATCAGTTGAACAAGTCTTTGCAAGGCCCTGGAGAAAATGTTTTGATTTAAAGTGACAAGATTCTTGAATTTAAAAGGAAACTGGATCTTTGGAAAAATCACATTACAAAAGGAAATCTTGAAATAGTTTCATTGCTGCTTGGGCTTGAGAGTGAGGAAGGATATCAGAAAGTCTCAAGTCTTATTGAAAACTACCTGGAGGAACTGCAGAACAAAACTGAACAGTAGTTTTCCTCCCATTCAACACAAGTGCATGACTGGATGAGGGACCTTTTCTCTAAATCTTCTGCTCAGCCTGAGAACTTGACTTTGAGAGAAGAGGAAGAACTTTGTACGCTGCAGTTTGATCGCGCACTCAAGATGAGATTTACTGACCTGCCCCTGGACAAGTTCTGGATCTCTGTGAAAGAAGAGTATCCTGTCATTCATGGGAAAACAACAAACATTTTGCTGAAGTTTTCAACATCTTACGTGTGTGAGCAAGCTTTTTCTTGTTTAACAAGCATCAAGGGTAAGGACAGAAATCGTCTCATTTTAGCTGAAGGTAGAATCTGTGTGTGCTTATCTCAAGTTTGACCCAGAATTGAGTATTTTTGCAGCAAAAAAACAAGCACAGATTTCATATGCAAGGCCTATATTTGAACTTGATCATGTCACAATAAGAAAATGCTTTTTCAAAATGTTGTATAAAATTGTACCTTAGGCTATATTCTTATTAATATTGCTTTGGCTTATGGTTTTTAATAACTTTACTATTCAACATTGCCAATACATTTTCATGTTGTAAAGTGTTAAAATCAAATCACAACCATTATTTAAATTAAATCTACCAAGCCCCACCTTTAGAAAAATTAAATCCCAATCTGTCTTAAGCCAGTATTTAATGGAAATTTATATTTACTTTGAGTTTTTAGAATTTATGAAAGAAAAAGAAAGAGATAATTGCAAGAAAGGCAAGCTAACTTTAACTACCCGTGTTTTCAAGAAAGGTTGCCTAAAAATTCATTTTCTACTCAAAAGAGCATTGACAATTATTTTTGATTATATCTACAACTTACTGATCACACTAACGTACTATGAGCTGCAGATATAATAAATTTTATGCAGGGTTCTCTGAGACCTGAAAATTACTTCAAGAGCAAAAAGTTTGAGAAAGGCTGGATTAGACTATGTGACCAAGGGAAAAAAAGGCCCTGCAATTTAACAGCAAGATGGTGCTAGTGAGACCCAACGACATTTTACAGAACATAGAATAGTACAGCACATTCCAGGCCCTTGGGCCCACAATGTTGTGCCAACCCTCAAACCCTGCCTCCCATATAACACCCCCTCCCACCTTAAATTCCTCCATATAGCTGTCTAGTAGTCTCTTAAACTTCACTCGTGTATCTGCCTCCACCACTGACTCAGGCAGTGCATTCCACACACCAACCACTCTGAGTAAAAAACCTTCCTCTAATATCCCCCTTGAACTTCCCACCCCTTACCTTAAAGCCATGTCCTCTTGTATTGAGCAATGGTGCCCTGGGGAAGAGGCGCTGGCTATCCACTCTATCTATTCCTATTATCTTGTACACCTCTATCATGTCTCCTCTCATCCTCCTTCTCTCCAAAGAGTAAAGCCCTAGCTCCCTTAATCTTTGATCATAGTGCATACTCTCTAAACCAGGCAGCATCCTGGTAAATCTCCTCTGTACCCTTTCCAATGCTTCCACATCCTTCCTATAGTGAGGCGACCAGAACTGGACACAGTACTTCCAAGTGTGGCCTAACCAGAGTTTTATAGAGCTGCATCATTACACTGCGACTCTTAAACTCTATCCCTCGACTTATGAAAGCTAACACCCCATAAGCTTTCTTAACTACCCTATCCACCTGTGAGGCAACTTTCAGGAATCTGTGGACATGTACCCTGAGATCCCTCTGCTCCTCCACACTACCAAGTATCCTGCCATTTACTTTGTATTCTGCCTTGGAGTTTGTCCTTCCAAAGTATACCACCTCACACTTCTCCAGGCTGAACTCCATCTGCCACTTCTCAGCCCACTTCTGCATCCTTTCAATGTCTCTCTGCAATCTTTGACAATCCTCTACACTATCTACAACACCACCAACCTTTGTGTCGTCTGCAAACTTGCCAACCCACCCCTCTACCCCCACATCCAGGTCGTTAATAAAAATCACGAAAAGTAGAGGTCCCAGAACCAAACCTTGTGGGACACCACTAGTCACAACTCTCCAATCTGAATGTATTCCCTCCACCACAACCCTCTACCCTCTGCAAGCAAGCCAATTCTGAATCCACCTGGCCAATCTTCCATGGATCCCATGCCTTCTGACTTTCTGAATAAGCCTACCGTGTGGAACTATTCTATTAACTATACTTTCTCTGAACTATGATCACTGCAATATGCAGCCTGTAATTTCTCTTTTGGAGTTGAGGTTTTGAACTCTGTACAGCTGGACATATTTGCAAGTATCCTGATAAATTCAGCGAAGTAGAATCTCAAGCATGCAGTTACAACCACAGCTGCATTGTTGGAGTGGACCTGGGGCTGGACTGAAACTCTGGGCTGCATTGAAGCAGCAGTGCCTGAGCCAGAGAGTGGAAACTGAACTGTTGTAAGGCCAATTTAAGCGCTGAGCCAGATTAAAAGATCAAGATGTCGAGGCCAAATGCGAAAGATGAATCAGTTCACTACTCCAAGAGGCTTTGCTTGTCTCAGTGTTGAACTGGCTCCGTGGCTGTGGCCTGTAGCTATTGGGCTCCTGGATTGGCTGCAGCACTGAACTAACTCCAAGGCTGTGGACTCACTTTCAGGTACTCTACAGTCTTTGTTGTGGGTTTTTTTAAAAGTGGGTTCGATGGTCTTTCTTGGTTTTGTGGCTGCCTACAAGAAGCCAAATCTCAAGGTAGACCTACTTGATAATAAATGTACTTTGAACTTAGTAGGAACAATAACCTATTTAGCCCACAAAGATTCATTATACGTCTGAAAGATTCATTTTTAGCTTTTCCTCCCGGGTCTACAGCATGAGATCTCTCTCATTATTTAAAGCTACCTTGTCTGAAAACAAGCAACACTAATTCAAAATTTTAAATTATTCAAAACTATCTTGTCATTTTTTATAACATCCCAAGTCACACTTGCACAACACATTAGTCCCCAGTGAATACTGTAGCTTCAAATCCTAAAATGACAACAATTTTAAATTCATAGTTTTGTTTTTGAATGGTTTTACCCCTCAAGCCAGTTTGGATCCTCCAAAATGGGAACCATTATGCCTCTCATCAGCATAACTTACATCCCCCAAACCTTTGGTTCCTCGGATCTTTAACTCTTTTGTATACAATTAGTTACACACCTATAACAGAAACCATGCCCACAGTCTCTTAATAACCATACTTCGGAATTTCCCCTAATTCCACTTCAGAATTCTGCCTTATAACCATTTCTACAGTCAAACTCTTGTTGTTCTTCCTAATATACCATCCATCAGCTCTGAATCCCTCCACTTAAACTTTTAATTGTGTTTCTACTTTCAAAACACTGCTTAAATTCTGGTTATCAGAACTCGTCTATAAATCCCTTCATAATTCCTGTAAGCAAATAATTATACATTGCAGTTAAAATTATACATTTTTTTTGTAGGAGTTCATAAAAGTGATATGTTTCATTACCACAATTAAACTGAATTGAAATGACAACTTTATTTCTTACACCCTTCACAAACATGACAAGTAAAAATCTTTACGTTACATAGAACATAGAAATTTACAGCACATTACTGGCCCTTCAGCCCACAATGTTGCGTTGACCATGTAACCTACCCTAGAGACTGCCTATAATTTCCCTAGCGCTTAGCCCTCTATTTTTCTAAGCTCCATGTACCTATTTAAGAGGCTCATAAATTCCAGGAATGAGAGGGTTAACATATGAGGAACGTTTGTCTGTTCTTGGACTGTATTCCTTGGAGTTTAGAAGAATGAGGGGAGATCTCATAGAAACATTTCGAATGTTAAAAGGCATGGACAGAGTGGATGTGGCAAAGTTGTTTCCCATGATGGAGGAGTCTAGTACGAGAGGGCATGACTTAAGGATTGAAGGGCGCCCACTCAGAACAGAAATGCGAAGAAATTTTTTTAGTCAGAGGGTGGTGAATCTATGGAATTTGTTGCCACGGGCAGCAGTGGAGGCCAAGTCATTGGGTGTACTTAAGGCAGAGATTGATAGGTATCTGAGTAGCCAGGGCATCAAAGGTTATGGTGAGAAGGTGGGGGAGTGGGACTAAATAGGAGAAAATGGATCAGCTCATGATAAAATGGCGGAGCAGACTCGATGGGCCGAATGGCCTACTTCTGCTCCTTTGTCTTATGGTCTTAAATGACCCTATTGTATCCGCTTCCACCACCACTGCTGGCAGTGCATTCCACGCACCCACCACTCTGTGTCTGAAAAACTTACCCCGACATCCCCTTGGTACCCTTTTCCAACTATGCCCCCTCATGTTAGCCATTTCAACCCTGGGAAAAAGCCTCTGGCTAGCCACACGATCTTATACACCTCTATTAGGTCACCTCTCATCCTTCGTTGCTCCAAGGAGAAAACGCCAAGTACACTCAACTTAATCTCATAAGGTACTCCCTCCAATCCAGGCAACATCCTCGTAAATCTCCTCTGCACTCTCTCTATAGTATCCACATCCTTCCTGCAGTGAGTGACCAGAACTGAACACAGTGCTCCAAATGGGATCTTATATATCTTATATAGCTGTAACATTACCTCACGGCTCGTGAACTCAATCCCACGGTTGATGAACGCCAACATACCATAAGCCTTCTTAACCACATAATCAACCTGCGCAGCAGCTTTGAGTGTCCTATCAACATGGACCGCCCAAGAGCTCTCAGATCCTCCACACTGCCAAGGGTCTTACCATTAATATTATATTCTGTCTTCAAATTGAACCTACCAAAATAAACCACTTCACACTTATCTGGGTTGAAGTCCATCTGCCACTTCTCAGTCCAGTTCTGCATCCTGTCGATGTCCCGCTGAACCTCTGACAACCCTCTAGTCTAGCCACAACTCCCCCAACCTTTGTGTCATCAGCAAACTTACTAATCCGTCTCTCCACTTCCTCATCCAGGTCATTTATTAAAATCACAAAGAGGAAGGGTTCCAGAACAGATCCTTGAGGCACACCACTGGTCACTGAACTCCATTCAGAATATGATCCATCTACAACCACCCTTTGCCTTCTGTGGGCAAGCCAATTCTGGATCCACAAAGCAAGGTCTCCTTGGATCCCACGCCTCCATACTTTCTGAAGGAGCCTTGCATGGGGAACCTTATCAAATGCCTTACTGAAATCCATATACACTGCATCCACTGCTTACCTTCATCAATGTGTTTTGTTACATCCTCGAAGAATTCAATCAGGCTCATAAGGCACGACCTGCTCTTGATAAAGCTGTACTGACTATCCCTAAACAGATTATGTCGCTCCAAATGGTCATAAATCCTGCTTCTCAGGATCTTCTTCAACAACTTGCCCACCACTGAAGTCAGACTCACTGGTCTATAATTTCCTGGGTTACACCTGATTGGTCCTATTCTCTCACGGCTCATCCTCTTGCTCTTCATATACTTGTAGAATGCTTTGGGGTTTTCTTTAATTCTGCTCGCCAAGGCCTTCTCATGGCCCCTTCTGGCTCTCCTAATTCCATTCTTAAGCTTCTTCCAAGCAACCTTGTAATTTTCTAGAGCTCTAAGAGTACATAGTTTCTTGAACCTTCATAAGCTTTTCTTTTCTTCTTAACTAGATTTTCTACATACTTTGTACTCTGTGGTCATTTAACTCTACCATTCTTTCCCTGCTTCACTAGAACATGCCTATACAGAACTCCATCCAAATGTTCCCTGAACATTTGCCATATTTCTGCTGCGCATTTCCTGAGAACATTTGCTCCCAAGATCCTGCCTGATAACATTTCCCCCTACCCCAATTAAATGTTTTCCCAAATTGTCTACTCCTATCCTTCTCCAGCACTATGGTGAGGAGATAGAGTTGTGGTCACTACCTCCAAAATGCTCTCCCACCAAGAGATCCAACACCCGACCATGTTCATTTCCCAATACCAGATCAAGTACAGCCTCTCCTCTAGTTAGCTTGTCCACACATTGCATCAGGAAACCTTCGTGATGACACCTAACAAACTCCACTCCATCTGAACCCTTTCCGCTAAGGAGATGCCAATCAATATTAGGAAAGTTAAAATTTCCCATCACAACAACCCTATTATTATTGCACTGTTCCAGAATCTGCCTCCCTACCTGATCCTAGATATCCCTGCTACTATTGGGGGGGGGGGGGGGGGGGGCCTACAAAAAACACTCAGTATTTGGCCCATTCCTGTTTCTGACTTCCACCCACACTGACTCAGTAGACCATTCCTCCACAACTTCTTCCTTTTTTGCAGCCATGACTCTATCCCTAATTAGCAATGCCACGCCCCCACCTCTTTTTCCACCCTCTCTGTTCTTTTTGAAACATATAAGGCCTGGCACCCCCAGCAGCCATTCCTGTGCATGAGACATCCAAGTCTCTGTAATGGCCACAAATTCACAGCTCCAAGTTTTGGTCCACAATGTAAGTTCATCTGCCTTGATTATGATACTCCTTGCATTAAAATAGACACATTTCAAACCATCAGGCTGAATGCATCTTTGCTCTAACATTTGCTGATCCTTCCTCACAAACTCCCTACAAGCTGTCTCTACATGTGCTCCAACTTCCCCAATCCTCTGCTTCTTCACTTTGGTTCCCACCACCCGCCCCCCATAAATTTAGTTTAAACCCTCCCCAACAGAATTAGCAAACCTCCCCGCCAGGATATTGGTCCCTCATATTCAAGTGCAAACCATCCATTTTGTACAGGTCACACCTGCCCCAGAAGAGGTCCCAATGATAAAAAAATCTGAATCCCTTCCCCTTGCTCCAATCCTTCAGCCACGTATTTATCCTGCACTTCATTCTATTCCTATATTCACTAGTGTGTGGCACAGGCAGCAATCCCGAGATTACTACCTTTGAGGTCCTGCTTCTCAGTTTCCTTCCTAACTCCCTGTATTCTGCTTTCAAGACCTCCACCCTTTTTCTACCAATGTCATTGGTACCAATACGTACCATGACCTCTGGCTGCGCACCCTCCCATTTCAGGATATTGTGGGCAGCTCAGAAACTTCACAAACCCTGGCACCTGGGAGGAAAACTATCATTCTTGTTTCCTTTTTTGTCCACAGAATTGCCAGAGTCACGACCACTGTTGCTTCCCCAGGCAGGTCGTCCCCACAACAGCACTCAAAATGGAGTACTTGTTGTTAAGGGGGCCAGCCACAGGGGTGCTCTCCACTATCTGGCACCCTCCTGACGGTCACCCACTTATCTGTCTCCTGCGACCCCAGGTTGACTAACTTGGTCTCTAAGGAGCTGCAGCTCAATGCACCAGGCGCAGATGTGGTCATCAGGGAGGCTGGAAGTCTCCTGTACATCCCACATCTGACACAGAACAGAAAACTGGTCTTGCAGTTGTATCCACTATTCTAATGCACCGAGCCCTGCAAAATGCTCCTTTTTTAAACTTTTCTCCCCAACCTGTGCAAAGCTCCCTCTCTCTTTGAATTGATTCATTAAGTCTCCGTCTGAATATGCAATGTGCAAATTATAGTAATTTTAATAAATAGTATGTACAGTAAGATATACATCAGAACAGTAAATATAGCTTAGAAACACTATTGCGTCAGTATGATTTAATCAGTCTGATGGCCTGGTGGAAGATGACGTCCGGAAGCTTGTTGGTCCTGGCTTTATTGCTGCAGTACTGTTTCCTGGATGGTAGCAGCCGGAACAGTTTGTGGTTGGGGTGACTCGGGTCCTCAACAATCCTTCTGCCTCTTTTTATGCAACTGTCACTGCAAATGTCCTGAATACTGGGAAGTTCACATGCATAGATGCACTGGACTGTCCACACCACTCTCTGGAGGGCCCTATGATTGAGGGAGGTACAGTTCCCATACCAGGCAGTGATACTCTCAATTGTGCCCCGTCGAAAGTTCTTGGGAGCTGGGGACCCATGCCGAACTTCTTCAACCGTCTGAAGTGAAAGAGGCGCTGTTGTGCTTTTCCACCACAGCCAGTATCTATAGACTAAGTGAAATCCTTGGTGATGTGTATACCGAGGAACTTGAACTTGTCAATAGGGGCGAGCCTATCTCCATTCTTTCTGTAGTCCACAACCAGCTCCTTTGTTTTTTGTGACATTGGGGAGAGATTGGTTTCTTGGCACCACTGTGTCAGGGTGATGACTTCTTCTCTGTAGGTTGCCTCATTATTATTTGAGACAAGGCCAATCAAGGTAGTATCGTCTGCAAATTTAATTAGCAGATCGGAGCTGCGGGTGGCAACACAATCATGGGTATACAGAGAGTTAAGGAGGCGGCTTAGGATACAGCCCTTGGGGGGCCTCCTGTGATGAGTGTCAGAGCGACAGAGATGCGGGAGCCCACTGTTACCACCTGCCAAAGATCTGACAGGAAATCCAGGATCCAGCTGCACATGCTGTACCCTGAGGTCTCTGAGCTTCCTGTCAAGCCTGGATAGAATTATGGTGTTGAATGCTGAACTCTAGTCCAAGAACAACATTCTCACATAAGCATTCCTCCTCTCCAGGTGTCGATCAGTTGTGTTGGTAGGCGAATTGTAGGGGGTCTAGTATGGGTGGTAGCATGCTGCAGACATAATCCTTGACCAGCATCCCAAAGTATTTGCTTATTATTGAGGTGAATGCGACAGGACGCCATTCGTTCAGTCATGTTATCTTGGTCTTTTTAGGTATAGGGTGATGGTGGATGTTTTGAAGCAGGAGGGCACTCTGCACTGGGACAGTGAGAGATTAAAAATGACTGAAAACACACCAGCCAGTTGTGCTGTGCACTACCAACATCAAACAATGTATAATGTTTTTGTTCAACTAGTTGAGGAATGAATATTTGTTGAGACACCAGAAGCTTCCTCCTGATAACTTTTATTACAAGTGTTTCTGTAATATTTAAATAACATTGTAAATATGTTTGATTAAGCATTTTTTGTTTAAATGATGGATTATATGTAAAAATGTGTGAATTGCAAATATGTTGCTACCACATCATATTCGTGTGCCTCACTTAAAGTAGAAACAAAGTTAGACTCGCATTCCTGGCTCCCTCCTTTTCCTTTCAAATGTAATATTTTGGAGTTACAAATGATAAGTTTGAAACTCACTGTTATATTATTCTATTTAAAACAATTCAGTTGTCTATAAAACACATTATTCACTTAACCAAATTTGTGTAAGAAGCAACTGCTGTCAAACCATATTTCTGTCCACAAACCTGTTCCTAGTTATTTAATTGTTAGGAATCAAATACAGTTTATACAGATTCCTGTGCCATTGTAAACACTAACTTAAAGAAGTGCTTAAAATAATTCTGGACAAAATTTTTTTTCCTTTTTTGATCACAGAGCATACTTTTCTGTGCATTCTCAAAAACTAGAAAGCACTGACAAGAAACACTTTCTTTCAAACAAATGGCAGTAACACTCATGAAATGCAATCCAATTCAAAATTTCACAGTTGCATTCAAATTTTGTTAGTAAGGAATATAAAAAATTACAGAACCAAGTGACTGGGATTAAAATAAGGGTGGACCAAGGTCTCACTGAGTGGTAAAGCATACTTAAGGGATAAAGAGTCTAACTTTTATCCTTAACTGCTGCACGCCAAAATAAATGAATTTCTGCACTACTGTTGAGAATAACTGTAATGGCAATGCCCATCAAGAAAGAAGTATCACATTACAAGTCAATCAAATCAATCATCAACTTCTGAAAAATAGAATAAAGCTGGCAATCACACGGCCAATGAAGAGATAAACATAGGTCTAATAAGTACCCTTCAAAAATAAAATATAGATGCCTTTGGCATACAGAACTGTTTCAATTGATTTTGCTAACATTTCTAAATCACAGTACACAAAGCATATTTTAAAATAAAAATTAGAAAGCAACATATAACACCAATAATGACCCACAAAAAGGGCAAAAATAAATGAAAATTAAAAGATAATAAACATTTGTCATGACAAACTATTTTCTTTCAGATATCTAGCGAATAGGATATAGTAGTCAGCGACGTGAATTACACATAACATTATAATCATTTGTTTTTCCACTTCAGCGCCTTTTCTGATTACAAGAAATGTCATTGAGTAATATCCGCTTGTACAGAAAAGATATATTTTCAAAGTACTGTATTTCAATATTCAGGCAAAATCACCTAATACAAAACAAGAGCAACTAATATGTCAATAAAGTCAATAATTGTTACTAATAGAATGTACCTTTTTATATATTATACACATAATGACAGTAATCTTCATTTTACAATTGTAGAAACTTATTCAAAATAGTGATTGCCATTCAGCTTTGGATGACATATTTGAGTAATTACCATGAACTCTGATTTCCAGCTTTGCAACATTAACAGATACTGCCATCCCTGAATTTAACTGAGATTCAAATAAAATTTTTGTTACCGCTGAACATTCTTGTTACCATTACCTTCATGGACAACCTTCCTTACTCTATTGTGCAATGCTTAAAACACATGCAGTGCAATTCACATGTACATCACTGTATTTGCTGAAATACATTAGCTCTAGTTGAGGAATACCATTGACTTTCTAGTTCTGAATCTTGTTTTCACATTCGTCCATGATCTTGACATCCTCTCACAATTTCCTCTCACCCAATAATCATCCTTGATTCCAGTATTCTTCCTATTACAACACCCAGCTCATCTCCAAAATTAAATTATTACACCACTAACAGCTCTGGTGCCATGTAGCTCTTGCTTTTCTTTTTTTGGTATAGGCATCCTTCTGTCTCAAAAGAGGGTGAGTAGCACATGGGAAAAGTCAGCTCATGGTGGTGCACTTCCTCGAGTGGCTGAAGAGTCCCACTCTGGAGTGACGGTCTCTTCCACACTGACTGCAGGAGAAGGAAGATACAGGCATCTGATTGTAGCAGCCCTCTCCTTTCGTTGAGCTCCATTGGCAGCCAGCTCGTTGATGCGGATATTTACTGCTCTTTGCACACCTTTTTGAACTGCCAGACAGGCAGCCCGGCTGTCTGCTTTGTCTTCCCAAATTGTTCACATTGATGTTGGCAAGCTTCAGATGCCTTTTGCAGACATCCTCTTTTCTAAAAGCCTTTGCAAGTCTGTAATTTTTTTCCTCCGAAGACTCACCCTAGGCTTTGGTCAATTAACTGACCATCTCAACGTCAATTTTCATTTAATAAGGCTTCTGTGATGTACCTTAAGATGCTTTACACAATATTATTTGCAGTATATAAATGGAAGTTGATATCCTGTTGAAAAGACATTGATTGGATATGTTCACCTGTTTTCTTACAGAGATCACACAGATTTGACATCTTCACACAATAACCTTACAATACCTTTAAAAGAGTAAAATTGCCAAATACATTGTTCTTTCAATGTTATTAACTGCAAACATTTACGTATCAAGTATGTTTCAATAATATTTTATACATGAACTTAAGAAATATATCTGCCAGACATGGATAATAAGAATTACGGAGCTACTTGCAGGTGGGGAAAGGAGGAAGGAGGAAGACCTGCTCTGTCAAAATGTCATTATCTCTTCAGACACTATTATAATTACTTAAGGGAAGATGAAGATGGCGATGCGACGCAGCTCGCAGAGGCCACTCCGGTGGTGATGTCTGTTATTCTGTTATTTGTCAAGTAGGGTGCTGTGCACAATCCTGATTTGATGGAGACGGACGTGAGAGCACAGAGGAACATCTGGTGAAACTTCTGAAATGCCTGCTTCGCTTCTGCTGCTACTGTGTGGTCCAGAATCTCTGGAGGGGAAGGCCCCGAGTCCTCGTTTTTGCTTGTTGCTCGGCGGCTGGGGTGGGGTCAAAGCGCTTGGCAGGGGATGGAGCGCAGAGAGGCTGGTCGGAGGCTCGAAGTTTTCGGACGTACTCAGAGTCTGGTGCGGTCGGGTGTTTCCAATGGTGCTGCATCGGCAAGTTGGCGGCGACTTGGAGGTTCATGGCGGGGAGAGTTCCTCCTTTCTGCTGCCTGCGTGAGATATGAGTCTATCGGGACTCTGAGACTTTATTTTACCATGCACATGGTCTGTTCTTTATCAAATTATGGTATTGCTTTCCACTGTTGTAACTATATGTTATAATTATGTGGTTTTCTCAGTTTTAGTCTTGGTTTGTCCTGTGTTTTCCTGTGATATCATTCTGGAGGAACGTTGTATCATTTTTTAATGCATGCATTTCTAAATGACAATAAATGAGGATTGAATGTCTCATAATCTAATCTAATCTAATGTATTGCATGTCATTGGACCTTATAATTCTGTGTGATGTCCCAGACCAGGGAAAAGGTGATGGGGGGAGTATGATAAGAATGAAGTAGTGGTTAGCTTCAGCTATTTTTAAATTAACAGATTAGAACCCACCAGCAATGCTGAATAGAAACCAGGCTGGGTCTCCCACTGTTTTAACCGCTCCTCGGCTGGCTTCAAAATAGCTGTGTCTTGGCTGGTAGCCTGGGTCAAAGCCTGCAGGACAACTGTGCTAGCACAATTGATATCCATAGAGAACCTGGCAAAAAAAATGAACACTTTCAAAATATGCAGATTTGGGTTAACCACTAGTTTATGAAAATAAACAAGACCCTGTTCTATTTGAATTTTACAGTTAAAAGTAATTTAATAAAGTCATCTAACCATTTATCCAGATCTTCCTTTTAATGTCATAAGTTCAAAATATTCTCATGCCTGACACTACTACTACTTCCAATATGCCAAAAATTAGACTCTGTCACCCTTGTGAGCCAAAGTGCCAATCTGCTCCACATTAGTATTTTGATCCACAGCAGTTCCATCCATCATACCAGAAGGACAAGTAAAATCATCTCAACTTCAGGGCAAACAGCCCTTTTAAAACAATGGGCAACTATGGGCCACTAAGATGAAAAGCAATCAAGCATCAGTACCAAGTCCAGTGTCAGCAAAGTTCAGTTCTATACATATGTATCTCCACTACTATTTCACAGTTAGAAGGTTGATTCTCAAACTGCATAGCTACTAGCCCACATAGCTTCAAATTCAACATTATTGGATGACATGGTAGTGTAGTGGTTTTTGTAATACTAGCTATTACAGTGCCAGTGACCCAGGTTCAATTCCACCACTGTAATAAGTTTGTACATTTTCCCCATCACAGTGTAGGTTTCCTCCCAAATTCCAAGGACATGAGAGTTGGTAGGTAAATTAGTCACATAGGCTCACTGGGCCTGTTACCATGCTCTCTCTCCAAATAAAAATAAACAAACTAAATTATTGAACAGCAGCTTAAATGAACTCACTCCTCAATTAACTTACCTCACTCAAAGCCTGTTTCACAATTATTCACAAATACCTAGATGAAGCAATTTTCTCTAATTGATCGAGCAGACCTGCATGAGAAAGCATAAGGAAATAAAACAAAACTTACAGACCATATTGGCAAAATAAACAGTAAGTAATCATCTCAAGAATACTTTATTAAGCAGATGCAAATATCCGTGACAAAAGGGAGTGTGAATTATTTGCTCATTATTTGCTTGGACTGTCTGCATATTAACACTTGAACGCACAGCCTTTGAAGAAGTCAACATTGCTGCATTGTAATTAATTTAATTTTTCCACATAGATACTCTTGCTTATAAAGTGCACAGGAACCACTATTTGATAGCTTGCATTTTTCTATTACTGACAAAGCACTGGCATCTATCCCAAAGAAATTTGTGCACAATTTCTAGTGTGGACTTTACCTCTCCCAATGTAGGTTACTGTTATCCGCCAGGCCCTGGAACCGCAGTATTATCAAATAGAACAGAACAGAAACAGGCCTTTCAGCCCACAATGTTGTGCCTAACCAAACACCCACCTGAACTTATCCCTTCTACTTACACATGGTCCATACCCACCATTCTCTGCATATTCATGTGCCTATCTGAGGGCCTCTTAACTATCTTGCTCCTCTTTATCTCCACTACCACACTTGGAATTGCCTTTGACATCAACCAGTCTCTGTGCCAGGTAAAAGACACCAGATGTCTACTCTATGTCTCTCATAAACTTAGGAATTTCTATCAGGTTTTGCCTCAGCATCCACTGCCCCAAAGAAATCCTAATTTTGCATAGCACATGCCATTTAATCCAGACAGCATCCTGGTAAGCTCTTCTGCGCCCTCTCCAAAGCCTCCACATCCTTCGTATAAAGGAGCAACCAGAAATGAATGCAACACTGATTTTTCTAAACCATACTTTTAAATATTTCAACATAACTTCCTGCCTCTTGAACTCTGTCTTAGCTAATAAAAGCAAAAAGTGCCATATGCCTTAACTACCCTATCAGTCTGCACACACACTCTCTCGGACTACTATGGATTTAAATCTATAAATCTTTCATTCAAGCAACCAATCAGATTGAGGACTGTTTACAGACAGCAAGCCAAGAACTAAATTCGTAATATATTTTGTACAGAAAAAATAAAAATTGGAACACATTAAATTAAAAATTCAATTAATTAACTTTAAGAATAAAAGTTACTTTTTATTTTTAAATTGGTATGGATATTGATTGACTATTGCAAGTCAGATATAGTCATCAGATTTTAAGAACCAGAGAAATTGTAGGCAATAAATACAGCACAACTTAATAGTTCTATGAAATCGCCAGAAAGACAACATGGTCACTTGGACCAAAGCAAGGGAAGCTGGGTTTGATAAAACAGACCGGAATTATATGGAAGCCCATGGCAAAATGCTCATAAATGACAATCTGATGGATTTTTAACCAGAGGCTCAAAAGTCAATGACACCTCACCACCACAAAAACAGCCTAACAAACACAGTGAGATTTTCCAAGTCATTCTGCCATATTGTAGATGTTACTTTCTCAAAAGCAGCAATCCCAAAATGGAGTGCAGCATTAGATGAAGTTGTATTAAAGTCACATTACAGCATTTGCCCTTAAAGCACTGATATAGAATGCAGTCCTCATAAAGCAAATATTGCTCCCTAATAACACCATATTACAAACAATTCAAATTATAAAAAATGCATGCTATAGCTGAACTACTGCATTTTGTTCTGAGCAGCTGTCTTAAAATGGATAATTAGCTAGCTATTCAAATATCCATCAACCTTTTTAAGCCTTGTTCTAACACCCAGAAATTCAAAGGAAGAATCATCACATTCAACATCTCAGACTTCACTTCCCTCAGATTCACTTGCACCATCAACCAAAACGGCAGTGATAACCCTACCTCCCAGCCCCCCTGCCACTGGTTTCACATACAAAGTGAAGACCACTCTGCTCCAGGCCCTTCTACCATTCAATAACATTATGACTGACATGGTTGCAAACTCAAGCTCTGCATTCCCACAAACCCACCCCCCCCCAAATACAGACACCTCCTCCACCCAACCTCTCACCACCTCGCTTCTTAAGAACCCGCCACAAAGGTTCAGCTTCAAGGTGCCTTTTGAGTATGAGAACGTCAAAACTACACAGATATAAATGGAAATTTTCATCTCAGAATCATGTTTATTATTACTGATATACATTGCAAAATCTGTTATTTTGTAGCAACAGTACAGTGCAATGCAAGATATAAAGATTACTTTAAGTTACAAATAAATGAATCTATGAATAATGCAAAAGAGGAATAGTGTTTTAGTGTCAAGGACCATTCAGAAACCTACAAAATCCAGCATGGACCTGGGGTGGGGGGAAGGAGGGGGAACCGCCACATGGTCCACATTGAGAACCACCAGCTTAGACTACTATCATCAGGAGCCCAAAAACCCACAAGCAATGTCTTAGTTACAGCTTCACCACCTCTTATCAGATTTCTGAATTGTCCATGAACACCACCTCATATTCCTCCTCTGCACGATTTATTTTTTGTTGTAACTTACAGTAATTTGTTAAGCATGCACTGAACTGCTGCCACAAAACAACAAATTTCATGACAAACGTCAGTGATAATAAACGCGTTTCTGATTATTTTTTAAACACCAGGACTCTCCTATATTACTAATCTCAACTCAGAAGGGTTTTCTAATGAACACACAAAAGAAATATCTAGGTTAGTTCGTAATTGGTTTACTATCACATGTATGTGGATAGAGTGGAAAACTTTGTTTTGCACATCATTCATACCAATCATTTCAAAATACAAGTACATTGAGACAGTACAAAGCGAAGAACAGTAACAGAATTGAGAACATGTTACAATTACAGAGAAAATGCAGTGCCAATAGAAAATAAAGGTGAAAGGGCCAGGATAAGGTAAATGAGAAAACAAAGGTTCATGTTTATCATAGCCAGCAGACTGAGTCTCCAAACACTTAGGGAAGCCTGCTCTTTTAAACTAGTGCAGGAAAAATGAACCCATTCATTTAAATGAAGAGCATTTGTGAAGAGAAGTACATCTACAAGACAATTACAGTACATTCTTGGAATTAAATGTGCTTTTCTATTTTTGATTGAAAGATGAAATATAAAAAAAGTTCTAAAATTGTAATTTTTAAGTGCACCTGAATGCTCCTATATATAAAGGGCATTCAAAAACATACATAGAACCCAGCAGTTCTTAATCAAAAAATCTGGAATATAGTGTCGCGAACTAACAGTTTTTAGCTACTTCTGAGGTGGGGCTTTTTTCTAGACCACATAAGTGACAAGGCTTTCACAACTTGCATTGAAACAGCAAAATGTTTCATATGAAATATCTATTAGTGGCAATTGTGAACTTGGCTCTGACAGCAAATCTGGCCTGATGACTTTTAATTCAGTAGAATACAAACATTTTGTTATAACACAGTGGCTGTTTAGTCTCTGCTGCCCCCTGCTGAAAAGCAGCAGAGTAACCATAACAGTGGCAAAACTACAAAATAACACTTGTAATTAACAAAGTGATTACTTACTGACAAACAAATTGAATTACATTATTACTGAATCTTCAAGGAAGTTAGTTGCAAATTAAGATTTCACAACTGAGCAAATGTACACAAAAGTAGTTTTATTAAACTCCTAATATACAAAATGGCAATGATAAGAAATTATCAATTCATGGAGTCAGGAAACTTACACAAAGATGGATTTGATCTGAAGAAATTTTATTCCTGATTCATATATCCCATCTGAGGCTATAAATGACAGTTGTGACATTGGAGATAACATGCAATCTAGAACTCAGATTCTAATTGCAGAATGGGCAATCAATTCATCGGAGGGATTCTGAGTGCTTCCAATCCATGGATGTGGGGATTTCAAAAGCATTCCCAAATGCACCCTAACCTTCTCCACTTCAACAGCCATGGACCAGAGGATCCCAGGCATCAAGCGGATGTTGCAATTCTTCAGTTCAAAAACAAAATCACATCCTTGCATTGTTTCTATGATCACCAGGTAATTACTTCCATTGATAGAGCTTTGAACAGAATTATATCTGTTTTGAGAATCTATTGCTGGTGATTCAATGTGACCTGCAAAAAATAGGTCACCAGCTGTAACAAGGGTTTCAATGGTGGAGATATTCACTGGTGAGACAGCCCTGGTTTTGACTCATTTATATTTCCAGTGAATTTGCAGACACACCATAAGCAGCATTTTTCCAATGTGTCAAGATGCCGGAGTCCAGGTCTCATCGGCATATAGAAGGGCAGGGATAACCGGAGTCTGGGAGTTTTGTATCAGACCTTGATTTTCAAATAACCTTTTCCTGAATTCAACCAAAGGACATACTGACACATTGAAGGGACTGGGAAATATCATCACTGCCTTCACAAGGTGGCTCCCAATACGGATACTTTCAAGGTCTCGCCAGGAACCTTAATTTTCAAAGGGCAATGTGGTGTAAAAAGGAGACTTTGCTAAAGGGCTTATGAACTGCAGATTTTGAGTACAAGGCCCATTCTCTTGTATGCTTCAGAGAACTAGATGATCACATTTTGGAGTTCAGCTTCTAAAGCATGCACACAATGCAGCTCAACTAATGAAGATTCGGTGATTTTGGCACTGGTGCATAGCCCCTGTGGGTAGATCAGTTTTTCATTTCATTTTTAAGGTTCATCATTCCCCTCGTGTAGAGTTCATTGGAGACAAGGTTTAACATTGAAGGAAGTGTTGGGTAACAAGAGTCTTCACTGAGATTGCTTCCGCTGTAGGCTACTTCGCATGGTTGTATGGTCTTATGGAACAACAAAGATGGGAACTAGAATAGAATAGAAAGCCCTTAACTCCGAGTGGAGTCATCGGGACGCCGTCGTGACAGCATTTTTTTTTAAAGCAGGCTTTCTTATTTTAACTTTGCTAGCTCGACGCTCAACCCAGCACGGATGGAAAGCGTGCAAGGGAGCCAGCTGGATTCGAACTCGGGAGCCTTCGCTCCAAAGTCCGGCACTGATGCCACTATACCACCAGCCAGCTAAAGATGGGAACTATTTTCTGAAAATAGCCAAATTTAAGAAAGGTATCCCACAGTCCCAGTCCCAACCCCCTCCCCAATTGATAAAGAGAAAGTTTTCTCACGGCTTGTGATGTTCCCTACAGTTTCACATAGTAAACACCATATCCACTGTAGCTCTAGATGAATGGAATCCAAACTGAAGAATCCACCCATCCCTCTTCCTCCACAGGACTGTTACCCTGCAACCCTAGGAGGAGTAGGGATGCAATTCCCAGAATAAATGATAAGAATGGTGCATTAGGCATCAAAATGGCAATGTGTGTGTGGAGCCAGAGAACACAGATGAGGTCATGTTTACCTAGTCCCACATCTCCCCTCTCAACACTATCCAAGGCCCCAAACAGGCAAACATTGACATCCATCTCCTGATCTTGTTAATTGCATCCAGTGCACTCAATATGGACTCTGTCACAGTGATGAGACTAAACATGGATTTGGTAATGAGCACCTGCATGCACTCACCCTGACTGCTGGCTAGTACCCTCCCTATTCCCACATTGTCATATATGTTCCCAGGTTCCCAGGGTGAGGCTAAATACAAACTAGAAAAGCAGCACCTCATATTCCACATGAGTAGTCCACAACAAATGAATAAACATTAAATTCTTCAATTTCATGTAAACTGTTCTCCCTCTGCCTTTCTTATCCAGTTCCTCCCACAAGCAAAAGAAAGAGCATAAACAAAGCAAAACTTAGTGGGAAGACAGAAGATTGGGAAGTTTTTAAAACCCTGCAGACAGCAACTAAAAGAATCATTGCGGAGAAAAGATGAAATATGAAGGCAAACTAGCAAACAATATCAAAGTGGATAGTAAAAGTTTTTTCCAAGTATGTAAAAAAATAAAAGAGACGAGAGTGGTTATAGCACAGCTAGAAAATGAAGCTGGAGAAATAATAATGGGGGCCAAGGAGATGCCAGATGAACAAAATGAGTATTTTGCATCAGTTTTCACTGTGAAAGACACTAACAGTGTGCCAGATGTTGAAGGGTACGAGGGAAGAGAAGTGAGTGCAGTTACTGTTACAAGGGAGAAGGTGCTCAAAAAGCCGAAAGACCTACACTACACTACACTACACCTACACTAGATGAACTGCACCCTAGAGTTCTGATAGAGGTAGTGGTAGAGTTTGTGGAAGCATTAGTAATGATCTTTCAAAAATCATTGGACTCTGGCATGGTGCCAGAAGACTGGAAAATTGCAAATGTCACTCCACTCTTTAAGAAAGGAGGGAGACAGCAAAAATTATAGACCAGGTAGCCTGACCTCATTGGTTGAGATGATGTTGGAGTCAATTGATACACAGGACAAGATAGGACAAAGTCAGTATGGTATCCTTAGGGAAAATCTTGCTTGACGATCCTGTTGGAATTCTTTGAGATTACAAGTAGAATAGATAAAGGGGACGCAGATGGATATCGTATATTCGGATTTTCAGAAGGCCCATTTGACAAGGTGCCACCCATGAAGCTGCTTACCACCCAGATATTATAGGAAAGTTACTGGCATGGTTAGAACATTGGCTTACTGGTAGGAGGCAGCGAGTGGAAATAAAAGGATTCTTTTCTGGTTGGCTGCCAGTGATTAGTGGTGTTCCCCAGGGGTCAGTGTTGGAACCACTTCTTTTTATACTTCATATAAATCATTTAGATGTTGGAATAGATGAGTTTTTTGCAAAGTTTGCAGATGATACCAAGATTGGTGGAGTGGCAGGTAGTGTTGAGGAAACAGGAAGGCTGCAGAAGGACAGACAGATTAGGAGAATAGGCAAGAAAGAGGCAAATGAAATACAAACACGAGGAAATCTGCAGATGCTGGAATTTCAAGCAACACACATAAAAATTGCTGATGAACGCAGCAGGCCAGGCAGCATCTATAGGAAGAGGTACAGTCGACGTTTCAGGCCAAGACCCTTCGTCAGGACTAACTGACAGAAGAGATAGTAAGAGATTTGAAAGTGGGAGGGGGAGGGGAACAGCCGAAATGATAGGAGAAGACAGAAGGGGGAAGGGATGGAGCTAAGAGCTGGAAAGTTGATCGGCAAAAGGGATATGAGAGGATCATGGGACGGACAGGAGGCCAAGGGAGAAAGAAGGGGGGGGGAGCTCAGAGGATAGGCAAGGAGTATAGTGAGAGGAAAAGAGGAAGAAAAAGGAGAGAGAAAAAATATAATAAATAAATAAATGGATGGGGTACGAAGGGGTGGTGGGGCATTAACGGAAGTTAGAGAAGTCAATGTTCATGCCATCAGGTTGGAGGCTACCCAGACAGAATATAAGGTGTTGTTCCTGTAACTTCCCACTAGCAGGTGTATCATTGGCCAGTTGTCCATTCTTCTCATATAACCCAAAATAAACATAAGAATGTTAGGGGCTAGCACAACACCTTTCAGCACCATCTGCAAGATCAGGGTTTAATTTCCATCGCTGTCTATAAGGAGTTTGTATGTTCTCCCCGTCACTGTGTGGGTTTCCTCCCACATTCTAAAAATGTATGTAATGCCTTAGTAAAGGTTTTACTGCTAATGTCACAGGATATTTCATGTAATGGTCTTTCTGAAGAAGCAATATTTGGGTTACTGTCGGAGATAAGGGATGCTTAGGAATGTGGGTCCTTCAATCAAGATAGTGGAACGGGAGAAGGTTCCAGAGAAGGCTGGGGGAACAGTTTTGTGACTGACACCAGTGGTGGATCTTTGTTTGACAGAGATGAAGAGAGAAGACGCTGAAGAGAAATGGTCATAGGATTCCATCCGGTGGGGAAGTGCGATTCAATGGAACCCAGGCGGGATCAGTGAATATGGCTTTTGGAAGATTTAAGCTCTAACCTGGGCAAATTTGACTCTTTAATAAAACTGGGCCCTTGTGTTTTTTTCCTTTTCTTTCCAAACTCCTTGGTTAATTTAGCATTCACAAATATACTTCTTTATAATCATATGCAGTGTGCAATCTGTTATTTCATATTGATTGGCTATTGCAGGGCATTGCATTGCACAGCATTCACACAAACCAGGTTCTGGGTGGGTGAGACATCCCAACCCCATGGATTTAGCAAGATCAAAGTCATATATTCTCTAGATGTACAAAGCCAGAGAAAGGTGGGTTCTTACTGCAGAATCCAGTGGCTGTCAGCGAGGGGCGAACAAGTCACATTTCCAGAGACACCCAGTAACAGGGGGTTTCATCGTGAGGATATTGTCTGGGATTGAATTCGTTGAACGCTGTGTGATTTCCCATATTTTCAGAGAAGTGTGGAGTGTAGGCAAGTGTGCCAAATTGGAACCCGAGTTTCCCGTACCTGACGGTGGAGACTTTAAAGTCAAGTTGTTCTCGATTCTGCAGAGCGAGTGAAAGGAGTAGTCTGATGTGGAAAGGCTTATTGAGTTCTCCAGAGAAGGGCGAAGATTCTGAGTTGGTATCAGCCCTTACATCCCTGGCGGATAAATAGCAAAGTGCACCAGCAGAGAGTCAATGTTATCGTAGGCTGAAGATGTTCTCAGCAGTGAAGCCCACTCCAGAGGAGGAGGAGGAGGAATATGAGACTAGGGTGGAGCAGACCTTTCAGATACTGGATGAGTGACAATGCTCTGGTAATGTGAAAAGGCAGCAACTGGTACAGTCTAAAAGGTCCAGCTGCAGAAGTTGTGAGGTCCTTAAAGGTAGGGAACACCTTAGCTACTTCTGCGGACTACATGCAAGCGCCAGAAAATGTTTTTGGCACGACAGGAAGCCCAATGGAGCTCATGACGGGGTTTAAGAACATGCTTCAAAAGAAGGGTGAGAAACTTTCTGCCTACATTTTTCAGTGAGAGGGACAGCTGCATTGCTTGCGGCATAGAGGGGCCATCCAGATGGCTGAGGTGAATCAGTTAAGGATGGGCCAGGTGGCGAAGGGCTCACAGTCACAGGACATGATCACTTTCAGCATCCAAATGTCTCGTAAGATACGAACCCCTCCCTCATATGTTGAGCTGATCAGAGAAGTAAGAGAGGAGGAAATGCAATGGAAGAGCAGGAAGTCTCCATCAGCAGGGTACAGTCCTCGGTAGCAGCTAAAGTGACTCCTGATGTCCCACAAACAGGTGTGTTACAGGAGTTTGTGGCAGATTTTAGAGCGGTGGTATCTCGTATGTTATCAGCGGGTGCTCCCACCAAGCATGACAAAGCCAATAGGGAGCCGGACCCACTAAGCAGAGGGCTGCTATTGAATGGGGTCCCTTGAAAAAGGGAGCAGCTGGTATCGTCTGTTACAACTGTGGGGAGGATGGGCTCTTCAGGTGGGATTGTGAAGGATGGGAAAACCTTTGGAAAGTGAGCCCACAGTCAGTGAAACAGAAGGGGAAGTTGGGAAACTTCAGAGAGACCCAGTGAGGAAAAGGCCTGTTGGTTCAGGGTAACATGTTCCAATCAATCTATCAAGGAAAACACTGAAGTGAAAACTCCTATTCCTGAAGGCTTAGTGGGGTCAAGCTCCAGTGTGTCCCTCCAGATTGAGGGTATTTATGCTAGAGCCATGCTTGACACAGATTCTCAGGTTACTCTGCCGTACAAATCTTTCTTCAACTGGTATTTGATGCATTTACCATTGACACCACTCAGAGCCCTAGAAGTCTGGGGCCTTAGTACTGATGACAACCCGCATGATGATTACTTGTCATTGAAGCTAGAGTTTTCGGAGGCAGATATGGGAGTAGCTGAGGTCCTTGATACGTTAGTGTTGTTTGTCCAGACCCAGTCGATAAGGGTGAAGCTTCTAGTGTTTCGATGAGACAAGCAGGAGAGAAACCATCACCTGGAAAGGGAAAGTTGACAGCCAAGTCATTCAACTTTGGTGACTCCCCGGTACCTGGAGGGTGGAAGAGGAAATAGACAGAGAAGATGTTGAAGTTCAAAGGTGTCTTTTCCGCTGACGAGTTTGATGTGGGTTGTTCCAAGAGTACTTGCCACACCATCCAAGTAACAAAGGACACCCCTTTCAGAGAAAAACCTCAGCAACTGGTACCCACTGAGGTAGAAAATGTTCAACAGCGTCTGCAGAAGCTGAAGGAAGATGGGACTATCACTGCCCAGAGTCCCTATGGATCCCCCATAGTGGTGGTGAGGAAGAAGAATGGGAAGGTACGAATGTGTGTTGACTATCGGACTCTGAACTGATGCACAGTTCCCGACCAGTACACTCTTCTGAG
The DNA here is from genome assembly GCF_030028105.1 of Mobula birostris. NCBI lineage: Eukaryota > Metazoa > Chordata > Chondrichthyes > Myliobatiformes > Myliobatidae > Mobula > Mobula birostris. The sequence continues at coordinate 47,958,672 of NC_092372.1, read as the reverse complement.
GATCGAGAACACTCTGGCCTGCCTGACTGGACCTAAGCGGTTCAGTTTACTGGCCCTAAGGAGTGGGTATTATCAGATACCCATGAGTGAGGCTGACAAAGTGAAGACAGCATTCATACTTCCACTTGGATTGTTTCAGTTTGAAATGTTGCCCCAGGGCACATCAGGAGTTCCGGCTACTTTCCAGTGTGGCATGAAGAAAACTGTTGGGGATATGAGCTTGCTTGAGGTGTACATGAACCTGGATGATTTCATAGTGGAAGAGCACAAGGCAAGGCTACTGAAGGTGTTAGGCCGCCTGAAAGCTGAAGGGTTAAAACTGTTGCTGGTTAAGTGCAAGTTCTGCAAGATGTCTGTCAACTACGTTGGGCACATTGTCACAGAGGATGGAATAGCTATGGATACATCAAAGATAGAGGTAGTGACCACATGGCCAAGAGTCAAGAATGTGAGCACTGTATCCTCATTCCTTGGGTTCCGTGGGTACTATCGGAGGTTCGTGAAGGACTACTCTAAAGCAAGTCACCCTTTGAATCAGCTTCTGTGCAGTTCCCTCCTTGGGGAAGCACGGGAGAAGGACAAAAGGAGAGATGGTAAAGATTATCTTAGTCCTTTGGAGCAAGATGAGATGCAAAATGTGAACAGGCCTTTCAGTTGCTGAAGGAGCTGCTGACGAAAGCGCCTGTGTTGGCTTCTGCAAATCCCCAACTGCATACATACGCCAGCCGAGAGGGCTTAGGGGGCGTTGTATATCAGGTTCAGGGCACAGGGTTGAAACCTGTCGCCTTCGGCAGCCGGAGTCTGTCACCTTCCAAGCGGAACTACCCCACGCACAAATTAAGAGTTTCTGCCATTGAAATGAGCTGTGGTAGATAAGTAAATATCCATATGGTGCCACGTTCAAGGTGAGGACGGACAACAATCCATTAACTTATATCTTGACTTCGGCAATATTGGATCCCACAGACCATCGTTGGTTGGTGGTGTTTTCTGCCTATGATTTCAGCCTGAAGTACTGGCTGGGGAGCCAGAACATTGATGCCGATACTTTGTCCAGGCGGGCACATGAAGGGCTGGTAATGGAGTAGGAAAGCGTTCTTGCCCCTGGAGTTAAAGCAATGTGATAGTTTTCCCTCACGGGGAAGTCAGAGGCAAGGAAAAGGCAGGATCGGGCAGTGGATCATTTGGGAACTTCTGGTTGTGCCATTCCACAAGCCTACAGCAACCTGACTGCTCGGAATACAAAGCAGTTGCCTGAGTTGTGTCCAGGGGAAGTAGTCACTGCTCAGTGAGATGACACTTGCATAGGTACCATTTGGTCAGCTGTTGTGGAGGGGTATATGGCCCAAGCTGAAAAAATGAAACACCCTGCTGTATCTCTACTGCTGAGAGAATGGAACAAACTGCAGTTGAGGAACCAGGTTCTATACCAGGTCACATCTCCTCCAGACAGGCCTGGGCACTCCCAATTGGTTCTGCCTGAGAAGGTATCTGAGGATTGTGTTGAAATCACTTCATGATGATTGAGGCCCTTTGGGGGTTACTGATCATTACACCAAATATGCCTTCCCTACAATGGATCAGAGGACGGCCACCATCGCCAAAGGGATATGGGAGAAGTATTTCTTTCATTAAGGCCTTCCCAGATAGATACATAACAATCAGGGAAGGGATTTTTGACAGTAGGCTCATACACGAGTTAGTGAGCATGCTTGGAGTCAAGAAGTCGAGGACTACGTCTTATCACCCTCAGGGTGATCTCAAGCCCGCGAGGTTCAATCAGACATTACTAGTGTAAGGGGTTTCTTTTTTTTTTAATGTCACTGCGTAGTCTAATTAAAATGGCTTCTTTATGTTATAATTGAAAGGGCTTCTTTGTTATGTTAACTGCTGAGAAAGTCCTCCTGCTAGCAGTTTGTTTGGATCATGTTACTGATAAGGTGTTACAAACCGATTGGGATAGTTGTTATGCTTTTGGTGTCTGTAAGATATTGTATGCGCGGGGTTTTGAGGCAGAAGGCGGGACAGAGAGAAACGGAGGATGGACCAGGTGCTGTGAGTCCGCTAATGGAGTCAGACCCCGAGCAGGAGTCCGAGGTCAAGGGTCAGAGAAGGAGATGGAGACGGACTCGTGTGCAGCGTCTGGTCGACCACCGTTGTTGGTCCCAGGCGGCCGGTCGAGGTGGTCCGAGGGGTCGCAGGGTGAAGAAGAAGGGTCCTGAGCTCCAACTGTTTGTGCACAAAGAGACTGAACTTTGATAAGTGCGGCGCCTTTTATTTTCCTTTTATATTTTATTCTCTATTAATTATATAGTTCCAGCAATATCTATAAACTGTAAATCATTTAATCATATCGTGTGTATTGTCTGTTAATTGGGCAGGGTGAGGTACATCACACAGCATCCACACAAACTAATTACCCAGTATGGCGGGGCCGAGGGCTGCTCCCTAGACGACAGCGAGCCGTGCAACCCTGAGGTTGGCCAGGGGGGCTACATTGTGTGGGCTTTTGTCCGGGATTGGATCTACTGGTATGCTGTGTGGGTGCCCGGTTTAAATCAGTAATGTGTGCCTCTGTAGGTTATTTGCTGGTTATTGCTGCATGCGTGTTGAGTGAGGTCTTTGTTCGAGTTCCGACTAGCGTTGATGAGTTGGGGGTGGAACTCGGGCTGTTCATGCTGTTGGGAGAGAGAGGAAAGAGTGGTCTGATTTGGAGGTAGTGTCTGCGAATAAATGTTCTAGCTCTGGCAGGCTCCGCCTGGCATTTGGGATAGTGTCCACCCCAAGAGGGGTGGAGGCGTGCGTGACGTGGGCGAAGCGGATCTCTCAGTTGTTAGATGAGTGGCAGTGCTCGGTTGAGGGAGAGCGACAGGATTTGGTTGAAAGTTTAAGTAGGCGGGCTGGAGACAGTGTTAGAGCTGTCAGATAACTGTAGTGACAGCTGTCAGTTATCTGAAAGAGGGGGGAAAGTTTTCAGTGTGTCTTCTCTGGCTAGCAGGGCAGCTAAATTGCTTGCAGTGCCAGAGGGATCATTTCAGGGGATCAGCCCCTGCCCCAGTTGTTCAGCTGATCAGAGAGGTGTCGGGAAACTTAGTGGAGGCCCAGTGGGGGAACGGCTCGGGGTCTCTGGGGAAGCACGTTCCCAGCAATGTACCAATGAACTTCCGAAAGGAAAAGGCCCTATTCCTGAAGCTTAGAGGGACCACACCCCAGGGTGTCGTTACAGATAGAGGTGAGCGATGCTAAAGCTATCCTCGACCCCGGGGCGCAGGTCAAGTTGTTGTACAGTTCATTTCACAACCGGTGTCTGAAGCATTTACCCTTGACAACCGCAAGGGCACCAGAGGTTTTGGGTACCAGTGCCAGTAATTATCCAGAAGACGATGATTGGTTAATGACCCTGGAGTTCATGGGGCATTGTCTGGGCACCCAGCGTGTCGAGTTGCTTCTGAGGACGTGTGTAGCAGCCTTGAGCTGGTACCGAATTTAAACGAGACCCAGCTGTGGTACGGCCTGGGGGAAGTAGCTGAGGGTGAGACTCTCCTAGTAGGCACTCTGAACTACCACGAGGGAGGGGAGTTGACCGCTGAAGACACCTCAGTGAGAGAGAGGTCGCGGCAACTTGACCCTGGCGCCATGGAAGATGAAGGCAGCCTGTGTGTGGATTATGCGACGTGGTTTAATGTGCTGGATCTGAGGAGTGGATGTTGCCAGATCCCAAGGAGTGTGGCTGTTGAGCCGAAGACAGCTGTTATTAGTTCCCTAGGATTCTTCCAATCCGTAAAGATGCCCAAGGGCATATCCGGAGCTCCTGCATCTTTCCTGCGGGACGTGAGGAAGACCATGGGGGAAGTGAAGGTGTATGGAGTTTTGGCGTATGTGGATGACCGCCTAGAGCTTGGATTCGCCTGGGGGGGCTATGAGGCGAGGTGAGTGGCTGAGCCCAGGCGACAGAAGCGAAGTATCAAATGTGGAGGAGTTTTTGGCCGGAGGAGTTTGGTGCAATGTGAGAAAAATGACCCGACATACCAGTTGAACTTCCTGGTATTGGAACAGACGGTGGTGGACCTGGGGATGGAAACCCAGGTTGTCAATCTGAATGAGACACAGGGGAGAGAAGGGATTTGCACCGCTGAACTGAGTGCTCAGAAATGCCGGCTGGAGACCGAGTGCCGCGCTTGTGGGACGACCATTGCAGACTTGGAATTCACGCTCGTCAACATGGAGAAGGAGCAACAGAATTCCGAGCCGACACTGCGGTCATGTACTGATGAATTAATCCAGCGAGAAGAAACAATGACCCACCTTCGAAGGGATCAGCAGAAACTCAAGACGTCGATCCAGAAAAGATTGGAAGACTTACAAGTTGGGGAAGGTCAAGGAAGTGTTCTGACTAAGGCCAACAGAAAACCGAAAGCCCAGGGAGGGGACTTTGACTACACTCCCGAGGAGGTGAAGAACTGGAGGACAGATCTCGGAAAAGGGAGGCGGACGCTTGAAAGGAACCTGAAGATGACTATCGACAGTTTAAATGAAGTGGAAAAACTGAAAGCTAACCTGGAAGACGTCATCAAGAAGAAAAAACTGGAGGCTGAACATCCTTTAACTGCTGCTTTTCAGGTCAGGGTGGAAGAAGCTGGTGGGGTAACTGCGTCCCAGATTGAGATGGCCAAGAACCGTGAGTCAGAACTGCGGAGGCTGTGGCGAGAGTTGAAGGAGTCCCCAAAGCTGGCGTCTCGACTGCAGGAGGCTGAAGGGGTAGCCCCGGCTAAATGTTTCAGTTTGGAGAAACTCAAACAGCAGCTACCGATCGAGAATACGGATTTGAAGGATGATGTGCTGGACATGTGGTACATGCTGCCTTTCACTAACTACCCCGTGATTGAGGAAGAGACCTTTGGCCCTTCTCCCACTGAGTCAGGTGTAGTGGGGAGGGCTAGCTGTGGGCAGTCTGAGTTGCGGCAGGACCAGGAAGGAAAAGAAGCGGGGCCCCAGACACGGGACAAGGGGCTCCGAGTTGTAATGGTGGCCTGAGTGAGAGAGGAGTTGGCAAGCAGGCCGAGGTGTCCCTAGTAGTGTCTGAGCCTTTAGGGTTTAGGTGAGGGGGTACGGAGGTCTCAGAGGATTAGGAAGCTCTCAGATAGGTTGGCCTATGTAGCGCCCGTGGACGAGCAGAAGGTCCAATGTTTGGGGAGCAATGTCACTGTGTGTATCTGGATGGGTTTCTGTGTCTTTAGGACGGGTCGGCGAGTTATTTAGAAGTCATGAGGACATGACTTTATTTGGTGGGGGGAAAGTGTAAGGGGTTTCTTTTTTTTAATGTCACTGCGTAGTCTAATTAAAATGGCTTCTTTGTTACGTTATAATTGAAAGGGCTTCTTTGTTATGTTAACTGCTGAGAAAGTCCTCCTGCTAGCAGTTTGTTTGGATCATGTTACTGATAAGAAGGTGTTACGAACCAATTGGGATAGTCGTTATGCTTTTGGTATGTCTGTAAGATATTGTATGCACGGGGTTTTGGGGTAGAAGGCGGGAGAGAGAGACAGAGGATGGACCAGGTGCTGTGAGTCCGCAACGGGGTCAGACCTCGAGCAGGAGTCCGAGGTCCAGGGTGAGGAGAGGAGACGGAAACAGACTCGTGTGGAGCGTCTGGTCGACCACCGTTGTTGGTCCCAGGCGGCCGGTCGAGGTGGTCCAAGGGGTCGCAGGGTGAAGAAGAAGGGTTCTGAGCTCCAACTGTTTGTGCACGAAGAGATTGAACTTTGATAAGTGCGGCACCTTTTATTTTCCTTTTATATTTTATTCTCTATTAATTATATAGTTCCAGCAATATCTATAAACTGTAAACCATTTAATCGTATCGGGTGTATTGTCTGTTATTTGGGCAGGGTGGGGTACATCACACAGCATCCACACAAACTAATTACCCAGTTTGGCGGGGCCAGGGGCTGTTTCCCTGGACAACAGCGAGCCGAGCGACCGAGGTTGGCCGGGGGGGGGGGCTACACTAGACATGCTTGGAACCCTGGAGATCAGCAAGAACAAATGGAGTCAGCATATTGGGCATCTGGTCCACTGCTACAACTGTACACAGAATGAAGCTACAGGACACTTGCCATATTATTTGATATTTGGGCGTGAAGGAAGATTGCCTGTTGACCTTTGTTTTGGGACTGGTGGGGAAGATTTGCCACAGAAGAGCTATCTGAAGTATGTGCCTGACATGAGAAGGGAAGTGCAAAAGCCTAATGAAGCAGCAGAGGTCTCTGCTACCAAGCAGAATCAAGGAAATAAAAGGAGATATGATAAAAAGATTAGGTCCTCCCAACTGATGACTGGAGCCAGAGTTCTCTTAAAGAATTTGGGGCTACAATGGAAGCATAAATTGGCTGACCACTGGATGGTTATGCCTTACATAGTGGAGAGTCAGATGCCAAACCTACCAGTTTTCCAGGAGAAACCAGAGGATGGGAATGGACCTTCCAAGATTCTCCATCACCACCAACTTCTACCTCCAGGATGAGAGGCGCATGTTGACCCAGAGCGTCACGTGGACCCTACACCTAGTAAGAGGACTCTGCGGCGACACAGGAGAACAGAAGGACAAGCAGTGGAAAGGAATGGAAGGGACTTAACACTGAATATAGTACGGAGTCAGAGGATGAAGAAATGGAGGTATGGTATAAGCTACCCTATGCAAACTCCCCAATAATTGATGGAGATTCCCAAACCTTCTCACCCTGATGCGGATGAAACAGGAGGGACTAGCAGTGGACAAACAGGCTTGCGGCTGGACAATGAAGGGAGACTAGGCTCTAGGGTAACTGGGAGTGAAGCTGAGCTCAGCCAAGTGACAGGAGGACCCAAGTTGCCAGAAGGCACGAGTAATAGGCAGGGAGAGGCCTCTCCATGCAGAAAGGAACGATCCCAGAGAATGTTCAAAACCGAAGTAGTAAATGATGGGATAAGGAGGCTTCAAAGAGTCAGAAAACCCCTAGATAGGCTGGCCTATGTCGCACAGGGAGTAGAGAGTGTTGCACCTATTCCACTAGTGAGATATGTCACTACCATCTACAAATGGATTGGAGGTTCTTATGTCACGAAGTTCCTTTGAAAACTTAGTAATGAGGGGATGATGAATTATTTCAAGTCATGAGGACAAGATTATTTTGGTCGGTGGGGGGGAGGGGGAGGGGAGAGGGGAAAGAGTGTTTCGTCCTGGTAGAGGTTTTACTGCTTTTGAAGCTTAGAAAAATAGATGGCTATGCAGTAGGGAAATTCTAGGCAGTTTCTAAAGTAGGTTATATGGCCAGCACAACATTGTGGGCTGAAGGGCTGTAATGTGCTGTAGATACCTAGGCTTTATGATAATGTTGCAGGGTATTTCATGTAATGGTCTTTCTGTAGCAGTGTTTGGGTTACTGTTGGAGGTAAGGGATGCTAAGGAATATGAGCCCTCTAGTCAGGAGAGTGAAACAGGGAAAAGGTTCTAGGAAAGGCTGGGGGAGCAGTTTTGTGACTGACAATGGTGGTGGGTCTTTTCGGTGGCAGATGAAGAGGGATGAAGAAGCTGGAGAGAACCAGCCGTAGGATTCAATCCGGTGGGGAAACATGATTCAATGGAACCCAGGCACAGAGGTCTGCCGACGATCAGTGAATATGGCTTTTGGAAGATTTGAGCTCCAAACTGTGCACATCTGACTGTTCAATTAAAATAGACCCTGGTGTTTTTTCTCTCTTTTGTTTCCAAATTCTTTGGTTATGCTAACGCTCACAAATATAACTGCATGCAGTGTGCAATCTGTTACCTCATGCTGACTGGCTATTGCAGGGCAGTCAATCACACAGCATTCACACAAACTGGGGTCTGGCTGGGCGAGACACCCCAACCCCACGGATATAGTGGGACCAAAGTCATTTACTCCCTAGACGTACAAAGCCAAAGAAAGGAGTGTTCTCACCGTGGAATCCAATGGCTGTTAGCAAAGGGCTAACGAGCTGCATTTCCAGAGACACCCAGTAAAAGGCGGTTTCATGTACAGTTAGGGTTAGTGAGCTGTGAGCATGCTATGTTGGCACCTAAAGCATGGTGATACTTGTGGGATGCCCTGCACAAACTCTGCCGATTTGATTTGTCACATGTATGTTTCAATGTGACTAATAAAGCTAATCTTCATAATCTGTTAATCGAATATTTACTCATCTCCATAGCTCTGACCATATTCAGTAGGTTTCACTCAGCAAAATAATTTTAAATATTAGCATAAACATCAGCTCAGGTAGCAACAGAGCAGATTTCTGGCAACATCTCCATTTTTACCAATACTCATTCAATGACATCTTTCCAAAATAAATCACTTGCCATAAATATGAAAGATCAATCAATTCCTATTTTTTAATGGGTAATCTTAGTTGCAATGCATTCTTGTCCTGCAAATGTTTAAATTGATTAGATTAAACAGTGTGCCTGGATGAACTGAAAAGCTACCAAACATTTGAGATTGGATCCTATTACATGTACGTTAACTGTCACACAACAGGGCTGAAAAAGGATACTGTTCATTCAACAGTTCATTGTGCCATGAAAACCCATTACCACAAATTCCTGTAGCCATTTGTACAAGCACCTTAATTTGCCACGAGATTATTCAACAGTTTCAACCCGGTATTTTTACATGTACTTGAGTCAATTACAGGATGCAGGGATTATATGTCCTTAAAGTCATGATTCAGCATCTTAAAACACAAAAAACAGCAAGGGAAACACATGCCTAATATATACAAATAAGCATTTATTTCAAACAGAGAAACTACAAGATCAGTAGAATATACTGTATGTGCTTTGTCAAATGATAATCACCTATCACCTTTTCCAATCCTGTCCTTACTTTCTCCACGGCATTCAGCTTCTTGTTTTGTATATTTCCAGAATCCAAAATACTTTCTTTTATGTTCATGCAATTCTAGACTATTATATATTTATTTACTTAGCAACACAGCAGAGTAGGCCCTTCTGACCCTTTGAATCACACTGCCCCAGCAACCCCTGATAAACTCAATTTAACTCTAACCTAATCAAGGGACAACTTTCAAAGACCAATTAACCTACTTGGTATGTCTTTGGACTGTGGGAGGAAACTGGAGCATCCGGGAAAAACCCAAGCATTCCACGGGAGGACGTATGGAGACTCCCTACATAGGACGGCAGAATTAAACTCTGAAGTCCTGAGCTGTAATAGCTTCATGCTAACAACTATGCTACTGTGGCACCCTTAAAGGCATCCGTTAGTCTTGTGAGACCATGGATCTGCGCCTGGAAAGTCTTCACTCTCCAGGGTGCAGGCCTGGGCAAGGTTGTATGGAAAACCGGCAATTGCCCATGCTGCAAGTCTCCCCCCTCCACGACACCGATGTTGTCCAAGGGAACAGCAAGGGCCGATCCAGCTAGGGTCACCAGTGCCGTTGCAGAGCACTGTGTGGTTAAGTGCCTTGCTCAAGGACACAATATGCTGCCTCGGCTGGGGCTCGAACTCACAACCTTCAGGTCGCTAGTCGAATGCCTTAACCACTTGGCCACACGCCCTCACATCTCTGATTTTAACTGATCCAGCAAAAACAGTGCTTTTAACTGTCCAGGCTATTTCTTCAGAATTTCTTCCAGACGACCTGATCTGTTACAAACTACAAGGTATGGAATTAGAGCTAAAGCACAAGACTGGATGATTCTTTTAGTTAACATCAACACAAGTCAGGTGAACTGTCTCATAGAACATATAATAGTACAGCACAGTACAGGTCCTTCAGCCCACATTGTTGTGCCGGTCCTCAAACCCTGCCTCCCATATAACCCCCCATCTTAAATTCCTCCATATACCTGTCTAGTAGTCTCTTAAACTTCACTAGTGTATCTGCCTCCATCATTGACTCAGGCAGTGCATTCCACGCACCAACCACTCTCTGAGTAAAAAACCTTCCTCTAATATCCCCCTTGAACTTCCCACCCCTTACCTTAAAGCCATGTCTTCTTGTATTGAGCAGTGGTGCCCTGGGGAAGAGGTGCTGGCTATCCACTCTATCTATTCCTCTTAATATCTTGTATACCTCTATCATGTCTCCTCTCATCTTCCTTCTCTCCAAAGAGTAAAGCCCTAGCTCCTTTAATCTCTGATCATAATGCATAGTCTCTAAACCAGGCAGCATCCTGGTAAATCTCCTCTGTCCCTTTTCCAATGTTTCCACATCCTTCCTATAGTGAGGCAACCAGAACTGGACACAGTACTCCAAGTGCGGCCTAACCAGAGTTCAATAGAACTGCATTATTACCCCGCGACTCTATCCCTCAACTTATGAAAGCTAACACCCCATAAGCTTTCTTAACTACCCTATCCACTTGTGAGGCAACTTTCAGGAATCTGTGAACATGTACCCCAGATCCCTCTGCTCCTCCACACTACCAAGTATCCTGCCATTTACTTTGTACTCTGCCTTGGAGTTTGTCCTTCCAAAATGTGCCACCTCACACTTCTCTGGGTTGAACTCCATCTGCCACTTCTCAGCCCACTTCTGCATCCTATCAAGGTCTCTCTGCAATCTTTGACAATCCTCTACACTATCTAAAACATCACCAAGCTTTGTGTCATCTGCAAACTTGCCAACCCACCCTTCTACCCCCACATCCAGGTCGTTAATAAAAATCACAAAAAGTAGAGGTCCCAGAACCAATCCTTGTGGGACACCACTAGTCACAACCCTCCAATCCGAATGTACTCCCTCCACCACGACCCTCTGCCTTCTGCAGGCAAGCCAATTCTGAATCCACCTGGCCAAACTTTCCTGGATCCCATGCCTTCTGATTTTTTGAATAAGCCTACCATGTGGAACCTTATCAAATGCCTTACTAAAATCCATATAGATCACATCCACGGTACTACCCTCATCTATATGCCTGGTCACCTCCTCAAAGAACTCTATCAGGCTTGTTAGACACGATCTGCCCTTCACAAAGCCATGCTGACTGTCCCTGATCAGACCATGATTTTCTAAATGCCCACAGATCCTATCTCGAGGAATCTTTTCCAACACCTTTCCCACCACAGACGTAAGGCTCACTGGTCTGTAATTACCCAGACTATCCCTACTACCTTTCTTGAACAAGGGGACAACATTCGCCTCCCTCCAATCCTCCGGTACCATTCCCGTGGACAACGAGGACATAAAGATCCTAGCCAGAGGATCAGCAATCTCTTCCCTCACCTCGTGGAGCAGCCTGGGGAATATTCCGTCAGGCCCCGGGGACTTATCCGTCCTAATGTATTTTAATAACTCCAACATCTCCTCTCCCTTAATATCAACATGCTCCAGAACATCAACCTCACTCATATTGTCCTCACCGTCATCAAGTTCCCTCTCATTGGTGAACACCAAAGAAAAGTATTCATTGATGACCTCAATCACTTCCACAGCCTCCAGGCACATCTTCCCACCTTTATCTCTAATCGGTCCTACCTTCATCCCATTCAGATATGTCCATACATGGCCTCCTCTACTGCCATGATGAGGCCAAACTCAGGTTGGAGAAGCAACACCTCATATACCATCTAGGTAGTCTCCAGCTCCTTGGTATGAACATAGAATTCTCCAACTTCCAGTAATCTCCCCCTCCCTTCCCCTATCTCTATTTCACACTGCCCCTCCCCCAGCTGCCTATCACCTTCCTCATGGTTCCGCCTCCTTCTACTACCCATTGTGTTTTCCCCATTCGTTCTTCACCTTTCCTGCTTATCACCTCCCTGCTTCCCCTCCCCCACCCTTTTATCTTTCCCTTACTCGTTTTTCACCTCGAACCTTCCAGCCTTCTCCTTCCCACCCTCCCCCCACCTTCTTTATAGGGCCTCTGCCCCTTCCCTCTACAGTCCTGACGAAGGGTTCCGGCCCGAAACGTTGACTCATCGTTTCCACGGATGCTGCCCGATCTGCTGAGTTCCTCCAGCGTGTTGTGAGTGTTGCTTTGACCCCAGCATCTGCAAGGTATTTTGTGTTCACTCCTGTCATCCTTTTGTTCTTCACATAATTGAAGAATGCCTTGGGGTTTTCCTTTACCCTACTTGCCAAGGCCTTCTCATGCTCCCTTCTTGCTCTTCTCAGCCCCTTCTTAAGCTTTCTTGCTACCCTATATCCCTCAATAGACCTATCTGATCCTTGCTTCGTAAACCTCATGTATGCTGCCTTCTTCCACCTGACTAGATTTTCCACCTCACTTGTCACCCATGGTTCCTTCACCCTACCATTCTTTATCTTCCTCACCGGGACAAATTTATCCCTAACATCCTGCAAGAGATCCCTAAACATCGACCACATGTCCATAGTACATTTCCCTGCAAAAACATCATCCCAATTCACATCCGCAAGTTCTAGCCTTATAGCCTCATAATTTGCCCTTCCCCAATTAAAAATGTTCCTGTCCTGTCTGATTCTATCCTTTTCCATGATAATGCTAAAGGCCAGGGAGCGGTGGTCACTGTCCCCCAGATGCTCACCCACTGAGAGATCTGTGACCTGACCTGGTTCGTTACCAAAAGACCAAAATTGGGCCCTTGAAGACAGAAGCGGGTGAATTTATTATGGGGAACAAGGAAATGGCAGACGAGTTGAACAGGTACTTTGGATCTGTCTTCACTAGGGAAGACACAAACAATCTCCCAGATGTAATAGTGGCCAAAAGACCTAGGGTAATGGATGAATTAAAGGGAATTTATATTAGGCAGGAATTGGTGTTGGCTAGGCTGTTGGGTCTGAGGCTGATAAGTCCCCAGGACCTGATGGTCTGCATCCCAAGGTACTTAAGGAGGTGGCTTTAGAAATCGTGGACACATTGGTAGTCATTTTTCAATGTTCTATAGATTCAGGATCAGTTCCTGTGGATTGGAGGGTGGCTAATGTTGTCCCTTTCTTCACGAAGGGAGGAAGAGAGAAAATAGGGAATTATAGACCAGTTAGCCTGATGTCAGTGGTGGGAAAGACGCTGGAGTCAATTATAAAAGATGAAATTACGACACTTCTGGATAGTAGTAACAGGATTGGTCTGAGTCAGCATGGATTTACGAAGGGGAAATCGTGCTTGACTAATCTTCTGGAATTTCTTGAGGATGTAACTATGAAAATGGACAAGGGAGAGCCAGTGTACCTGGACTTTCAGAAAGCCTTTGATAAAGTCCCACATAGGAGATTAGTGGGCAAAATTAGGGCACATGGTATTGGGGGCAGAGTACTGACATGGATTGAAAATTGGCTGGCTGACAGAAAACAAAGAGTAGCGATTAACGGGTCCCTTTCGGAATGGCAGGCGGTGACCAGTGGGGTACCGCAGGGATCAGTGCTGGGACCACAGCTGCTTACAATATATATTAATGATTTAGATGAGGGAATTAAAAGTAACATTAGCAAATTTGCTGATGACACAAAGCTGGGAGGCAGTGTGAAATGTGAGGAGGATGTTATGAGAACGCAGGGTGACATGGACAGGTTGGGTGAGTGGGCAGATGCAGTTTAATGTGGATAAATGTGATGTTATCCACTTTGGTGGTAAGAACGGAAGTTAGAGAAGTCGATGTTCACGCCATCAGGTTGGAGGCTACCCAGATGGAATATAAGGTGTTGTTCCTCCAACCTGAGTGTGGCTTCATCTTTACAGTAGAGGAGGCCGTGGAGAGACATAACTTCTGCTAATGCTCCACCTCCCCCTCATACCCCATCTGTTACTTATTTTTATACACACATTCTTTCTCTCACTCTCCTTTTTCTCCCTCTGTCCCTCTGAATTTACCCCTTGCCCATCCTCTGGGTCCCCCCCCCTTGTCTTTCTTCCCGGACCTCCTGTCCCATGATCCTCTCGTATCCCTTTTGCCTATCACCTGTCCAGCTCTTGGCTCCCTCCCTCCCCTTCCTGTCTTCTCCTATCATTTTGGATCTCCCCCTCCCCCTCTCAAATCCCTTACTCACTCTTCCTTCAGTTAGTCCTGACGAAGGGTCTCAGCCTGAAACGTCGACTGCGCCTCTTCCTAGAGATGCCGCCTGGCCTGCTGCGTTCACCAGCAACTTTGATGTGTGTTGCTTGAATTTCCAGCATCTGCAGAATTCCTGTTGTTTGCATTATCTAAATGGAGTCAAGTTAGGAAAACGGGAAGCACAACCAGATCTAGGTGTTCTTGTACATCAGTCACTGAAAGCAAGCATGCAAGTACTGCAGGCAGTGAAGAAAGCTAATGGCATGTTGGCCTTCATAACAAGGGGAATTGAGTATAAGAGCAAAGAGGTCCTTCTGCAGCTGTACAGGGCCCTGGTGAGACCACACCTGGAGTACTGTGTGCAGTTTTGGTCTCCAAATTTGAGGAAGGACATTCTTGCTATTGAGGGAGTGCAGCGTAGGTTCACAAGGTTAATTCCCGGGATGGCGGGACTGTCATACGTCGAAAGATTGGAGCGACTGGGCTTGTATACTCTGGAACTTAGAAGGCTGAGAGGGGATCTTATTGAAACATATAAGATTATTAAGGGATTGGACACGCTGCAGGCAAGAAGCATGTTCCCGCTGATGGGTGAGTCCAGAACCAGAGGCCACAGTTTAAGAATTAGGGGTAGGCCATTTAGAACCGAGTTGAGGAAAAACTTTTTCACCCAGAGAGTAGTGGATATATGGAATGCTCTGCCCCAGAAGGCTGTGGAGGCCAAGTCTCTGGATGCTTTCAAGAAAGAGATGGATAGAGCTCTTAAAGATAATGGAATCGAAGGTTATGGGGATAAGGCAGGAACTGGATACTGATAGTGGATGATCAGCCATGATCACAGTGAATGGCGGTGCTGGCTTGAAGGGCCGAATGGCCTACTCCTGCACCTATTGTCTGTTGTTACCTAATACTAGATCTAGTATGGCATTCCCCCTAGTCGGCCTGTCAACATACTGTGACAGGAATCCGTCCTGGATACACTTAAACTCTGCTCCATCTAAACCATTGGAACTAATCAGGTGCCAATCAATATTAGGGAAGTTAAAGTCAACCATGATAACAACCCTGTTATTTTTGCACCTTTCCAAAATCTGCCTCCCAATCTGCTCCTCGGTATCTCTGCTGCTACCAGGGGGCCTATAGAATACTCCCAATAGAGTAACTGCTCCCTTCCTGTTCCTGACTTCCACCCATACTGACTCAAAAGAGGATCCTGCTACATTATCCACCCTTTCTGTAGCTGTAATAGTATCCCTGACCAGTAATGCCACCCCTCCTCCCCTCCCCCCCTTTATCCTTTTAAAGTCTTCCATAAATATAAATGCTAAAAATGTTTATAATTCCTTATTTTAAAGAAATAAGGTGCTTTATGGGAATAGAAATGGGTTAACAAATTGAAAAAGTAAGTCTACTCAGACTATTGTAAATTTATATAGCTCAATTCTCAGTTTCAAATGGAAACATGAAATATTAAATATTGTACATAAATTTTACTAGATTTGTACTCTTAAGGTATGGTGTATTTGTGTATTTCCAATCATTCACACTCAAAAATTAACAACTGAAATTGATTAAGTAAAGAATGATTGATGGCATTGACACATTAATGCGCTGTAGGAAAATCTCCCAATGCGTCAAAAAAAGCAATGAATTAGCTGAACTTATGAACTATTGGATGCATAAAACCCTCTTATCTCCTCTCCACAGAATTCTGCAGTCTGCAGACTTCAGTCAAGTGTCAGTCATCCATGAATATTCAGATATATTTTATATTCACTATTATTTAAATATTATTTCTGGTTATGACAGTCCCAAAAATGTCAAATTCTTAAACTGTCCGCCATACAAGTACCATGAGAGGAGGCAGACTATATTGACAATATTTCAAATAAAATTTAATTTTATGTTAAGTACAAACCTAAGAGCCGATCACATTGATATAACACTGTCACGTACCTAACAATGTGGAATATTGCCCAGTTACATCCTGTTCATAAAATCCAATTATAACCCAGTCTACTTTTAATCACCAGGAAAATTACTAAAGCTGTTGCAGACATTGCAAGTGTTCACCAATCATGTTCTTTTCCAACACCCAAGTGCCAGACTTCTTCACCATATCCAGCAAACTTTTTGGTCTATTCTTTATGCCAACCCTGACTGACAAGTCGACAAAAGAGCCCGATGACAAACGAGAAACAAGGTTATCTTGGAAGCAACCTGGATCCCTGAAGTCACTTACATAAATTTATAAAGTATAGGAACAAGTCCTTCAGCTCAAATCATCCATGCCAACCAAGTTATCTACCTGAACTTATCCCATTTGCCTGTATTTGGCCCATATCTAGCTAAACCTTTCCGATCCACATAACTGTCCAAAATGAAACCATCTCTACTGCTTCCTCTGACAGCTCATTCCACAAAGAAACAATCCAAACCAGTGACCTCTAGAACCAAGGACCAGCAATATCACCACTACAGAATCTCCAAATAACACACCATCCTAATTTGGAAATGTATCATTTGTCACTGGGTCAAAATCCTGGAACTTCCTAACCAACAGCCTTGCGAAGTACTTTTACAGAAGAAATGTAGCAGTTCAAGATGGTGGCTCATCAAGACCTTCTCAAGGGCAATTAAGCACAAGCAATAAATGCTCACTTTTGCCAGTGACACCTAGATCCCAAAAACATAAAAATTACAGTCTGCTATCACTTATCAATTTAACTTTTTATAGGCAGCACCAGAAAATTTTGAATGATTCAACAATTTACATTTAGAATTTTGCATTTCCAATAAAGTATGCTTTTCCTATTTCTTAAATTTTTTTGAGAACTTTTCTAAGGATCAGTATAATAGAGAAGACATCTCATAGTTCATAGAGCCATGTTTTAATATTGTGCTAATCGTTTAGAGAGTCTACCCATCTCTACCACCTGAAGTATTTCACACATATTCCTTCCAAGTTTACTCACAAGTATATACTTTGCAAGGAGCTCTTAAATGATGTTCAGAATAGCACTTTTGTATACACGGTAAGTTACATTTGAAAGGCATTTGAAGTGCAAAGGTTGCTTTAAAAATTTGGAGATCATAAATTTTATACATTGAAATGCACTACAGCATGCAGACTTCCATAAATTCATCATGAAGATTAAGAACATGCATTTATCTACCTTTTAAGTACATGAAATGATAGATAAGTTGTGCAAAGGGAGACCAAAACAGTGACATAGTGCTCACGGGCTCATGAACCATTCAGAAATCTGATGGCAGAGGACAAGAGGTTGCACCTAAAACATTCCTAGCTGTTCTGACAGATGCCGTAAATATAAAATAAAGAAGATGCTGGAAACACTCGGTGGGATAGGCAGCTTCTGTGGAAAGACAAAAATTGTCAAAGGGCCTTCAGGAAACTGGGAAAGAGTGAAAACATGCTTGCCTTAAGTTGCAGAGTGAGGAGGAGAGGAATGGATAGGGGAAGATAAATATCCCTAAGACCAGCACTCCTATAAGGATAGGATATATACAAGATAATCTGATCAGTAACATTTTAGAGAGGAAAAGAAAGTGCATTGAACAAAAGAAACATTAAAGCCATGAAGTAACAGCAACTTAAAAGTCAGAAAAAAATAAAACAATGTAAAAGCTTCAAATTACAGGATTGTGGGATATGCCCAGCATTACAGGCTGTGCTAATGGAGAGAGAAAAACTCTGCCAATATTGAAAATGGTTAGTCCAGTTAATAGATAAATAAAGCAAGTTACCTAAAGCAGAAGAATTCTATATCCAGCCTGGAAGACTGTAATATGTTCAAAGTACAAAGTACGTTTATTATCCAATAATGCTTATGTTGCCATATACAAC
The DNA here is from genome assembly GCF_030028105.1 of Mobula birostris. Lineage (NCBI taxonomy): Eukaryota > Metazoa > Chordata > Chondrichthyes > Myliobatiformes > Myliobatidae > Mobula > Mobula birostris. Next base: position 47,940,801 of record NC_092372.1, on the reverse strand, counting down.
CTTGAGGTTCATTTCTTGCAGACCTTTACAGGTAAAATAAAGAAATACTATAGAATTTATGAAAAACTATACATAAACAAAGACTGATAAACAAGCAAAGTGCAAAAAAGACGAATGATGCAAATAAAAAATATTAAGAACATGAATTTTAAAGATCATTGGAAGTGAGTTTGTCGGTTACAGAATCAGTTCAGAGCTGTCGGCAGTGAAGTTATCCACAGAGGTTCAGGAGCCTAATGGATGTAGGGTAATAACTGGTCCTGAATCAGTTGGTGTGTGACCCAAGGCTTCTGTACTTTCTGCATAATAGTAGTAGTGAGACAAGAGCATGGCCTAGATGGTGGTGGTCTTCGATAATGGATACTGCTTTCTTGTGGCAGCAGTCCATGTAAATGTGCTTGATAGTGGAGAGGACTTTTCTTATGATGGACTGTGCTATATACATCTCTTTCTGTAGTCTTTTCCATTCCTGGGCATTGATGCTTCCATACCAAGCCATTATGCAACAATGCAACTAATACCGTGCATCTCTAGAAGTTCATTAACGTATTTAGTGACATGCTGAACCCATGCAGACTTCAACAAAATTAGAGGTGTCTTTGTGCCTTTTTGTAATGCCACTTACATGCTGATCCCAAGACAGGTCCTCTAATATGATAAAGCCAAGGAATTTAAAGCTCAAACAAGAGAAAATCTGCAGATTCTGGAAATCCGAGCAACAGACACAAAATGCTGGAGGAACTCAGCAAGCCAGGCAGCATCAATGGAAAAGAGTACAGTCAAGGTTTTGGGCCGAGACCCTTCACCCTCGCTACCTCCAATCTAATATGGACCGGCTCATGGACCTCTGGCTTCTTCCTCCTGTAATTGATAATCAGCTCTTTGTTTTACCAGGTGGAAGATAGATATTATTGCTCAAGCTTACATAATGCCTTGTTATTCTCCATCATACTCCCATTGAATGACTATACCATGGTTGTCACGGACTTTATCAAACAGTTGTAGACAAGTGTGTCCTCACTAGATCATTCAGTCTTCCCTAACCAGAAGCCCTGGATGAACAATGAGATCCGCAATCTGCTGAGGGCCAGGTTACAGGTATTCAAGTCTAGTGACCAAGGAAGTTACTAGAAGTCCAGGTACAATTTCTAGAAAGCCACCTCACAGGCAAAAGTGGCAATTCCGGACTAAACGTGAATCAACAAAGGACGATTGACGGTTGTTGGTGGGGCTTGAATACAATCTTAGAAAGTAAAATCAAACAAAATAGGTGACAACATGGCTTTGCTTCCAGATAAGTTCAATGCCTTCTGTGCTCGCTTCGACAGTCCCAAAGTCCCAAACATGGACTCCCAAAGCTCCCGATAATCCAGTGATTACAGTCTCTGAGGCCAATGTGTGAGTAGCCTTTAGGAGGGCAAACCCACCAAATGAATCTGGCCCAGAATGGGTACCTGGCCGAGTATTAAAGACCTGTGTTTTGAGAGTTTGGTGATTAAGCGTATTAACTCCTGCCTGAGATATGGATCTGCTCCAATCTGCCTAGCAGAGCAACAGGTCTATAGCAGATGCCATCTCATTAGCTCTTCATTCAACCTATAAACATCTGAACAGCAAAAATGCATACATCAGGATGCTCTTTATGTGCTACAGCTCAGCATTCAATAACATCATCCCCTCAAAACTAATCAATAAGCTTCAAGACCTTGGCCTCATTACCTCCTTGTGCAATTGGATCCTCAATTTCTTCTCGTGGTCCCCAGTCAGCTTGGATTTGCAACACCATCTCTTCCACAATCTCCATCAACACAGGTGTTCCAAAAGGCTATGGGCTCAGCTGCCTGCTCGGCTGGCTTTACATTTATGACTGTGTGGCTAAACACAGCTCCAATGCCATATTCAAGTTTGCTGACACCACCACTTCTGTAGGCCGAATCAAAGGTGGTGGCGAATCAGCACATAGGAGGAAGGTTGAAAGTCTGGCTGAGTGGTGCCACAACAACCTTTCGCTCGATGTCAGCAAGACCAAGGAGCTGATTACTGAATTCAGGAGGAGGAAACCACAGGTTCATGAGCCAGTCCTCATCGGAGGACTAGAAGTGGAGAATGTAAGTAACTTTAAATTCCTCTGTGTTATCATTTCAGAGAACCTGTCCTGTGCCCAACACGCGTGCAATTACAAAGAGAGCATGGCTCTACTTCTTCAGAAGTTTGTGAAGATTCAGCATGACATCTAAATCTTGGACAAACTTCTGCAGATATGTGGTGGAGAGTATACTTACTGGCTGTATCACAGCCTGATAGGGAAACATCAGTGCCATTGAACAGAAAATCCTACAAAAAGTAGTAGATACCATCCAGTCCATCATGGGTAAAGCCCTCCCCACCATTGAGCACATCTACATAAAGCACTGTCACAGGAAAGCAGCATCCATCAAGGACCCCACCACCCTAGTCATGCTCTCTTCTCACTGCTGTCATCTAGAAAGTGATTCAAGAGCCTCAGAACTCAATACCACCAGGTTAAGGAACAGCTATTAGCTTCTCAGAGACCATGTTAGGGATCTGGAGCTGCAGCTTGATGACCTACTGCTTATTAGGGAGAGTGAAGAGGTGATAGACAGGAGCTACAGGGAGGTAGTCATCCCTAGGCTACAGGGGTTAGAAAATTGGGTGACTGTCAGGAGAGGGAAGGAAAATGCCTGGATAGTGGAGAGAACCCCTGTGGCTGCCCCCCTCAGCAACAAGCATCTCATTTTGGATGCTGTTGAGGGGGACGACCTGACAGGGACGACCACGGTGACTGGGTCTCTGGCACTGAGTCTGGCGCTGTTGTGCAGGAGGGAAGGAGGGAGAAGAGGAATGCAGTAGTCATAAGGGATTCAATAGTCAGGGGAACAGACAGGAGATTCTGTGAGCCTGATAGAGATACCCGCATGGTGTGTTGCCTCCCAGGTGCCAGGGTATGGGATGTCTCGGATTGGGTCCAGATATTCTGAAGGGGGAGGGCGAGAAGCCAGTTGTCTTGGTACATGTTGGTACCAATGACATAGATAGGAAAAGGGAGGAGGTCCTGAAGGGAGATTTCCGGGAGTTAGGAAGGAAGCTGAGAAGCAGGACCTCCAGGGTAGTAATCTCAGGATTGCTACCTGTGCCACGTGCTAGCGAAGGCAAGAATAGTAGGATCAGGCAGATGAATGTGTGGCTGAGAACTGGTGCAGAGGGCAGGGCTTCAGATTCTTGGATCACTGGGATCTCTTTTGGGGAAAGTATGACCTGTTCAAAAAGGTCCATAGATGGAATACACCTGAACCCGAAGGGGACCAATATCCTGGCAGGAAGGTTTAATAGAGCTGTTAGGGAGGGTTTAAACTAATTTGGCAGGGGGATGGGAACCGGAATGACAGAGCGGAGGAGGGGGAAAACAAAAATAAATCTAAGATAGTGAGCAGTAAAGATGTCAGGAAGGACAGGCAGGGGATGAGGCAAATTTGCAGCCATTGGGATGAGTTGCATGCAATAAAGTTGCAGTGCAATCAAAGCAAAAGTTACCAAATACTGGTCTTAAGGTGTTATACTTAAATGCACGCAGTGTAAGGAATAAGATGGATGATCTTGTCGTACAGCTACAGATTGGCAGATATGATATTGTGGCCATCACTGAGACGTGGCTAAAGGATGCATGTCTCTGGGAGCTGAACGTCCAAGGATACAAGGTGTATCGGAAGGATAGGCAGGTAGGCAGAGGGGGTGGTGTGGCTTTATTGGTAAGAAATGATATTAAATTATCAGAAAGAGGTGACATAGGATCGGAAAGTGCACAATATTTAAGGGTTGAGCTAAGAAATCGCAGGGGTAAAAGGATCCTGATGGCAGTTATATACAGGCCTCCAAACAGCTGCAGGGATGTGGACTACAAATTACAACAGGAAATAGAAAAGGCTTGTCAGAGGGGCAGTGTTATGATAATTGTGGGGGATTTTAACATGTGAGTGGATTGGGAAAATCAGGTCGGCACTGGATCTCAAGAGAGAAAATTTGTAGAATGTCTACGAGATGACTTTTTAGAATAGCTTGTTGTTGAGCCCACTAGGGGATCGGCTGTACTGGATTGGGTATTGTGTAATGAACCGGAGATTAGAGAGATTGAGGTGAAGGAACCTTTAGAAGGAAGTGATCATAACATGATCGAGTTCACTGTAAAATTTGAGAATGAGAAGCTGAAATCCAATGTGTCGGTATTTCAGTGGAGTAAAGGAAATTACAGTGGCATGAGAGAGGAACTGGCCAAAGTCGACTGGAAAGGGACACTAGCGGGAAGGACGGCAGAGCAGCAGTGGCTGGAGTTTATAAGAAAAGTGAGGAAGGTGCAAGACAGATATATCCCAAAAAAGAAGAAATTTTTGAATGGAAAAAGGATGCAACCGTGGCTGACAAGAGAAGTCAAAGCCAAAGTTAAAGCAAAGGAGAGGATATACAAGGAATCAAAAATTAGTGCGAAGACAGAGGATTGGGAAGTTTTTAAAAGCTTGCAAAAGGAAACTAAGAAGGTCATTAAGAGGGAAAAGATGAACTATGAAAAGAAGCTAGCAAATAATATCAAAGAGGATACTAAAAGCTTTTTCAAGTATATAAAGAGTAAAAGACAGGTGAGAGTAGATATAGGACCAATAGAAAATGATGCTGGAGAAATCGTAATGGGAGATAAGGAGATGGCGGAGGAACTGAACGAGTATTTTACGTCAGTCTTCACTGAGGAAGACATCAGCAGTATACCGGACACTCAAGGGTGTCAGGGAAGAGAAGTGTACGCAGTCACAATTACAACAGAGAAAGTACTCAGGAAGCTGAATAGTCTAAGGGTAGATAAATCTCCCGGATCAGATGGAATGCACCCTTGTGTTCTGAAGGAAGTAGCTGTGGAGATTGCAGAGGCATTAGCAATGGTTTTTCAAAAGTCATAGATTCTGGCATGGTTCTGGAGGACTGGAAGATTGCAAATGTCACTCCACTATTTAAAAAGGGGGCAAGGAGGCAAGAAGGGGGACCTCATAGAAACATTTCGAATGTTGAAAGGCATGGACAGAGTGGATGTGGCGAAGTTGTTTCCCATGGTGGGGGAGTCTAGTACGAGAAGGCATGACTTAAGGATTGAAGGGCGCCCATTCAGGACAGAGATGCGAAGAAATTTTCTCAGCCAGAGGGTGGCGAATCCATGGAATTTGTTGCCACAGGCGGCAGTGGAGGTCAAGTCATTGGGTGTATTTAAGGCAGAGATTGATAGGTATCTGAGTAGCCAGGGCATCAAAGGTTATGGTGAGAAGTCGGTGCAGTGGGACTAAATGGGAGATTGGATGAGCTCATGATAGAATGGTGGAGCAGAATCGATGGGCCGAATGGCCGGCTTCTGCTCCTTTGTCTTATGGTAATCTCGGGATTGCTGCCTGTGCCACGCAACAGTGAGGAAAGGAATAGAATGAAGTGATAGATAAATACATGGTTGAAGAATTAGAGCGGGGGGTAGGAATTCAGATTTCTGGATAATTGGAATCTCTTCTGGGGCAGGTGGGGCCTGTATAAAAGGGACTGGTTGCACTTGAATCCAAGGGAGACCAATATTCTTGCAGGGATATTTACTAGAGCTGTTGGGAGTGTTTTAAGCTAATAAGGCAAGGCAATGGGAACCAGGATGATAGAGCTGAGGATAAGCCAAGAGGTTTATAAGTAGATGATGGGTGTAACATGAACATAAGGAAGAACAAGCCAATGAATGGGTATACATGCAGACAGAGCAAAGAATTAAATCATACTACAGGGACAAAATTCAAAGGGGAGAGGAATGCAAGACTAACGGCGCTGTGTTTTAATGCATGCAGTATTCAGAACAAGGTGGACGAACTCATGGCGCAATGTCGGTATGACATTGTGGGCATCACTGAGTTGTGACTGAAAGGAGGCCATAGTTGGGAGCCTAACATCAAAAGATATATCTTGTATTGAAGGGTTCAGCCTGAGAGTCCGTCTCGAATTCGGAAGTCCAAGATCTCGGGGCTCTGGAGATGGGCGGATCGAGGATCGGTGTCACAGCAGGAGACCCATGTGTCGTCGGGGGAGTCGGGATATCTGCTGTGGGCCCAAAGACCCGGGATCTTTGCAAACTTCGGGCACAGCGCTCAAAAAAAAAGGCGACAAAACAGACTTCTAATATCGTAAGCCAGCGAGTTGTTAGTTATGTCTCCCCGCTCGCTGCGGGAGAAAACGGAGAACACCTCCTTCTCCCTTATTAGGGAGAGAGAATCTGTGGTACTTCGAATGCCGGATGAAACACAAAGTCTTTGGGGTAACTGCAAGTCTGTGTCTTTGTTATCGCTTTACTCACGCTCAGTGCTCAGTGGTGGTACCAGTGTTTGCTTTTTTTTGCTGGTGGTGAGGGGGGGGATTGTTGCTCGCTGCCGCTTACGCACAGGAGGGAGGGGAACTGGGGGGGACTTTGGGGTTCTTATATTTATCTGTCATTCATTCTTTAGGGCACTTGTTTGTTTTTGTGGATGTTTGCGAAGAAAGCGCGTTTCAGGATGTATATTGTATACATTTCTCTGACATTAAATTGGACCTTCGGGACCTTCGAAGCAGGAAAGCATTGGTGGTGGTGTGGCTCTGTTGGTAAGAGATGAAACTACATCTTTAGAAAGAGGTGACATAGAGTAAGAGAACATTGAATCTTTGTGAGTGGAGTTAAGAAATTGCAAGGATAAAAAAAAACATTATGGGAATCATATCTAGGCCTCCAAGTAGTAGCCAAGATGTGGGGGTTAAGATTGCAAAGGGAACTGGAAAGGACATGCAATAAGAGTAATGTCACAATTGTAATGGGTGACCTCAATATGCAAGGGGATTGGCAAGATCAGATCGGTGTCGGATCACAAGAGAGGGAATTTGTAGAATGCCTACAAGATGGTTTTTCAGAGCAGCTTGTGCTTGAGCCTACTCAGGGAAAGGCTATCCTAGATTGGGTGTTATGTAATAACCCAGATCTTATCAGGGAGCTTAACGTAAAGGAACCCTTAGGAGACAGTGATCATAATATGATTGAATTCATACAGCAATTTGAGAGGGAGAAGCGCAACTCACATGTATCAGTATCACAAAGGAATAAAGAGAATTGCAGAGGCATGAGAGAGGAGCTTGCCCAGGTGGATTAAAGGAGTATACTGGCCGGACTGACAGCAGAACAGAGATGGCTGACGTTTCTGGAAATAACTCACAAGGCGCAGGATAAATATGTCCCATGGTGTCCTAACCCTAACCCCAATGGCAAGAATGGGCAACCATGACTGACAAAGTTAAAGACTGCATAAAAGCCAAGGAAAGGCCATATAAGGCAGCAAAAATAAATGGGAAGTTGAATGATTGGAAAGCTTTTAAAATCCAATAAAAGGCATCTAAAAAAAAGACAGAAGGGAAAAGATGAAAAGGGAGGGCAGACTAGACAATAATATAAAGCAAGATAACAAAAGGATTTCAGTTATCTAAAGAGTAAAGGGGAGGCCATATCGGACCACTGGAAAATGGAACTGGTGAGATCGTAATGGGGGACAAAGAAATGGCAGATGAACTTAATGGGTACTTTGCATCTGTCTTCACTATGGAAGACACTAGAAGTGTGCCAGAGGTCCATGAGTGTCAGGGAAGAGGAGTGAGTGCCATTGTTATTAAAATGGAAAAAGTGCAAGGCATACTCAAAGGACTTAAGGTAGATAAGTCACCTGGACCAGATGGACTACATCCAGAGTCCTGAGAGAGGTTGCTGAAGAGATAACAGATGCATTGGTCATGATCTTTCAACAATCACTTCATTCTGGCATGGTCCCGGAGGACTGGAAAATTGCAAATGTAATTCCACTCTTCAAGAAGGGAGGAAGGCAAAAGAGAGGAAATTATAGGCCAGTTAGCCTAACCTCAGTGGTTGGGAAAGTGTTGGAATCTGCTATTAAGGATGAGGTTTCGAGGTACTTGGAGACTAATGATAAAATAAGTCAAAGTCAGCATGGTGTCTGTATAGGGAAATCTCGCCTGATAATTCTGTTAAGAGTTCTTCCAGGAAGTAACAAGCAGGGTGGGCAAAGGAGAGACAGTGGATGTCATTTACTTGGGTTTTCAGAAGGCATTTGATAAGGTGCCACTCATGAGGCTGCTTAACAAGATAAAATCCTATGGCGTTACAGGAAAGATACTAGCATGGATAGAGGAATGGCTGACAGGCAGGAGGCAGCAAGTGTGAATAAAAGGTGCCTTTTCTGGTTGGCTGCCAGTGACTAGTGGTGTTCCTCAGGGACCACTGCTTTTCAAATTGTATGTCAATGATTAAGATAATGGAATCGATGGTTTTGTGGCAACATTTGCGGATAATACAAAGATAGGTGGAGGGGTAGGTAGTGCTGAGGAAGCAATGCAATTGCGGAGGACTCAGACAAATTGAAAGAATGGGCAGATGGAATACAGTGTTGGGAAATGTATGATAACGCATTTTGGTAAAAGGAACAATAGTGTGAACTATTACCTAAATGGAGAGAAGGTTCAAACATCACAGGCGCAGAGGGACTTATGAGTCTTCATGCAAGACTCCCAGAAGGTTAATTTACAAGTTGAGTCTATGGTAAGGAAGGCAAATGCAATGTTGGCATTTATTTCAAGGGGAATAGAATATAACAGCAAGGAGATAATGCTGAGCCTTTTTAAGACACTAGTCAGGCCATACTTGGAATACTGTCAACAGTTTTGGACCCCATTATGTCAGAAAGGATGTGTTGTCAGTGGAGAGAGTCCAGAGGTGGTTCACGAGGATGATTCCAGGAATGAAGAGGTTAACATATGAGGAGAGTTTGGCAGCTTTGGTCCCGTACTCACCGGAATTTAGATGAATGCAGGGGAATCTCATTGAAACCTACTGAACGTTAAAAGGACTAGATAGGGTGGATGTAGAGAGGATGGTTCTTATGGTGAGGCTATCCAGAACTAGAAGGCACAGCCTCAAAATCGAGGGGCAACCCTTTAGAACAGAGGTAAGGAGGAGTTTTTATTTTAGCCAGAGTGTAGTAAATCTGTGGAATGCTGCACCACAGACTACGGTGGGAGAGCGAAGTCCGTGCATATATTTAAGATGGAAGTAGATCATTTCCTGACCGGTCAGGGCATCGAAGGATATGGCAGGAAGGCAGGTGTCTGGGTTTGAGCGAGATCTGGGATCAGCCATGATGGAATGACCCAATTCTGCTCCTCTGTCTTATGGTCTTATTCACTAAGGAAAATGACATGCAGGATTAGTGAGATCGGTGTCAGATATTCCAATATGCCAGGCATTTTGAGATCAGGGAGGAAAAAGGGTTGGGTCTCTTGAAGAGCATTAAGGTGCATAAATCCCTAGAGCCTGATAGGATCTATCTCAGTAACTGAGAGGCAAAACAAAAGATTGCAGAGGCTTTGAAAATCATTATGTTCTTTCTAGCCACAGGTGAGGATCTGGAAAAATGGGGAGTAACCAATGTTGTTCCTTTACTTAAGAGTATTCACTGGTACGGAAACCATTGCAAAGAATTCTTAGGGATAGGATTTACCCACTAATCAGCATGGTTTTGTGCAGGGCAAGTTGTATCTTCCAAACATGAGTCTTTTTAAGGTGTCCAAAGTGACTGATGAGGGTAGGGTAGACTTCAATGTAACTAGAGCCCAAAAAGCAACTCTGGGCTGCAATTTGTTATTTAAAAAGGATTAAGATCTTATTAAAGATTAGCTTTATTTGTCAGATGAATATCAAAACATACAGTGAAATGTGTCATTTGCATCAATCAGCGAGTCCTGTTTTGCGATATTTCCCTCATGATCAGATTGGGATGGTCGGGGGTGAGTTATCATGGTCACTGTGAAAGATTAAAGATTAGCTTCATCACATGTACATCAAAAGATACAATGAAATGTTGTTTGCGTCAATGACCAACACAGTCCGCATCTGTCACAAGGCTTCTGGCGCCAACGTAGCTTGCCCGCAACTTACTAACCCTAACCCGTACGCCTTTGGAACGTGGGAGGAAACCAGAGCACCCAGAGAACGTACAAACACCCTACCAACAAGTAATATTTGGGTCTGCAGTTAGGACTCTGATGAAACACTGAGAGTGCTACTGATCAGACGTTAAACAAAAGTATTTCAACTTTCTCATATGTTCAAAATGATTCGGTGGTATTATGTTCTGACCAAATGTATCTTATGTCAGCAACATTAAAACAACTTATTAAGTTAGTCTGTAAATTTGTACGTCCTTACCGTGAGCACATGGATTTCCTCCAGGTGCTCTAGTTTCCCCCCACAGTCCAAAGACATACCAGCTAGTAGGTTAATTGGTCATTGTAAATTGTCCCCTGATTAGGCTAGGGTTAAATAAGTGGGTTGTTGGGCAGCACAGCTGGTTGGAACAGAAGGATGGTACGCATTGCATCTCCAAATAAACAAATAAATTAATAATCAGACTTCTACTTGCGGATGTCTGCTATTTCTAGGTAGACACTACACATTACCAAACCACCACTGCAGGAAAGAACCTTAATGGTTGCACAGGTCCTGAAAAGTATTATATAAAATGTAGATGTTGTCACAAGAAGGATTGATTTATGTAGAGTCCAAATATTTGGTAAGTAGAATCTAAGCCACAGGGAGTACTTCGGGTGGGAAGTACTGCAACTTCAGCAGACAAGCAATGTGAAAAGACATTTTGAATTGGTTTTATAAACAGTCACTTGGACAAAAAGGGTTCCTATGCTCCCATCAGTCCAGAGCTCATAAATCTACAACTAAAAACAATCACATCAAATGTTATATCAAACTTTAAAATTTGGATGTGGTAAGTGGAATATCTCGTACAGAAATTACATGCAAACTGCAACTATTTATCAAGACCTATTTTGATGAATTTCACTAGCATTTCCAGAACATAACACTACAAGTCTGCAAATAAAAATCAGTAAACATCAAAAGGCCGGGGGAAATATATTACTCTCCTGTACTAAAACTAAAAGTTTCCAAGATGTCTACTACTTATGGACATTAGGCACAATATGTTTACAAGCATACACCTAAAGTAGTTGTAAAGTTGTGATTTATGCAATGATACAAGAATGTGGAAATGAAACACATTCGATTCAAGGCGTGATCAAATACAGGACCTGACAAATAGGCATAAACAAAAAGACAACACTACTTTAGTATACGAGGTACTTAAATTTCCCTTTCATGTAGGAGTATAATCTAATTTGGCATCCCACTACAGAATTGGCTGTGCTTATCAGCTGGGTTTACAATGAGACTCACCTTCTTTTATTTGCACAGAAAGGTTATCATTACATTATTTTGCACAAGAGTAGGAGAGTTATTCTGGTATTCTGGTCTAATATTTATCCTTTTTGCAAATTGCTGCAAGATTATCTGGCATTGCCATATGGGGGAAGCAGACTGACTGCCACATTTTCTCCAATCATTAACAGCGACAGCACGTACAAAATGCTGGAGGAACTCAGTAGGCCAGGCTACATCAATAGAAAAAAAGCATAGTGGACATTTTGAGCCAAAACCCATCGGCAGGACACCTGAAACGTTGGCTGTGCTCATTTCCATAGATGCTGCCTGAACTGCTGAGTTCCTCCAACATTTTGTGTGTTGCTCGGATTTTCTCTTGTTTGTGATTAACAATGACTACCTTTCTAATATATTCCAGTCAGTGGAGTAAAGTACTCTGGGAACTCTCCTCAACCAGTAGGCTCTTGAACCAAAGTGGATAACTTCACTCACCCTTTACTGAAACGTTCCCACATCTTATGGACTTACTGTCAAGGACTCTTCATCTTATGATCTTGATATTCATTATTATTTCTTTCTTTTTGTATTTGCAGTTTGTAGTCTTCTGCACAATGTTTGAACACCCAAATTGGTGTGGTCTTTCATTGATTCTATTATGGTTATTACTATATTATGAACTTACTGGGCATGCTCACAAGAAAATGAATCTCAGGATTTTATAAGCTGACATACATGTACTTCGATAATAAATTTGACGAAAAAGGCACTACCATAAGTATCTGTCCTTCCAATTGTTTTACACACTAATTAGACAACTCTGGAAACAGATATAGAGGAAGCTGTTGCCGACCATTACTACTAGTTCTAAAATGAATTAAACTATTGCTAAAATGAGTCAGACCACACAAATTAGGATAGAACATGGACGTTCTCCTAGGGGGGATGGAGGTAAACGGCTGACGTGGTTATGAATAGGGTTAGAAAGGATGATGAGACCATCAAGTATTTGGGATCTCTTGGCTAATTGGAGCAGGACGGTCAATGGCCGGAGACCGTGGGCCCATCGCCCAGCACCGCCGCAGATTCACCGCCCCACTCCTGCTCTCATCTTCAGGATTAAACCCTGCCGCGCAAGTCGCCGGCAGCCGAACAGGGCTCTAAAACAGCCACACCTGCATTTCCGAACGAAGGGCAACCGGACCCGGGCTGTGCTGGCGTCACCGTACCTGCTCTCCCGCTGCCCCCTCACACGAACTCAGACCCAGTGAGTGCACGCTGCAGGCAGGACCGCGCCATCAACCAGCGGCGCGCACCGATGTCTGGCGCGTGCAAACACGTCACGGCAAAGAGCGGCTGAAGCGAGAGCGGCACCACAGAGAACAGCGCTCACGTCCGCGACAGCGCCGCCACCCGCAGCACAGAGAACAGCGCCATCCAGTCACAGGGGCTCAGAAGGGAAACGCTGGGAGCCCTGGGCGAGTTGGCGGCGGGGGAGAGACCGAGTGAATGTTTCAGGTCGAACAGCCTCAGCCCGAACCTGAAAAGTGAGAAAACAAGTATGCTCAGTTACAAAGAGACATTATCTGCTAGATAACTTTGTTAAGGTAACGATGACTCTAACATCTGACCGTTGGAGTTCCAAAGAAGGAACAATAAATGAAGAATAATGTCACGAAGACAACAAATTTCACGATCTATGCCGGTGATATATTATACTTGATTGTGATTCACATTCTGGTGGAGGGTTGCTGCTCTGGTTGGAAGATGGGTCAATGTGCTATCACAGCAATTGGTATAGAGTATGTTATGTGTGGTAACAATTTGGGTATCAATATTGCAGCTATACTTTGTAAATTTGGAGTGTCGTGAAAATTGGTGCATTTAATTGAATAATGGTATTAGACTACAGGATAATATTGATCAGGGAGTAAAATGGACAGAAGCAATGGGAAATGGAATTTAATTTTGGAGTATGTGGTGATACACTTTAGGAAGACTAATAAAGATAGGATATGCGCAAGGGAGAACTGAGGAACAGAGGAACCAAAGATCTCCGAAGGTGGCAGCACTGCTAGATAAAGTTGTGCAGAGGTAGTACCAATTATTATCTGGGGTAATAATGTTATGGTGCAAATTTATAAAACTTTAACGAGCATTAAGGATGCGTTAGGTCTAAAGACGGAGCAGAGGAAAGACTGTTTAGGCTAGATTTGCTTGGAGCAGAGTGGGGCGTGGCATTGATAGAAATGCAGGAAATAATGAAGTTCATAGACAATAGGAACATTTTCCCTGCTGCTCTGAGGTATCGAAAGCAAGAGAGCATAAGTTTATGGTAAGGAGGTAGGGGAGAATCTGAATAATGTTTTCACCCAGAAGCTTAATGGAATCTGAAATGTGCTGCCTTAGTGGGTGGTGGAGACACACGCAAATTAATGCAGATGGGTGCTTGATAGTCATTGAGGGCTGAAGGGGCCTGTTTCTGAGCTGTATGATACTGAGATTTGATATATTTGAAAGCATTTTTATGAATCCAAAAGTGTAGATATTTGCATTGGGATAATTATTGGCTTCTAATGAGTGATCGCAATTAAAAAATTGTTTCAGGAATAGTATCTGTAGAAGCTATTGAAACCCATAACAATCAAAGCTGATGCTACAGAATAGCACAATGAAATCATTTGATATACAGATCAGACTTAAGTGCATTTATGGCTTTTATACCAAGAATTCTAACTAAGCCAGAGAGTAGTGAATCTGTGAATTTTATCTATCCACAAGGATTGCGGTAGAGACTCAAATTGTGTCTAGTGAAGTAGAGTATCAATTGATATTGGGATATTAAGGGAGTCAAGGAATTTGGAATTAATGGAAGATGGTGATACCGAAGATGAAATTTTGTGATCTTATTGGATGAATGCGCACTTCCTCCTATTCCTTCTGTTCTCAGGTAAGCAAACAAAATAACTAACCAGACCCGCTTAAATATCCACACGAGTTCAAAATGGGTTTGAAAGTTTTGTTAATCTGTAACAAAAAAAAAGTACCACCTCAAGTGAAATGGAAGGAACCTCAATTTTGATGAAAAATATAGAGACTGTGAGCAAATGACACAATAAGTAAGCTTAATGTGATGGGTGACAGGGGGCTGGTGCCGTATGGAAGATGTTATCCTTTGTCTTGAGAAGGGCAGGGCACATTATGTGGCAGAAAATAGCAAGCAGGCTAAACATTACTGTGGCATCATCAATGCAGTTCCTCTGCATTGAGACCTAGATTTCATTCCATAACCTATTGAACCGTTTCTCTTTGGTGGAAAGGTACATCCTCCCTAAAATCAGATGTCTTTGTTGTTCCCTCGGTTCTTTTTAATAAGAAAATTGGTTTCCCACTTAGAGTCTAAATCATTAACAAGTACCCAGGTCTGTCACTTTTGTAGTTTCCAGCATGAGAACTCCTATGGAGAAACCTCTGAAAGCAATTATGTGATAGAGTTACCGATGTTGGTTCTAAACTACTTATATTTGGTCCAGTTTAGTTAACTAGTTTCAAACATGTAAAAAATGCAGAGAGAGAAATGTACTGGTCTTCATGAGCGAGAGAGAGAGGAATGATGTGTGTGTTGACATTAAAGAAAAAGAATATGAATTATTAGGAATAATAGACATAAACTAGGGGATACACAAGCAAGGGATTGGTAGAAGATGGGCAGATTAAATGGTTAAATTGTTGTAAAGTTGGATTAGGTTGGCTAGTTCTTTTTCAGCAGGACTGACAACAATGTGGTCACTGGTCCTCCTTCTGCAAAGTAAATTTCTTCAGAATCAGCATGCATGTGAGTTCTGTCTGTCTTTTCCCAATTTAATAATGTGTGTAATTTGTATTTTACTTATGTTTTTCTTGTGACTGCTCCTTAGATGATGCTATGTGTCTGTGATGCTACCACAAGTAAATTTTTCATTGCACCAATGCAGACATGTACTTGTATACACACAATAAACTCAACTATTTGGTTTAAGTGTTTTATAATTGCCAACTCAGTGTCTGCATCATTTTCACCAAACTCCATTCCCTTATAGCCCAGTTTCTCAGATCTGCTTGTATAACTGCAACATATCCATAAACATAACCGATCTCAGCAGAACTCAGCGGCTCAGGTAGCACTCTACGGAGATACATAAACAGTCAACATTTCAGGCCAAGACCCTTCTTCA
Organism: Mobula birostris; assembly: GCF_030028105.1. Taxonomy (NCBI): domain Eukaryota; kingdom Metazoa; phylum Chordata; class Chondrichthyes; order Myliobatiformes; family Myliobatidae; genus Mobula; species Mobula birostris. Next base: position 47,925,243 of record NC_092372.1, on the reverse strand, counting down.
TCAGGACTGGAAAGGAAGGTGGAAGAAGTCAGAATAAATGGAGGGGGGGAGGGAGAGGACAAGCTGGAAGGTGATAGGTGAAGCTGGGTGGGTGGGGCAGGGGGACGAAGTAGGAAGCTGAGATGTGATCAGTGGAAAAAGCAAAGGGCTGGAGAAGGAAGAATCTGATAGGAGAGTGGAGTGGATCATGTGAGAAAGGGAAGGAGGAGGGGTACTGAGAGGGAGGTGGTAGGCAGGTGAGAGGAAGAACTAAAAGGACAGAGTGGGGAAATGAAGAAATGGAAGGGAGAGGGAAAACATTAATAGGGAGGACAGCATCAATGGTGGAGGAAGGGAAACCCTTTCTTTGAAAGGGAGAATCCCTTTCCCTTGTCCTGGAAGGGAAAGCCTCATTCTGGGAATTGATATAGTGGACGTAAAAGAACTGAGAAAAGACAGTGGCATTTTTACTTCAGCAAAGTGGACCTACACAAGGCATATCTACAGATGGAGATGGAAGAAGAGTCCGGTGTTTCTCATTATAAACGCTCATAAAGGGTTTCATCACTATAACAGAATTATTTTTGCAGTTGCATCTACACCTGCACTCTAGCAGAAAGCTAGGGACCAGGTGCTGCAAGGCTGCCCAGGCACTCAGGGTCACCTGATGACATCACTGTTACAGGCAAGAAACACCCAAAATCTCAAGACTGTGTTCAAAAGATTAGAGGTTATGGGCTCAGAGTACAATGCCACAAATGTGAATTCTTTAAAACAGGTATCACTTGCTGTGGTCACACCACTGATGCACAAAAATTACACAAAAGTGCCAAGAAAATTCAAGTAATGGTGAATGCCCCAAGGCCAAAGGATGTGTTACATATGCAGGCCTTTTCAGGATATTACTATAACAGTGGCCAGGTTTGGCAGGAGACTGTGTGTCACTCCTTGAACTTATTATGACAAATCAGGAAGAAATGGCAATGGACAATACAGTGTGAGGTGTGTGATGGGGTCCTATGAACTGTGCTTTTGAAAGGAGAGAGAGAGGTATTTAAAACCGACATCTTGTTTTTAAGAGAGAGAGAGAGATGCTTTGAGATGGTGTTATGAAACCCTAAGGTTCATATTTCCTGTGGACTGTCACTTTAAGGCATGAGGAACTTCTGGATTTCTGCTGAGTTGGAGAGAGAGCAGCTCGTAAGTCGCTATGGTGACCAAGGGCAGCATTATTTGATGAACTGTCGATGTTATAGTTTCTGTGGAGTGTGCCTATACTTCCCAAGGACATTGCCTGATAGTGCTTACACAGACAAAGATGGGAGGAGTTATTTGAATGACAGTTGGTACTCAGTACGGTGAGATAAATAGGAGGTCAGATGATAGACCTGCAGCACATGGTTTTGGACACTGAATGAGCTTTGTTGTGCCCACAGAAAAAGTGGGATTTTGGAGGAGCAATCAGGCAGATCGATCAGTGGCTCTTGCAGTGAGAAAAGGGAGTGACCGGAGGGGAGTTGTTCATGTGTCCAACCTTTGCCTGGGTTGATGATTCCACCACAGAAGAACAATCCCCTTTGTTGAAGTCACAGTCGGTGACTTTTAAAGGGTTTTGGAGGACAACGGGAAGATCGACGGCGTCAGCTCACCTGAAGACTCAAATCTCAATCTCTCTCTCTCTCTCTCCCCCCCCCCTCTCTCTCTCCCTCCCCCCCCCCCATCACTACTCAACTCAATACCACAAACTGAACTGGACTTTACTCATTATCGTAAGACTGTATCTATTTACCCCTGGACTTGAAGAAGCTTGGTTTTCTTAAATATTCCACACTTACTTATGTATAATCATTGCTAACCTGTTTTATATATCTGATTTTATATTACTGTATTGCGTAGTTACTAAGAAATATTATTAGTTAATAGCAATACCAGACTCCAAAGTGTTTTCCATTTCTGCTGGTTCTTTAACCCGTCACGGGGTACGTGACAGGTGGTTTTCAAAAAGGCAGGGAAAATGGTGACGTGGGACACTGTACTGACACACTATGCTCCCCATCGTCCAGTGAAGCTTACCTGTGACAATCCAGCTTCTGGTACAGGTGCAGTCATGTCACATGTTATGAGAGATGGAAATGAATGCCACATAGCCTTCGCAGCTCGTTTCCTTAATGCTGCAGAGAAAAAATTGTGCACTGGTTGACTGAGAGGCCTTGAATTGGATTGGGGGTGTAAAACATTTCAACCAGTACCTGTATGGGAGAGAGTTTACCCTTATACTGATCATCAACCACTACTGTCCATTTTCAATCCACAGAGAGGTGTTTCACTAACAACAGCAGCAGGAATGTAGAGGTGGGCTCTGTTTCTTAGAGGACACAGTTACAAAATCAAATTCAAGAGGACAACTAATCATGAAAATGCTGATAGAAAAGGAGAAGGAGAATACCCAAAAAATTTAGAAAAGAGGACACCATTCTTGATGTATTCTGCCTAACGCAAATCAGAAGTGTCTCTAGTTCAGCAGAGATTATCTAAAGGGAAACCAGAAATGACCCCACACTGTCTCAGGTCTACATGGCCACCCAATTGGCTGGAATGTGCAGCAGAAATTTCAGTTCCCCCATTTTTACCAGCACAGGGATGGACTTGCATTTGATTCGAGTTGCCTTATGTGGGAGTTGAGAGTTGTTGAACCATCCAAGCTTTGAGCTAAAATTGGATGAGCTACATACGGTCATCTAGGCATGGTCAAAACGAATGCATTGGCTCGAAGCTTTGCCTGGTGACCCGGGACAAATCATCAAATCGAGCAGCTTTCCATGCACTGTTCGGGACGCAACACGTCCAAAAGAAAGGTGTTCAGAGATGTCAGAACCACTTTCTTCAGTCCCAGAGTCAACTCCTACAACCATCATGGAGGAGGCCCCATAACATGAGATTGTTTCACAGCCACAAGTTTCACCTGCCAAGCAAGGTGACACCCTCCCCCTTGTCAGGAAAAACATTATCCCACAGGAGTAAGAAATCCGACACAGCGATGAAATCTTCAGGCCTGAATGAGACAATTTAAAATTCACTATGCTCTGGATGTCCATATAAGTGGAGTTGGAGTTTATAGCTAAGCAGAGAGGAATGTTGTGCATTTAACATTTCAGTAATATTGTAAATATATTGTTTGATTAAGCATTCTTTGCTGAAATCATTCATTTTGGGTTACATATGTCATTATACCACCACGGCATATGTGCACATTTCACCAAAGTAAAACTAAGCGTGCACATGTTATCCCCTGTACCCATGTTTTTCTTTTGATCAGTTTCTGGAATTACAAAACATACAGACAAGACTGCAGAAATATAATGGGGATGGGAAATATAATAATATACAGACACGATAATGCATTTTCCTTCCATTACTGGTCAGAGATGAAGTTAGTCAGGTCAGAACAGGATCAAGTAGCTCAATGGCTCAGTTCAGGTTCGCAATGTATAGTTTTGATTGTCCAAGCTGTTGGGAATTTCCCCCTCTATGATAATTTTACCACACTAGGAATCTCTTGAATCTTTGTTGCACTCCCTCTGGTAAATATATCCTTTTTTAAGGGAATGAGAACTGCATACGATGGTGCAGGTTTGGTTTTAACAAGGCTCTGCATAAGCCTAGAGACATTGTTCATTCAGTATTCATAGCAGGAGTATTCAAGGACATTTTCAACCTCTCACTGTTATGGGCGGAAGTTCCCACTTGCTTCAAAAAGGCAACAATTATACCAGTGGCTAAGAAGAATAATGTGAGCTGCCTTAATGACTATCACCCAGTAGCACTCACGTCGACAGTGATGAAATGCTTTGAGGGGTTGGTCATGACTAGACTGAACTCCGGCCTCAGCAAGGTCATGGACCCATTGCAATTCGCCTATCGCCACAATAGGTCAATGGCAGATGCAATCTCAATGGCTCTTTGCACGGCTTTAGACCACCTGGACAACACAAACACCTATGTCAGGATGCTGTTCATCGACTATAGTTCAGTATTTAATACCATCATTCCCACAATCCTGACTGAGAAGTTGCAGAACCTGGGCCCCTGTCCCTCCCTCTGCAATTGGATCCTTGACTTCCAAACTGGAAGATCAGTCTGTGTGGATTGGTGATAACATCCCCTCCTTGCTGACGATCAACACTGGGGCATCTCAGGGGTGTGTGCTTAGCCCACTGCTCTACTCTATCTATACCCATGACTGTGTGACTTCGCATAGCTCAAATACCAATAATAAATTTGCTGATGATACGACCATTGTTGGTAGAATCTCAGATGGAGACGAGGGCGTACAGGAGCGTGATATGATAACTAGTGGAGTGGTGTCGTAGCAACAACCTGGCACTCAACGTCAGTAACACGAAAGAGCTGATTGTTGACTTCAGGAAGGGTAAGATGAAGGAACACATACCAATCCTCATAGAGAGATCAGAAGTTGAGAGAGTGAGCAGCTTCAAGTTCCTGGGTGTCAAGATCTCTGAGGGCTTAACCTGGTCCCAACATATCGATGCAGTTATAAAGAAGGTAAGGCAGCGACTATACTTCATTAGTTTGAAGAGATTTGGTATGTCAACAAATACACTCAAAAACTTCTATAGGCATACAGTGGAGGGCATTCTGACAGACTGCATCACTGTCTAGAATGGGGGGAGGTGGGGTGGGGGCTACTGCACAGGACTGTAAGAAGCTGCAGAGGGTTGTAAATCTAGTCAGCTCCATCTTGGGTACTAGCCTACAAAGTACTCAGGAAATCTTCAAGGAGTGGTGTCTCAGAAAGGCAGCATCCATTATTAAGGACCTCCAGCACCCAGGGCATGCCCTTTTCTCACTGTTACCATCAAGTACGAGGTACAGAAACCTGAAGGCACACACTCAGCGATTCAGGAACAGCTTTTTGCCCTCTGCCATCTGATTCCTAAATGGACATTGAATCTTTGGACACTACCCACCTCACTTTTTTTAATCGCGCAAACACGAGGAATTCTGCAGATGCTGGAAATTCAAGCAACACACGTCAAAGTTGCTGGTGGACACAGCAGGCCAGGCAGCATCTATAGGAAGAGGTACAGTCGACGTTTCAGGCCGAGACCCTCCGTCAGGACTAACTGAAAGAAGAGCTAGTAAGAGATTTGAAAGTGGGAGGGGGAGGGGGAGATCTAAAATGATAGGAGAAGACAGGAGGGGGAGAGATGGAGCCAGGAGCTGGACAGTTGATTGGCAAAAGGGATATGAGAGGATCATGGGACAGCAGGCCCAGTGGGAAAGAAAAGGGGGGGGGAACCCAGAGGATGGGCAAGAGGTATAGTGAGAGGGGGAGAGAGAGACAAAGAATGTGAATATATGAATAAATATGAATAAATAATGGATGGGGTACGAGGGGGAGGTGAGGCATTAGCGGAAGCTTGAGAAGTCAATGTTCATGCCATCAGGCTGGAGGCTACCCAGACGGAATATAAGATGTTGTTCCTCCAACCTGAGTGTGGCTTCATCTTTACAGTAGAGGAGGCCGTGGATAGACATATCAGAATGGGAATGGGACGTGGAATTAAAATGTGTGGCCACTGGGGGATCCTGCTTCCTCTGGCAGACAGAGCGTAGGTGTTCGGCGAAACAGTCTCCCAGCCTGCGTCGGGTCTTGCCAATATATAGAAGGCCATATCGGGAGCACCGGACGCAGTATATCACCCCAGCCGACTCACAGGTGAAGTGTCGCCTCACCTGGAAGGACTGTCTGGAGCCCTGAATGGTGGTGAGGGAGGAAGTGTAAGGGCATGTGTAGCACTTGTTCTGCTTACAAGGATATGTGCCAGGAGGGAGATCAGTGGGGAGGGATGGGGGGGGGAACGAATGGACAGGGAAGTCGCGTGTGGAGCGATTCCTGCGGAAAGCGGAGGGGGGGGAGGAAAAGGTGTGCTTAGTGGTGGGATACTTTTTTAAATATATTATTTACTATTTCTGATTTTTGGATGATTTTTAATCTATTCAATATATGTATACTGTAATTAATTTATTATTATTTTATTTTGTTTTTTTCTTCTATATTATGTATTGCATTGAACTGCTGCTGCTAGGTTAACCAATTTCAAGACACATGCCGGTGATAATAAACCTGATTCTGATTTAAACTTTATTAGCATCTTTCTCACAATTCCACCCATCAAACTATTTCTCTTCTCTAAAGTCTAAATCAGGATGAAATTCCAAAAAGCTTTCTGGAGCTATATTCAGAGAGCTGAGCTGAGCTGTAGTAGAGAATTTCCCCAGGAACATAAAAATAGTAAGAAGTTGGCAGACTTTGGGGGTAATATTGCAGGCTGCAGTGTGCTCAGGAAAAGATTAGACAAGATGCTGGAGGAACCCGGGGGGGGGGGGGGGGGTGTCAGGTAGCATAGATAGAGGGAAATATTCAGTCGAGATGAATGGGCCCACTATCCCTCCGTAGATGTTTCCTGAGACATTTGAGTTCCTCCGGCATTTTGTGTGTTACCCCAGACGTGCAGCATCTGGACTCTCCTGTGTCTCAAACATCCACCCCGGTCGCTGCAGCGCGCCTGCTTTACCTGCGAGCGGCGCCCGAGAGCGCGGCATCCGGGGGGAGGGGGGGACTTCTCTTGATTTTGCTCCTTTTTGTCGTGACGTCATCCGGAGCGACGGCGTGCTGCGAGGGGCCGGCGTTAGTTGATGGTTTACCGGGGTCCCGTCGTAACGTCGGAGGTCAGGGCTCTTTCGCGGAGGGGCTGCCGGCTCGGCTGGTGAAGGAGGAGACGCGCGGGTTGTGATCGGTGCTGGAGCGGTGCTTGGCGAGATGCCCAAAGTCAAGAGGGAGAAGCGATCGCGTGGCCACCAGGAGACCGCGGCTCCAGGTGAAATAGGGGTTGTCCCGGGGAGAGTGGGATGGCCTGGGGCCTGTGGCTGACTCCGCGGGGAGGTTGGATCGTGTGGTGCTTGAATACGGGGCTGTTACAGAAGAAGCAAGCGTAAAACTTATGCCCCTCTCCAGCCAGCGTGTCGGGAGCAACAGACTCTTTGCCGCCTCTGTCAATCCAGCGGACATCGTTTCCTAGCCCCGGAATATCTCTGCCTGTGTCAAACTGGTTTCGTAAATGTGTATTTGGGGACAACTTATGTCTGGGTCTGTTATGCACAGATTAATTATTGATGGTTAGGACCTACAAGTACTTGGGGGTGCACCTGGATGACAAACTTGAGTGGAGCACCAACGCAGGGGCTGTGTACAACAAGGGCAGAGTCGCCTCTACTTTCCGAGGAGACTGAGGTCCTTTGGAGTATGCAGGCCTCTTCTTCACATGTTCTACCAATCTCCTGTCGGCAGTACCATCTTTTATGCGGTGTAGTGCTGGGGGAATGACATCAACGCGGGTGATGTTAGCTGGCTCAATAAAATGATTCTGCTCTGCTCACTTAATTTTATTCTTCCTACTTCTCTTCTAATATTTATATATGTGTACGTAATGCTTCCTGTGGGATCCATAAATTATCTATCTATCGCTTACTCATTTCCATCCAACATTTATAATGGATTGTTCCTGTAAACACTTTAATTGTACTGGTAGTTTTACTAATGCAGCAAGTTTATGTAGAATATTTGCATGCCAAATGTAGCAATAGAAAGTTAACAGTAACAGGGAAAGGTGTTTATGTTAAATATACTTGTTTGAGTCCAAGATATTTGTTGAGTGAGTACTTTTCCTTTTTCCAAATCTAAAAGCCAAGACTTAAGATCTTAATTGGTTCTGCAAGAAACCATAGAAACTACAGCACAGAAACAGGCCCTTTGGCCCTTCTTGGCTGTGCCGATCCATTTTCTGCCTAGTCCCACTGACCTGCACACGGACCATATCCTTCCATACACCTCCCATCCATGTATCTGTCCAATTTATTCTTAAATGTTAAAAAAGAACCTGCATTTACCACCTCGTCTGGCAGCTCATTCCATACTCCCACCACTCTCTGTGTGAAGAAGCCCCCCCAATGTTCCCTTTAAACTTTTCCCCCCTCACCCTTAACCCATGTCCTCTGGTTTTTTTCCCCCCTTTCCTCAGTGGAAAAAGCCTGCTTGCATTCACTCTATCTATATCCATCATAATTTTATATACCTCTATCAAATCTCTCCTCATTCTTCTACGCTGCAGGGAATAAAGTCCTAACCTATTCAACCTTTCTCTGTAACTGAGTTTCTCAAGTCCCGGCAACATCCTTGTAAACCTTCTCTGCACTCTTTCAACCTTATTTATATCCTTCCTGTAATTTGGTGACCAAAACTGAACACAGTGCTCCAGATTCAGCCTCACCAATGCCTTATACAACCTCATCATAACATTCCAGCTCTTATACTCAATACTTCGATTAATAAAGGCCAATGTACCAAAAGCTCTCTTTACGACCCTATCTACCTGTGACGACACTTTTAGGGAATTTTGTATCTGTATTCCCAGATCCCTCAGTTCCACTGCACTCCTCAGTGCCTTACCATTAACCCTGTATGTTCTACGTTGGTTTGTCCTTCCAACGTGCAATACCTCATACTTGTCAGTATTAAACTCCATCTGCCATTTTACAGCCCATTTTTCCAGCTGGTCGAAGTCCCTCTGCAGGCTCTGAAAACCTTCCTCACTGTCTACTACACCTCCAATCTTTGTATCATCAGCAAACTTGCTGATCCAATTTACCACGTTATCATCCAGATCATTGATATAGATGACAAATAACAATGGACCCAGCACTGATCCCTATGGCACACCACTAGTCACAGGCCTCCACTCAGAGAAGCAATTCTCTACCACCCCTCTCTGGCTTCTTCCATCGAGCCAATGTCTAATCCAATTTACCACTTCTCCATGTATACCTAGCGACTGAATTTTCCTAACTAACCTCCCATGCGGGACCTTGTCAAAGGCCTTACTGAAGTCCATGTAGACAATATCCACTGCCTTCCCTTCATCCACTTTCCTGGTAACCTCCTCAAAAAACTCCCAACAGATTGGTAAAACATGACCTACCACGCACAAAGCCATGTTGACTCTCCCTAATAAGTCCCTGTCTATCCAAATGCTTGTAGATTCTGTCTCTTAGTACTCCCTCCAATAACTTACCTACTACTGACATTAAACTCACCGGCCTATAATTTCCCGGATTACTTTCCGATCCTTTTTTAAACAACGGAACAACATGAGCCACTCTCCAATCCTCCGGCACTTCACCCGTAGACAGCGACATTTTAAATATTTCTGCCAGGGCCCCCGCAATTTCAACACTAGTCTCCTTCAAGGTCCGAGGGAACACTCTGTCAGGTCCCGGGGATTTATCCACTTTAATTTTCCTCAAGACAGCAAGCACCTCCTCCTTTTCAAGCTTTAGGTAATGTAATTTTAAAAAAACCACACATCCCTTTCAAGCTTTCTTTATCTCTCCCATGAGTGCATTTCCTCTAATATTTGATGTTACTATTTGAGGAAAAAGATTCAATCTATGCTTTTCATAAATTCAGAAGCTTCTATTAAGTTCCCCACAGCATGAACTGCTGAGTAAATAGCCCAGTTTTGTCTAACCAGTCTTTTTTTCCGCTCATCCCCTCTAATCCAGGCAGTACACTGAATATATGAGCCAATGAAGAAAAATATACAATATGCTTTCTCTGCTGTCCTATCTACTTTTGTGGCCTCCTTCAGAGTGCAACGGACCACAAGGTCCCTCTGTACGTGGTGTTAAAGGACTGCCATTACCTGTATATTTTCTCTGTGCATTTGACCTCCCAAGGCTCACCAGCCTATAATTTCTTGTATTATCCCTATTTCCCTTCTTGAGTAAACACACAATATGGCTTCTTCTCAGTCTTGGTGGTGCTAGTAATGATTGTCAAGGCCCCATCAATCTCCCCTCTGAATGTGCTGCCAAAATGACTTTCCAAATTGCATTATCTCACACGTCTGAAGTAATTTTTATCTGCCACTTCCCTGCCCAACTGTCTAATGTATCCTTAGGCAGTCATCTTTGCTATTTGTGTCAATGTTCATGTTTTCTGCGGGTTTATTAATCAGTCCATCTACTTTCTCATCCATGGCAATTTATACATTACAGTCTGCTTCCGGTCTACTGAAATTCATTTTTTTATTACCTTCACTCCATTGTTACATTCTTATGCCGATTCCACTACTTCCGTGATAGTTTCCCAGTTCTCTAGTCCTAACCAGTTCACCTTCAACCCAAATGTACATTCCCTCCACACTTATGTTCCTTCCTTAAATTAAGACCTTATCAGTTCACTTTTGCCTACACATCATTCACTTGGCTGAATTTATTCTCACATTAAAACTTAATCAACACACACAAAATGTTGGAGGAACTCAGTGGGTGAGGCAGTATCCATGGAGGATCTCGGTTTAAAATATTGACTGTTCATTTTGCTCCATCGACGCTGCCTGACTCTCTCCAGCATTTATTATGTGTTGATCCAGAGAATGAAACAGTCTTTCCATGTGAGGCAGCCGCGGTTCATTTTCACTTCGTCCAATCTAGTGCACTGCCTGTGGTGCTCAGGGTGGCCCATCCACACTGACAAACAAAAATACAGCTTTGGTGATCATCTTGCACAACACCTGTACCTGCGGTCTGCAGGAGTAGCCCTGATTTTCTAATCACCTGACGCTTCAACTTATGATACTACTCCCATTCTGAACTTTGTCTGTGGCCTCCTGCAATGTTAGAACAAGGAAAACCAGCACACCTTTTGGCTGGACATAGTGGATTCTGCAACTTTAGAAAACTTACTCTGTCTGTTTCCGTCAGGACTAGCTATTTTTGCCTGCCAGTTCTCTTCCTTTTTCTATCATGTGTCAGGTTAATTTGTCTGTAGTTTCGGCTTTCTAAATGTTTGTTGTACTGCAAGCTCTACATGCGTGCTAGCTTTGGCAAAATTGGGATTTTTGAAAACTTTTTTGTGTTTATAACTTCAGTTTGGTAATGCTTTCCTTAGGTATTGTGTTCAACACTGGAATTGGACAGCATATTCTGAAGAATCCTTTAATTGTGAATAGCATCATTGACAAGGTACAGTAGTAGGCAATATGCCATATTGTTTAGTCCAATCCATATATAATTTAACATTTCCATTTCTAGGTTTTTGAATGTCTTTACATGCATTAAATGATTATTGATACACAGAACAGTAGAGCACAGGAACAGGCTTTTTGCTTCACAATGTTGTGCCAAACTAATCAAGCTAATAATGCCTAATTAGATAAATCCCTTTTCCCTGCACATCTTCCATTTCCTTCCATTCTCTGCATAATTATGTCCTATCTGGTAGACTTCTACACACCTCTTTTCTATTTGTCTTTACCGCCAACCCTGGCAGCGCATTCTAGGCATTCACCATTTCTGTGTGTATAAACAAACATTGCCCTACATATCTTCTTAAAATTTTGCCCTTTACCTCAACACAGGAAGAAAATAAACAGCTGCCTATGGTTTTTATAACTTAATAAACCTCTGTCCATTCTCTGCTCTTATCTCATACTTTCTACTCAGAAAAACATCCTGGTAAACTTCTTCGGCACCCTTCCCTAAAATACTTTACAATGATGAATGCAACACTCCAAGCACAGCTTAACCGTGGTTTATAAGCTTCAAACATAAGAAAATCCACAGATGCTAGAAATCCAAAGCAACACACACAAATTGCTGGAGGAATTCAGCAGGCCGTGCAGCATCTATTGAAAAGAATAAACAGTCAACGCTTTGGGCTGAGACCCTTCATCAGGACTGGAACGTGACTTCCTGACTCTTGAACTTAATGCTTCAATTAATAGAGACAAGCATGCCATACGCTTTCTTTACCACTCTGTCAACTTGTTTAACCACTTTCAGGGAGCTGGGCCATGGGCCCTAAGATTCCTGTGTACATAATATTGTTGAGGGTCATAGCATTTGTGTACCAAATTATACATTTCCCTTAACACTTGATCCCCAAAGTGCAATACTTTTTATTAAAATCCTTCGAATCCTCAAGAAACTCACTTGTTAGTAAGACCTGATCCACCCTGCACAGGGCCATGCTGACTCTTCCTAATTTGGTCATGCTTTTACCAATGCTCAGAATCCTCTCCAATAGCTTTCCTACCACTACCTAACTCATCAATGTTAATTTCCAGGATTATCCATATTTCCCTTCTTGAACTAAGAAACAGTATTAGCTATTCCCAATCCTCCAGGAGTTCAGTTATGGCTGGAGAGGCCACAAACATTTTGATCAAGGCAATCTCGTCTCTTGCTTCTCTCAATAACCTGTGGTATATGCCATTAGACCCTCAGGACTTATCCACCTTAACATTATTCAAGAGACCCGACACTGCCTCTTATCTCAAAATATCCTAGCTTATGAATATGCATAACACTATTTTCACTATCGTCTATGCATTCTCCATGGTGAATATCAACACAAAGTACCCATCTAGGATTTTGCCCAAATCCTTGGCCTCCAAACACGTGTTCTTTGTCCTTGAGAGGTCCTACTCTAGTTATCCTCTTGCTCTTCATTTATGTATAGACTATCTTGGGAGTTAATGTCTTAGCTGCAATGGGAAATAAAAAAAGAGAGGAAATAGAATTTATTTAAATTTTTAAAATGAATTTATTTGTCATTTGGTGCTCTGCAGATCCATATTTTTCTGTACTCTTGGTTGAATAACACATTTATTATAGATCACTGCCATGAAGCTAACAATCCAGTTTGTGGTTTACATGACTAGTTGTCCCTCAAGGGATTTGGCAGGGCACACCTTTGAGACAGCAACCCTGCCTCTTGTCGAAGCTATGGAGTCTTCTACGAGTATTTTTATGTACACAATTTTTTTTAAAGAAAACTAATTAAAGGAAGCAGAACTTATCTTTGTCTCATGATCCTTCCCTGCTTCACACTTCAGGTAGAATTCAAGAGGTCCTTTCTTTTTTATTTCACTCATACTGGGGAGTTCCGGTAAGGTAAATCTCTGTACTAAATTGCAGTGACACAGAATTGTGGCAGATGCCCAGCCGGCTGTCACTGATGCCTTGGGTTTTCTGTTTCAACACGTACACGTGCATATCTCTGAATTTAATTTTAATGGGTGATTGGAATTTCCAACACCAACCTAGGCTTTGAACCTGCTGTCAAATTTGGAAAAATTAGAACAGACCTTCATTATCTATTCACAGATCTGGGGATTTAGGGATCATTTATTCCATTTGATATGATATAGCAAATAATTGCCAAACCTCTTGAGGTGTACCTTTTAATGTTATGGTATGAATGATTTCACTTCTGAAATAAACATATGAAAAAATTGTGACCTAAAGACTTGGAAGCCGTTTCTCATTTGAACTGAGAAACTGTGTATTTTGCTCATGTCCAGAAGAAGAACTTAGCAATCTTTATTTGTTTCCACGAAATTTTAACTCTGTGTGTCAAGGTGATTTTGTCATCCTGCTGTTTTGTCCATAAAAGAAAATTGAAATTATAATGTACGTGCTTCCTGTGCCCATTTCTTTCTTCAGTCACCAACATGTTAGCAAGTCAAGCTAAGTAATTAAAGGACCAGCAAAACTGTAAGCAACTATAACACTTGGCTTATAACAAAACATTGGATTCTCTTAGAAATCATTTCCTTAAAGAGGGAGTACTTGAAGATATATCTAAAGAAAATAGATTTGGTTAGTATCTGAGCACTGCTGGTCTGGTCCATAAAATAATTATCTAGGATGAAAAGAAGAAATTGATCAGATTGCATTTAATAATATGTAGTTGGTTATTTGTAACATTTGAGTAGCTTTGTATTTGCAAGCGCTTGTACTTCATCTTCGAACAAATTAGTTCGGCAATCCGGAATATTTCAACAATATATTTAATGTTATGTAAAATAATAGCATGGTTTCAACAGTTTATAGAGTACATGATATTATGGAATAACTTCTTTAATTTTCATTTTTGTTTCATTAAGACTGCTATTAGACCCACAGATGTCATACTGGAAGTTGGCCCTGGTACAGGTAACATGACTGTGAAAATTCTGGAAAAGGCTAAGAAGGTATGGCGAGGCAAAGCAAAACAATATGCAAGCAAGCACTCTTTATATGGAGATCAACATTTAATCACTATAGTAGATTACTGCTTTTTTATTGCACAATATTTATTCTAGGACATTTTACTGCAGCCTTCTATATCTCTATTTTGGTTTCAAACATAGGATTTGTTTGTGATTGATTACGCTCACTTAAATCACTTTATTTCATTGCTCTGTTGCATTCCATTGCTTGCAGATTTAAGGTTTTATGAATTACTTATAGTTTTTCTTCCTTACCTATTTTAAGTTTTGCCCTTTGGCTATTTTTTGATTAGACTCCAATATTATTACTTTTTCTGTTTATTTTTGTGTGTGTTAGTTTATGATTAAGTGTGCTTCAATGTCCTGATCCTTTTTAAGCTTTTAAAGTTCTTGGTATCTGACCATCAAGGACATATTCTTGTTTGTTTTTCACAAATTAAACTAATTTCATATTTCTAGGCCAGCCTGATCTCTAATAAACATGTTCAGATTTGTTGATGTTCAATGGATTTTAGCATATTACGACAGTAATCATGGTTTTGATTTTTTTGTTCACTATAGGTAATTGCTTGTGAACTTGATAGCAGACTTGTTGCTGAGCTACAGAAAAGAGTTCAAGGAACGTAAGTTATAGAAGTATTTTATATTACTAAGTGCCATCATGAATCATGTGGGAGACAATCATACTGAAGAATTTAGATTGCAACTAATGTCAAGTTTTGTCTGCTTTTATAGTTCAAATAATATTTTTATTTCTTGTGTAAATTTGTTTCAGACCTGTTGCAAATAAACTTCAAATAATGGTTGGAGATGTGCTGAAGACAGACTTGCCATTCTTTGATGCATGTGTAGCAAATTTACCATATCAGGTAGTTTATTACCTTTTTATCAGAAGAGCTCTGTTCCATTACTGTTGAGGATGTACTATGGTTAAGTACTAGTTTTGAACCCTACCTTACCACTATGATCAAAAGCTGTAGTGCCAACTTAGATTAGTGAAGATCAGACATGGTGTAGGCAGTAAGTTTCACTTATAAATTAAGTTTATTGGCAGGGAAGAAATATTTTGGTAAGGGAAGTGGGGGGGGGGGAGTTTTCTTTGCATCTGATGGGTGACTGTAATCCATGAGGTTGTATTCTGGAACCGCTTCTGTTTGCTTTATATCAATGATGCATACATTTCTGGTTGCACCATTATAAAAAGGATGTCAAGGCTTTGGAGAATGTGCAAAAGAGGCTGTCTGGATGCTGCTTGGATTAGACTGCATGTGCTATAGTGAAAGGTTATACAAATGTGGGTTGTTCTCTCTGGAGCAGTGTAAGCTGATGGGAAGTGGGACAGAGGTTTTCAAGATTATGAGAGGCATAGACAGAGTAACAGAAAATATCTCTTTACCAGGGCTGAAATTTCTAATATCCAAGGGCATGCATTTAAGGACAATTTTAAAGGAAGTGTTAGGGTAAGTGTTTTTTTTTTACAGAGAAAGTGGTGGGTACCTGGAATATCCAGTTTACGGTGGTGGTAGAGACAGAATATATGAGGAATTTTTAAGAGACGTTTAGATAGGCACATGAATGTGAGGAAAATGAAGGGATATGGACATGTTGCAGGTAGAAGGGATTAGTTTAGCTGGCTATCTGACAATTAGTTTGACACAACATTGTGGGTTGAAAGGTGCTATACGCTGTTTTACATAGGACTGAATGAGACAAAGTCCAGATTTGTAGATCATCTCAAGATAGGTCATAGAGCAGTAGAGAATGGACACAGGCCCTTCAGGCCAACCAGTCTATGCTGACTTTGGTGCCAACCCAGCTAGACCCAATTTCTTGTTCAGCTCTTATATCTCTATACACCACTCCTCCAAGCCCCTTTCCAAGTTCTACTTAAATGATACTATTGTATCTGCCTTAACCATTTCCTCTGTCTGCTCCTCAGATCCATTTTAAATCTCTGCCATCTGTCCTTGAATCTATGCCCCCTGGTTTTAGACTCCCCAACTCTGGGGAAAAGACTTAAAATTCACCTTGGCTATGCCTCCCACAACTTTAAGCATTTTTATCAGGTCTTCCCTAATTCTCCTACATATCTCAGTGATAATAAACCTGAATCTATGCACATGCACTCTCAGGTCCCTCAGTTCCATTACCTTGCCATTCATAGTACATCCTACTCTGTAAAATTTACTGTTTTTCCAAAGTTATCTTTCCAAAATGCATCACCTATATAGTTACCTACATTGAAATCCATTTCTCACCCTTCGGTCCATTTCCCAACTGATCAAGCTCCCCTATCATCTGTGATGACCACCTTCACTACCAACAATGTCTCATAATTTTGTGTCATCTTCAAACTTACTGATCAAGCCAGATGCATTCACATCCAATAACAAGAGTCCTAACACTAATCCTTGTGGCATAACACTAATCACCAGCTTCCATTCCAAAAAAACAACCTTCAACTACCACTCAAGCCAATTTTGAATACACCTAACTAGATCCCCATGGATTCCATTGGACCTAACCTTCCATTCCAGCCTATATGCAAGACTTTGTCAAAGGCATTGCTAAAGTCTAAGTATACAACATCCACTGCCTTATCCTCATCTACCTTTTGATTACCTCTTTGGGAAATAAAAACAAAAATGGTCACCAGGCATGGCTTTCCATGCACAAAGCCATTCTGACTCCAAATGAAACTCTTATCTCTCCAAATGCTGGTGGATCCTGTCCCTCAGAATTTCTTCCAGTAACTTCCCCACTTCTGCAGTCAGGTTGACTGGTCTTAGTTCCCTGGTTTGTTTTTGCTACCCTTAAACAATGGAACACCTTCCAGTTTTTGGGAACATTGCCAGTGACTTATGAGCAACTATCTTAGGTGCGTGGCCAAGTGGTTAAGGCGTCGGTCTAGTGATCTGAAGGTTACTAGTTCGAGCCTGTGCTGAGGCAGCGTGTTGTGTCCTTGAGCAAGGCACTTAACCACGCATTGCTCTGTGACGACACCGGTGCCAAGCTGTATCGGCCCTAGTGCCCTTCTCTTGGACAACTTCAGTGGTTTGGAGAGGGGAGACTTGCAGCATGGGCAACTGCGGGTCTTCCATACAACCTTGCCAGGCCTGCGCCCTGGAAACCTCCCAAGGTGCAAATCCATGGTCTCACGAGACTAACGGATGCCTATATAGAATTATAGTCACTAGAGCCAAAGGCTCCCTAACTACTCCACCTCAATTACCTGCTCTGCCTCGTTTCCTGAGTAGGTAATGCCAAGTACAGCCCTCTGTATATTGACTTGGGAAACCTTCCTAGCCACATTTCACAAATTCCACCCCTTCTTGTCTTGTATCTAGGTTGCACCCTTCTTGTCTTGTATCTATAGTTTCCCTGAGTGATCTCCCAAGAATGTCATCTGTAAGCACTACTCTTACATCCGCTTTATCAAAAGGGCATCATCCCCGATCATATATCCGTACCTCTGTCTCACCTTTCAACTGTAGTATCTGTATCCTGCCCATTTCTTGAGCACATTTCTGTCATGGCTATAACATCTCAGTTCTCAGAGCCAATCCATGCTCTGAGGTTTTAAGCCTTGTGCATTGAGATAAATGTAGTTTAACTGGGTATTGCTTTCCTTAACGGTAACAGGATTGGTACTGAATTGGAAGGTTGAGCTTATTTTTAGCTCACCAGGGAATATTGTGACATGATTTGACAGAGATGTTTAAAAGTATCAAGTCACAGAGATGTTTCAGACCATTCCTGTGTTTTGAGGGGATTGGGAATACAAGCACAAATATTATAATTGATAGAAGAGTTTTAAAACAAAGAATCAGAGATTGTTGCTTAAAATGAATCATTTTTTTAATTGTGATTATAGGACAAAATGTTTTCAGCATTTTTATTGGTGTAGTTAAGTTGCTTTGAGCAAGGTAATCTTACTTGGCTTAAGTAACATCCTCATTAGGAAAACATACAGCAGAAGCTGCTTTGCAAGTGTTCCTAATGAAGTAGATGCATTGACTTGATGCTATGCTATGAAAAGTTAATCAGAGTAATGTTTTCATTGGACTAGTTTGTATATTTTTGAAAGGAAATAATGCATTTAGTTTTTGCAAAAAATGAGTTGTAACTTGATTTATTATGACGTTTACAGATCTCCTCACCATTTGTTTTTAAACTACTGCTGCACAGACCATTCTTCAGGTGTGCCCTTTTCAGCATTATTTTATAAAATGAAAATACTGGATTATTAAGATACTTGAGGTGTGAAGGAAAATAGTACAAACTGCAAAGTGAAAATGGGGGGTGTGGGGGGAATACTGGTATTGCTGGAAATCTAATATGACTGATGCAGACACGATGACTGATACAGATAGAGAAATCAAGTTACCCAAAGTTGTAGAATTCAATATTGACTCTAGAAGGCTGCAACATGCCCAGATGGATAACAAGATAGCATTCCTCAAGCTTGCATTGGGCTTGATTGTAGCGTTGAGGAGACCACAGGCTAATCTATCAGAATGGGATGCTGAGGTAAAGTGGCAGACAGGCAAAAGAAAAATCTGGGTTTCTCTTGTGGTCTGAACAAAGATACAGAGATTGTCCACAAAGCAGTCATCAATCTGCATTTGGTTTCTTTAATGCTGACCCCAACTTCCACAAGCAGTTTCTTTCTATCTATCTATCTATCTATCTATCTGGTACCTAAAATGCACAAGCAGGACTACCTTGGCAGACCTATTGTCTCAATCTGTTCTTGTTACTCCATTCAATAGATGTTCTGCAGTTTCCACCACCTGCAAAGAGATTCCGCCACCAGTTACCTCTTCCCGTATTTCAGCATTTTGCTGTTCCATTGGGCATTCCCCAGTCCATTATTCCATTTCCACCAACCACTCCTGTTACGGCATTTTTCTTGCAACTGCAGGTGATGCCTACACATCCCTTCACCTCATCCCCTCCCACCAAGTATGACCAGGTAGTCTTCCAAATGAAGTTAGTTACTGCCTGTTAAGTTGCTGGCGTCTCTGTCTTTGGCTATCTTCTCTATTATACCCCAGGTGTGATTCAAGGTCCCCATTTCTGCCTCCGGTACAACTCCCAAGTTGTTTTTGGTCTCCCACGTTTCCTCCACCCTTCAGAAGTCCAGTGAAGTGCTGTCTTGACGATGGAGTTGGCCTCTCTTCTCATCACATGCCCAATCCACCTTCAGTATTTCCTCATGATGATTGTAGCCATGTCCTCTCGATGACACTGAAGGTGTAAGGAATGGTTGGAGATCTTTCTTGGCCAGAAAATACGGAGAACCTTCCAGAGGCTTGGCAAGGTTGCTCTCTGTCACTTGTGCGCCAGCATTCTGACCTGTACAAGAGTGTGGACAGAACACAGCTATGGATGCTGTATCTGGTTGATCCCCATATGCTGTTCATTGATCTGAAGACGCTTCCAGCTTTGCTGAGTCTGTACTGCATGTCATCATTGGTCCCACCATCTTGCCGAATGATGCTGCCCAGATAGGTGAATCTGCCAGAGCTGGGTAAGTCGATGTCATCTGCCTTGCCAGGAGGAGGAGACTCTACATTGAGGGTCATGGTCTCAGTCTCTCTCTGGCTGACCCTTGAGTCCACCCTGTCCACCAAAGGTACACAGGTGCTGATTTTTCTCTTGCATGTGCTGGTGTGTTTGTGATAGTAATGCGAGGTCCTTTGCAAAGTCACTGTCTTCTAAAGTAGGACAGAGTCTACCTAGTGCCTCTCTGTTTATCTTTTGTTGTTTGCCTCGTAACCCTATCACCAGGTTAAATAATAGTGTCCACATCACACAGCCTTGCCTGAATCCTGTCTTGACTTCAAAGCTCAAATTGCATCCCCCAATTGTGCAGGTAAAATTAGCATAGAAACTCTGAATAAGATGGACAGTTTCGTAAGGGATCCCGTATGATCTGAGAATTCCCCGGAGGCCCTCCCTGTGGATGCTAACAAAGGCCTTTTCAAGGTCTACGAAACTCAGATACAGTTGTCTCTGCCACCCTGTGCACTGTTCTATGATGTTATGTAGCATGCAGATCTGGTCGACACAGCCTCTGTTTCTCCTGAAACCAGCTTGCTCAAGCCACAATGATAGCATCTGTAATCCATTGGACAATGACTTTGGTGATAATCTTCCTGGGCACTGACAGAAGTGTGATGCCACACTAGTTGTTGCAATCACTTGGCACTCCTTTGGGGATCCTAACAATAACTCCCTCTGTCCAGTCCGAGGGTACTGTCCCCATCCCCAGTGGTGCAGGATGGCTGCTGCAACTTTCGGTTCAGTTTGAACAGTTCGGTGTTTATATTGCCATGTTCTAGAGCTTTATGATTTAATCACAGCAACAGTCTCTTGGGTGGATGTGATGATGATGTCAAGGTTCTCTGCTGCCTCTTGTATGTCAGGTCTTCCTCTGATATTGGTCCACTCAGTAATTCTCCGAAATACTCTGTTCATCAGGTTCTTGCTCTTTCTCACTTGTCAAAAACAGGCCATTCTTATCTCTCACATGACTGCTGAAACTGGCCTGGAACCTTCTGCATACCATTTGTGAACTCTGTATATATTTCTGTGATCACCTTGATCGGCTGCTGCTTTGGCCTCCTCTGGAAGGTCTTCCATGTAGACTCTCTTATCCTTTCTTACAAGTCTCTTCTCTTTCTTGTTAGCTTCAGTGTATGCTATTTTAAGTTTCATCTTAATTTGTGTTGACTTTGCATCTAACACTTTCTTTTTAATTTTCCGTCCTTCTAGGGCTGTCCATGTTTCCTGCTGTATCCATTCTTTGTTCTTTCCAGCTCTGTATCCTAGACAAGCCTCACTGCTCTCCTTGAAGACTGAGGCACTCCATTTCCACGTTGTGTCGATCCTGTCTTTGACACATCCTCATCAAGGTCTTGCAAGGCCTAGATTTTTTTCTTGTACTTGAGTCTCTCAGCTTGAGTTTCATCACTGTTTCAACAGGGTGATGATCACTTCCTGTATCTGTTCCTCTCTTCACCTTTACATCCTTCAAGAATCACCTCCACATACCATTGGTCATTAAATGGTCAATCTGGTTCTTGCCGTGTCCATTGGGTGAGCACCATGTCGGTTTTTGGATTTCACAGGGTGGAAAGAGGGTCCCTCCTATGACCAGATTGTTCATGACACAGAATTCCACCAGCCTTTCACCATTGTTATTCATCGCTTCACATCAATGCATGCCCGTGACAATGATTGTGTCATAGTGTGGTGTTAACTCTACCTCCGATTGCAGTTCTTTGTAGAAGATGTCCTTTTCTTCAATGTCACTATCATTAATTGAAGCATAGCACTGAATCACAGTCATGTTCACCTGCTTCCCTTTCAGGCTGTCCCTCATCAGCTTACTGTTGATTGGTTTCCACTCCAAGCACCTCTCAATGCCTTTCTTCAAAATGACAGCTATGCCATTATGATGCTGACCATCTTCCCTTCCTGAGTGTAAAACTGTTCACCAGTTGCTGCCTTTAGTCTGCCAGACCCTGTCCATCTGCTTTCACTGATGTCCAGTATATGTGAGTTGTAACAACACATTTCTGCAGTTATTTGTGCTAGCTTGCCTGTGTTGTACCTGGTTCATACATTCCAAAAAACAATTTTGGTATTGGTCTTTGCAGTGTTCAGGCCTTCCTTCACCATGCCAATAGCTTCCTCTTGATTTTCACTACTGTCAATCATGCAAATCCCAAGTGGAGACTCAGGAATACCATCGCACACAGATATAGAAGGATTTTTCATTGCTGTTTCTGTAACAATTATTTTTTGACCAGGCACTTCCAAATGAAGTAGAGATTCTATTGCACTTCCAATCGAGTATATTTGGTGTTCACAATGTAGCCTCCTATATTGGGGAAAACTAAATGCAACTTAGTCGATTGCTTTTTGGAACTCCTGTATTTAGTCTGTAGGTTTGACCCTGAATTTACCATTGCCTGCCACTTTAACTTCTCATCCTACTCCCACTCATGCCTATCAGTCTGATCTCCTATACTGTTAAAGAGGCTCAATGCAATTTTAAGAAAGATACTATATTTTCTGTTTGAACATGTTGTAGCCTTCTGGATTTGATACTGATTTCTACAATTTCGGTAATTATATTTCCTTATCTATATCGGTCACCTATAAATGATAATTGCCTCGGCCTGTATGTCCTTTCTCACCCTTTCTATTTTGTATTCCTTCTGGGAGTGGAGGGCATACATGTCAGTCTAACCTGTGAAGTATGTCTTCCCGCTCTGCTTTTTATCACTCCTTCGTTTTTTTCTCCATTCTTTTGTTTCTGTTCATTTGCCTATGTCTCAGTTTCTGTTACCATTCACTCATTGACAAGATCAACATCAGAGACACCCCCCACCCTGCAGTTTAACAAACTTCTTTCGTTTCCCTCCCAGTTCTGATGAAGGGTCTTCAACCTGAAACATTAGCTCTCCCTTCCCATGCTTGTAGTCCGATCTGCTTAAAATTTACAGCATTTTGTTTCTATTTTGGGCAAAAATTATCTGCCCTAAAGCAGTTAGCATAAAGATACAAATAGATTTTTGAAGCTGTGTTGAAGGTTTTAGGGTGAGCTTGATAAAGGGAGGAGGGGCGGGGGGGTAATGCCAGTGCTCTGTACTACATTGCTTCTGTGCATGACTTCTGTACAATTAGCAACTGCTGAAAAACGACAAGTTTGATATGTCCTCTTTCAGTAAAACTGAGCAGAGGGAGGTGTTGCAGTAATTGAAGTGGTAACTAGGTCTTGTTTTTATTTATATAAGTGTGTGAATTGATGCATTTCTATTTACAGGTGTGCAGTATTAATGTTCCAACGTGAATTTGCTCTTCGACTTGTTGCAAAGCCAGGAGATAAGCTATACTGCAGGCTCTCAATCAACACACAACTACTTGCACGTGTTGATCATCTGATGAAGGTTACGATCAGAATTATTGTACTCAGGTGTTTTAGTTACTTGATATATGGATACATCTAATATGCCAAATCAGGACAATATTTTATATTTGCACTGTGCTTCCCTTCCATCACCTATCTATTACTGTTACCATATTTTCTTGTAAACTGTGCGGTTAGTTTTTAATCCAGCTTCTTGTCAGACATCTGATTGGATGTTTTCAGTGGAGATGTACAGTATCCTGGTATTGTCAGTAAATTGCATTCTCTTTATGCTTGTGTTCTTTTTATACTGTACATCACGTTTTACTTGGGTATTTGCACCAGCTGACAGCTCTGTGAATTTCCAACTGGAGCCAGATGAGGTCCCCTAATTAACATCCCTTCCAAAAGTAGCGCATAAGTGCAGCATTTCTACCATTCCTCGGTAATGTGCTGCAGTTTCGAAATTAAGTGTTTACGTATTTGAAGCAGCAGTAAACTTTGAGACTAGTTCAGAAGAACAGTGCTACCAAGTGAATCCTAGGGAGTTATAAACGCAAACACGAGGAATTCTGCAGATGCTGGAAATTCAAGCAACACACATCAAAGTTGCTGGTGAATGCAGCAGGCCAGGCAGCTAGTCCTGACGAAGGGTCTCGGCCCGAAACGTCGACTGTACCTCTTCCTAGAGATGCTGCCTGGCCTGCTGCATTCACCAGCAACTTTGATGTGTGTTCCTAGGGAGTTATACTTCAGTTGTACAAAGCTACAAAATTGCTTGCAAGTTAATATACTTTTTCTTTGTCTAGGTTGGAAAAAACAACTTCAAGCCTCCACCTAAAGTAGAATCAAGTGTGGTTAGGATAGAACCAAAGAATCCACCGCCACCAGTTAACTTCCAGGTGAAATTTGATTCATATATTTTACATGTTGGATTTCAATGATCTACTAATACAGTACCTTGAAAAAGTATTTTTCCCCCACAACTGTTTTCAGATTTTAATGTATCGTTTTCTAAATTTAAAATACATTGAAGCAGTATTTTTTGAACTAATCTATAAAACATTGTGCATCATGTTGAGTCAAAAGAAACATTCTAAAACCTGTCAACAATTTACTAAAAATTAAAAACCAAAATAGGGGCTGAAAAGGTATTGATCCCCTTTGTTAATTACTACACTAACTTTCCTCAGGTGCAATACTATATATTACCTTACCAACTCACCTAATTTGTTGATGTAGGAAATTGGAAGATCACCTGAATAAATACCCCTCTCTGTAAGGTCCAACAACATGGTAGATTTTCAATAGACAAAACCCAAAATGAAGACAAAAAGACATGGAGTTCAATGCAGTCCATCATAAAAAAGTGTTAAAATTAGAAACCACAGCCACACTGTCTAGGCCACCCTTCTAAACTTAGTCGCTGGAGAAAAATGGCATTTGTAAGAGCGACTGCAGTGATGCCGACAGTCACTTTGAGTGAGCTGCAGAAGTCAGTGGCTGCAGCTAGAGATGAAGTTCATGGCTCCACAATCTGTAAGCCCTTGCACAGAAAGTGTATTTACAGAAGAATGCCAAGGAAGAAGCCTTGGCTAAAAGAAGCGTATCCTTCTCTGTAAAGACTGTGCAACATATCACTTAGAAGATAGTGTAAAGATGCAGAAGGTCTTGTGGTCAGACGAGACTAAATGGAAATTTATGGCCTTAACGCTAAATGGTATGTGTGGATCAGCTATTTAACACCATCCCTACTGTAAAGTATGGTGGAGGTAGCATCATGTTATGGGGATGCTTTTTGGCAAGAGGGATTGGAAATCTGGTCAGGATTGATGGAAGATAGAGAAGTACCACACAGAAAGAAGCCCCTTTGGCCCATCTAGTCCATGCCAAAACCAATTAGATTATGAGGACACGCAGTCCTCTTTTTATTGTCATTTAGTAATGCATGCATTAAGAAATGATACAATATTTCCTCCAGTGTGATATCACAAAACATAGGACAGACCAAGACTGAAAAAAAACTAACAAAACCACATAATTATAACATATAGTTACAACAGTGCAACAATACCATAACTTGATGAAGAAGTCCATGAGCACATTAAAAGTTCAAAGTCTCTCAAATGTCCCACATCTCACGCAGACGGAGAGAAGGAAGAAAAACTCTCCCTGCCGTACCCGACCACGGTCCGACTTTGAGTCATCCGAAAACTTCGAGCTCTGATCAGCTCTCTGATACCAAGTACTGAGCGCCATCTCTATCCGAACGATTCAACCTCCTTCTCGTTCGCCAACAGCAGGCAAAGCCGGGGATTTTGAGGCCTTTCCTCCGAAAGATTCCTGACCGCGCAGTAACAACAGCAGCGAACGAGCGTTTCAGAAATTTTTCCAGATGTTCCTCTGTGCTTTCATGTCCATCTCCATCAAATCAGAATTGTTCACAAATTTAACAAATACGTTATCATTTTCATCGAAGGGCTGCGTACGCAAGGCACACTGCTTCTCTCTCCTCCTGCCTCAAACTGCCTACTGACCCTCTGAGTTGACTGAAGAAGTTTTCCCTCATGTTCCCCTTAAACTTAAATCTTTCCTTATAACTCAAGTCCTCCAGACCTGGCAACATCCTTGTAAATTTTCTCTGCACGCTTTCAACCTTGCTTACATCTTTCTTATAGGTAGGTGACCAAAATTGCAGACAATACTCCAAATTAGGCCTCGCCAACGTCTGATACAACTCCAACATACCATCCCATCTTCTGTACTTAATACATTGAATTATGAAGGCCAATGTGTCAAAAGCTTCCTTTAGGACCCTATCTACCTGTGACACCGCTTTCAACTGATTGTGTATCTGTATTCCCAGATCCCTTTTGCTCTACCACACTCCTCAGTGCCTTACCGTTTGCTGTGTAAGACCTACCCTGGTTTGTCCTACTGAAGTGCAAAATTTCCCAGTTGTCTGCATTAAATTCCATCTGTGATTTCTCAGCTGATGCAGATCTCTCTGCAAGCCATGATAGCCTTCCTCACTGTCCACTACACCCCCAATCTTGGTGTCATCTGAAAATTTGCTGATCCAATTAACCACATTATCATCCAGATCATTGATATAGATGACAAACGACAAAGAACCTAGCACCAATCCCTAGAGCACACCTCGTCACAGGCCTCCAGTCAGATAGGCAACCATCTACTACCACTCTGGCTTCTCCCACAAAGCCAATGTGTAATCAGTTTACTACCTCGTCATGAGTGCTGAGCGACTGAACCTTCTTACCGGCCTCCCATGTGGGATCTTGTTAAATGTCTCACTGTAGTCCATGTAGACAACATCCACTGCCTTGCCTTCATCCACTTAACTGGTAACTTCCTCAAAAATCTCTTAAGATTGATTAGACATGACCTACCATGCATGATGAATATCCTTAATCAGTCCATGCCTATCCAAATACTTACATATTCTGTCCCTTCCGATAAATTTCCCACAACTGCTGTCAGACTCACTGGCCTTGTTTCTGTTTGGAGCCTTTTTTAAACTGTGGAACATTGGTTATCCTCCAATCCTTTGGTACCTCTCCTGATGCTAAGAATGTTTTAAGTATCTCTCCTAGGGTCCTGGCAGTTTCTGCACTTGCCTCCCAGAGTCCGAGGGAACACCTCATCAGGCCCTGGGGATTTATCCACCCTGATTTGCCTCAGGGTAGCAAACACCTCCTCTGTAATCTGTACAGAATCCATGAAGTTGATTCTGCTTTGCCTCTCTTCTATGCACTCAGCATCCATCTCCCAAATACAGATGCAAAGAATTAATTTAAGATCTCCCCCATCTGTTTTGGCTGCACACATGGATTACCATTCTAGTCTTCCAGAGGATCTATGTCACTAGCAATCCTTTTGCTCTTAACATACCCATAGGATATCTTGGGATTCTCCTTCATCTTGTCTGCTGGAGCAACTTCATGCCTTCTTTTAGCCTTCCTGATTTCTTTCTTAAGTATTCTCTTGAGAGATCCTGGATAAAAAACCTGCTAGTTTAAACTGTCGAGGAAGTTTATCTTTTAGCAAGACAATGACCCAAAGCACACTGCCAGAGCAACCATGGGGTGGCTTCAGATGAAGAAAATTGCTGTCCACAAGTGCTCCCCAACTAACCTGGCACAGCTTGAGCAATTTAGCAGAGGATTGGGCAAATCTTGCTCCCTCATGTTGTGCAAAGCTAATAGAGACATATCCAAAAAGACTACTGGCTGAATAGTTACAAGAGGTGGAAGTACTAAAGGGGATGAATAGGTGAAACTGGGGGGGGAACGTGAAGTAAAGACCTGGGAATTTGATAGGTGCAAGAGATACAGGGCTGGAAGAGGGAGAATAGGAGAGGACAGAAGGGCATGGAAGAAACAAAAGGGAGGAGGAACACCAGATGGGCAGGCAAAGAGATAGGGTGAGAGAGGGAAAGGGGGATAGGGAATGGTGGGGGAGCATTACCAGAAGTTCAAGAAATCGATATCCATGCCATCAGGTTGGAGGCTACCTAGACAGAATACAAGGTGTTTTTCCTCCAACCTGAGTGTGGCTTCATCATGACAGTAGAGGAGGCCATGTGTTTCACCTATCACCTTGTGTTTCTCCCTTCCCTCCCCCCACCTTTTAAGTCTACTCCTCATCTTTTTTTCTGCAGTCCTGCTGAAGGGTTTCGGCCCAAAACATCAACTATCCTCTTTTCTATAGATGCTATCTAGCCTGCTGAGTTCCTCCAGCATTTCAGAATTAGAATCAGGTTTATTATCATCGGCATGTGACGTGAAGTTTGTTAACTTAGCAACAACAGTTCAGTGCATAACATAATCTAGCAGAGAAAAAAAATACAAGTAAATCAATTATGTATATTGAATAGATTTTTTAAAAAGTGCAAAAACAGAAATACTGTATTTTTTTTAAAGTGAGGTAGTGTCCAAAGATTCAATGTCCATTTAGGAATCAGATGGCAGAGGGGAAGAAGCTGTTCCTGAATCGCTGAGTGTGAGCCTTCAGTGTGTCGACAGCTAAAAAAGTTCTGGTTCAGGTTTTGTCAGTTGTCAAGTTCTTTGTTGTTTCTGATTGCAATCAGAAATGCAATTATCAAAAATGAAATGACTATTAAACGTCTAAATATTAAATCAACTAAAACACTTGAAAATGTAATTAAAACAGTATTTTAAAAAATGGACCTAATTTTCCTATTCAAATGAATAGGATCATGAATCCTGTACACAGAACTCTCTGGATGATACTGCAGTGGAGCATGGGCTTTCACTGTCAGAGATTGGCTTTAGAGATCAGAACTTGCATGTTCACAGAGGAATCCTGAATCTTGCAGAGTAGTGAAGAACGTGCGGGATTGTCATGTATTTCCCAGCAAAATCTGGGCCATTATTTAATCCTCGTGTTTGCATTATTTAATCCTGTTTTTTTTAAGTTATTTTGAGCGATTGGGCTATTTAATCAAATTGTTGATGGGACAACACAAATTGCTGTTCGCCCTCCTGTTGGGGAAATTCAGCAAAAGATTTATTGCCAAAAATAACCCAGTATTGGAACTACACATCCGAGGGAAGCAGTTCCATACCACTATTACAAAGCATACCAATATTCACTGTCAATGTTACATGTAGGAAAAATGGCAGACTAAATAAATTTTTAAATTTGTGTGAATTTTTTTCAAGACTGATTTAAGTAATTTGCTTTTTAGCTCATTAGCTCTGGATCAGTTTCTTGCCACAATGTAAGTAGTGCAACAGAAACTGTAATGATGGATTTGTAATAGGTTATTGTAAAAATTTAGCTCAAGTTTTGACTGCTTCCTGGTTTTGCTAGCCCTTTGCTCAGTTACTATGATATGACTCTGGTTTTCTTCATAATTGGTGGGACCTTTCCACGCAGATTGGTTATCATCGGGAATTCAATTGGTGGGAAAAGTGTTCTTAAACATAGCCCTACTATCTCGTGAATTGCAGCATTTATCATTTGGAGCTTATTTATCTTGTGTTTATTAATGCAAAACCTCAATATTTTCTATGGCTTCCATCATATGAAATTGTATTGTCATTTAGATGAGTGATGTATGGTTCATCTGAGCCAGTAAGTTTGATAATTCTAAGATTACTTGTGAAAAAGTTATTATCTTTTATTCAATAATAGGAATGGGATGGTCTGGTCAGGATAGCATTTGTGAGAAAAAACAAGACTCTAGCTGCAGCTTTTAAGTAAGTATTTTGATATTTGTATTTCTTTTGAAGGGAAAAATAACTGCTTATATGTTGTAATAAAAGTAATGTACAAGTAGATTTCATAAAAATGCTGTTTTGTTCAAAATCTGTGTTTTTAGTTTTAGTTAATGTACTTGATTGCTTGTTCATTTGAAGCGTTGATCTACATTCAATGTGATGCTTCAAAGAAACTTGGTCTGTTAAAATTCATCTGTGTTTACTCATAGATCCAGTGCAGTTGAACAGTTGCTGGAAAAAAATTACAGAATACACTGTTCTTTGCATAATATTGTAAGTATAAAAGTTGTATTTTGGTTTTGGTATACAATTGCCATAATATAGTTAATTAATGTTATAAAATAATTTTAAGACTTTTTAACTAATGTGACCAGTTACAAAATCTCTATTCATATAATAGTTAATTCTATAGGCTATTATTTGTCCAATTCTGTTCTACAAGTTTTAGTATGGACAAAACCAACCCAATTATTGTGTGTGCATGTCAAGAATCACTATTAACAAAAATAAAAATTCATCTTGAAAATGAACATTATTTTGAAGGTTTTTATGTACAAATTAATCCCAACATTTAAAGCTTTAAATATTGAATACACTCATTGTTCAGATTACTGTTTGCTGTAGGAAATTCCAGAAAACTTTAATATTGCTGAAAAAATCCAGAAAATCCTAGAAGAAACTGAATGCAGTGAAAAACGTGCTCGAACAATGGACATAGATGACTTCATGAGGTAACGAGAAATCACTAAATTTGGCATGTTTATAAATGTGCATGGGCTTTGTCCTCTTAATTCATAGCAATTTTGCCTTCTTTCTCAGCCCAAATAATGTACAATTATTTGAGGTATCTGAGTAACAGCTGCCCATTGGTATGGAATACAGTGGATTCTGGTTAATTGGGGGTTAGTTAATTGGGGGAGCTGCTTATTTGGGGCAACTCTTAAAGAACAAAAACTGATGGAGAAAATTGCCAGGATTCGCTTTGTTTATTTGGAACATTATGCTGCTTAATTGGGGCAGACTTGCCAAACAGGTCTAAGTAACATCACTCACGTGCACTTGTGTGGTTGTTAAGACACACCACCATGCGTATAGCAAAGTTTTTAAGTGTCATTTGTGTGTGTTTGTGTTCAAAAAGCAGATAGTTGGTGAGAAATAAGCAGTAAGCCATTCCGAGCTGTTTTGCTCACTGCGATTTCAGGCATTCAGGCTTGGAGATGCCAGAAATGGCTGGGAGCGAAAATGAAATAATGTCACTACTTCAAGTTAGCATCTAAGAATATTTTGAAGGTACTATATCAACAATCTTCTAGAATGTTACAATGAAAATGAAGATTTGGAGAATGCAACCTTCAATAGCATTGTATGAAGGCAGTCCATTTTCTGCACTAACTATCGCAGAGTCATGTTTATTATCACTGGCATGTGACATAAAATTTGTTAACTTAGCAGCAGCAGTTCAATGCAATACTTAATTTTTTGTTCATTGCATAGACTGGATGAATTCCTCTGTTGATGACTACAAGGAACTAATAGTTTTATAGTATTGTAGTATTATAGTGTTCTAATTTGTTCTGTATTTAAATACATAATTTGTTACTCAGTTTGTCTTTTTTTTAATACTTTTTTTAAAAACTATTTCCATGAAACTGTGGCTTATTGCAGTAGCTGCTTGGGCCAAAAATGCACTGGTCCTAATGAGTCCCAGTTAACTGCAATCCACTGTATTTGGAAGAATTTTTTAATTGTGTTGCAGAATTTTGGAAGATGACAGCATGGGAACCAAACCCATGTTTTGTATTTTCTTCTGTCGGTTTGGAGGTTCTGTTAACTTTTGTGGTTATGCTTTAATAGAATATTATCCAACTGCATTTTGTACATTCTTATAGTTTTAATGTGTAAATTCAGTTCTGAATTTGTAATTCTTCAGTTTTAATATTTCAAAAATCTGTGTTTTCTATTTACCACTATTGATAGCAGTAAATTTGTTTTCTAAAAATTCCCATTTCTTGTACAGTACTTAAAATTTACATAAAATACTCTCCAAGAGAGAGAAATGTAGAGAAACAATTTCATTCCACTCAGGTAATGTTTCTGTTTGCTTCTGCAGTTTGCTCCATGGTTTCAATTCGCATGGAATCCACTTCTCATGACAGCATTTTCTGCAACTTGACTGTAGATTTTAAGTTTGCTAGATAGTTTCTATTTTTGTTACAGTATTGAGATTTACAATCATTTGGGAGTTTTAGATTAAATTAAACCTGAAACTTCCTTTGTACATTACTGCAACTTAATGCAAGTTTGCATAGGTATGCTCAGTTGTGAAAATAAAGATAGAATATCTGAATAATATTAACATGGAACATATGCTAATTTTAAATTTGTATATTTGTATGTACTTTATAGTAGCTTGTCATATTGTGTATTCAAAACTTAAGTAAAACAAACTCATTTCTTGTGGCTTTCTTCCCTAACTAGCTGAAGCAGTCCCTATTTCTTTCAGCAGTCGTATTTCTTTCAAATCCAAGAATGCAGTTCTAGAGTTGGGTTAAGGAATAAAGCTGGGCAACTTGGTATAGCAGACAAGTTAATGATCAATGGACTTAATGTAGTTATGGAAGAGTAACTAAGTAATTGGCCCTTAACCTGCAGGGATATAATTTGACCAATGAAAGCAATAAGAAACCACAGAATATTGGAAATCCCAAACAAATAAATGCAGTAACGATAAAAATTAATGCAAGAATCACCCATTTGAGAAGCTATAGCTTTGTAGGAATATATTACTAGATTGGCCAGGGCAACAAACGTTCTGAGCTTTGAACTCCATTCGCAAACGTTTAATACTTAGTATGGTCTAAAAAGGAATTCTGAGAAATGGAAAACCAAGAAACAGGCCTGACATCTTATACACAGATGTTAAGACTGCGCAACAAGATGATTTAATTAAGGCACCAGGTACTTTGTAACACAAAAAGTTTTGCTGAACCTGCTTGGGGCATTAGTTTGGCTACAGCTAAAATCGTATTACACCATGATAGGGACAAGGGCATAATAGAAAAGATTGAGAGCCAGATTTGCAGTACATCTCAAGTGGATTTGTGGACTTCCAAGGATGTGCCAAAACTAGAGAATTTTAGAAAACTTAAAATTTAGTTGAAAATAAAATTAAAGCCTTGAACAACTTTTATTTCCTTTCAAAGTTAATTAATCTATGAATAATTATGGTGTTGTTGTGAAATTAGATACCTGTAAATAGTAAAGATAGGAACATCCATTTGTGGTTAAAAAGTACAGGCCATTCCTAGGTTAAGAGTGGCTGACTTGTGGACAGACCCTACATAAAGAGCTTTTATAATAAATTCAAATATATACATTCATTCCTATCAAATGGCAGAACTAGTTTTCTTTCTTATCCTCCCTTTCCCCTCTTACATGGTTTTGATGCCATTTTTACACTTCTGTGGAGGTTTAGTCTGTATAGAGTGATTTGATGGTGTATTTTCCAACTTGGGTTCAAAATTATCTTGTGGGCATCTGTAAAAACATGATTGTTACATAGAGATGGCTTGTTTGCTGGCATGTTCACTGCCCAATGACATCTTTGAAAATTACTTTTGATTCTACCATATTCAATTATTGAAGCACTAATGTATACAACATGGTGGTGGTAAGCACAAAAGATAGGTTCAACTGAGCCAGTTCATTGTAACTCACACACAAAA
Organism: Mobula birostris; assembly: GCF_030028105.1. Classification (NCBI taxonomy): domain Eukaryota; kingdom Metazoa; phylum Chordata; class Chondrichthyes; order Myliobatiformes; family Myliobatidae; genus Mobula; species Mobula birostris. The sequence continues at coordinate 47,892,212 of NC_092372.1, read as the reverse complement.
GTAGTATTCTCCCATCCTCAAATTATTTTCCTCCTACACGACAATTGTTATTGTGTGTGAAAAGCCAACTGGTGAGTCCTAAATTTCAACAAGTTTTTAAACTGAAGATCTGCTGCTTAAACTGTCAATGTGTACTTGTGTAATTGATGAAATTTGATAGAATTGGGAGATATGAAATAAAAAAAATTTAAACCTGCTTTCTCTGTATCTTAACTGACCATTCCAATTACAAATCAAACATCTGCACTATTAACTACAATTATTTTCTCTATCATCATAGTCCAACCTGAGCATTTCTAGTTTGTTTAATTGCACATAGGTTATCAGTCAGTTGATTTCATCAACAGTTGTTGCCTTATCCAGCTCTCTGCCAACCCCTCTGTAGCTTAATGCTGACTTTTTTTTTTGCTCTTCCCCAATTCTGATGAATTGCCTTTAATTTAAAATGTTAACTATTTCTCTTTCCTGCTCTCAGACTATTTTGTATTTTTTTCTCTATAGTGTTCTTAAAATTGTCTACTGCAATATTTAACAGGCAATTGTTTGTTTTTGATCTGCTGGATATCTTTCTGATTAAAATTTAGGTATCTATGGCAATTTTCATTTGATGCCACGAAATAGACAGTTTGTCTCCAGCAGGAATAATGGCAGCTCAGGAATACAATGTGACAAGCGACATGAATGTACAAGAAAGAAAATACATTTGTTTGCCCAATCCAGTCTACATCAGCAATATTGATGACCAATTGCATATAAAAGTTACACAATGAAAAATAAGGAAAATTCATTGTACTATTGCTACAACAGTTAAAGGCACAAAATGTACAATCTAAAACACCAAACACTATTATGAAACCCATGCATCCATTTTTAGCTTCCTTTAATTTTGTTTGGCATTTTACAAAAAAGGCTATTTAGAAACTTATCAAGAGCAAAACATCACAAAATGTACTTAAATGTAAATCTGATGCACAAGCCCTCACTATTCCAAGATTCTCTAACAATTTTTTGAAATAAAAATCATGATGATATCACATTGGGATGAAGTGAAATGCCAAGAACAGGGTTTTCAATTGATGTTGATTAATTGGGTGATTACTCAAGGGAAGATTAAAAACTAATGTTAATGTACTTCTTTGAATGTTCACAAGTTCCAGTTAGTTTATAATTACAACAATATTCTATCAAAACCCTCCAAATGTTATAGTCATTCTATTTCTAAATCAAACCACAATGTGGTATGAATTAGGTGGAGTTCCAGACAAGACATTAAATAACACATTTTACATTAAGTGGAAGAATGCTGCATTAAAATTTTTCACATTCAGCAACATTTTTTGATATTTGCAGGAAGTAAACTCAAAAATGATCAGACTTAAATGTCTATCTTTAGTGGATATGAACTTGATCTTCAATTGACATCACTGTAGTAATGGCTATAACTGTTTAAAATGAAACCTTGAAAAAGTTGGTACTTAACTGATTTCATATAAACTTAAATGAACGTCAGCATAACTAAGTTTTCCTTAAACCATCTCGAGTCTTCTGTACTCATCTGAACAGTGAGACATCACAGTATACGGTTCCATTCTGTAATTCACAAGCTCTGCCTTTTCATCACTGCTCCAAACCAAATTTTTTTTAATACAATAATCACTACCATTTAAATATGTACTTTCCCTTTACATAGGAAAAATAGTAAAAGCTCACATTGAAATCTTGAAAATTATACTGAAACTTTTTAATTGAATCCTATTTACTTTAGATACAACCATCTGGTGCATGTACTGATGTTTCAAGTGCAATTGCTCCCAAAAGTTCATTTTACTTTATTTTTAACATTCTTACTTGTTAAATCAAGATGTTGTGAAACACATCACAGCAATTTTTTTAAAAAGTGAGCACTTTTTCAAAAAAAAAAGCTACTTAAAGACTTCATTGATAAATATGTGGAATGTCAATCTATACTTCTATACCATTATACATTTTGGAACCAAATGTCATTTTAAATCAGTTGATGATATGGCACATATCTTGTGAAATAATAGAAACGTATGTGACAAAAGATGGCTCAAAAACAATAAAAAAGACGAGTACAATAAATTAATTTACACAAAACAAAAAAGTTTTATTGAGTAAGAGGTGTGTATCGTTAGATCATCTGCTGATTTTGGGGACTTAAGCCTCTAAGAAGGCACAAAAAAAAAAACAGGGCAAGCTCAGTCTGCTCTAATGGAAATTACTTCACATCACAAATTGTTTGTGCGTACATGCAAACACACAAACAGCACAGCCAGCTATGGTAACAAAATGTAGCCACGTCAATTTAAAAAATAAAATAAAAAATACTGAGTATCTAAATGTAGACTTTCCACAGTTGTTTTGACACATTTTAAAAAAAAGTTGGCAAAGATTTTCTGACCAAAGCTTCTTGCTAAAGCCAAAAAGTTTTTTCAAAGTACTTCAGAAATGTCCTAATCCTGTGAACTTGTGCTGTTGGATTAGAAGCATTTGTTTAGTAGTAATACCATGGGAGTGTGTTCAGAAAACAAAAATTCAAGTAAAATGATAGAAAGTTTCAATTGATGTAGTTCCAAAAGTTCTTAGCATTCCAGTGATTGGCTTTTGGTGACCACAGCTCAAAATTAGTAGGGAAGTTTATGCGATAAAGATTTTGAGAATCAGTTAATCCTCTGAATCTGTCTGAAACTTAAATAGCTCTTGGCCGCTTAGGATTGATCTGCTTACTAGCTTGTTCTTCCTCCTGAAGAGTGGTACGGAAGACTTTTACTTTATCTGAAAGACAGAAGATACAAGTCAACCATATGCCAATAAAATAAATTGCATTATTGGTCATGGTGGATATCAGTGGAAAATTAGTTCAGTTTATTACTAATTAAATTTAATTTAATTAAAATTAAATGTTTCCTCCAGTTTATTGGATAAAGTATACAAAATCTACATTCATAAAACAATAAATTAACTAATGTGTTGCATGTTATACAATGTATAACAGACATAACTCTTTATAATTTATAATTCTGAACAGCAATAATATAAACTTCAGGATTAAAGAGTAATCCCATTAACGAAATGTGGTAGAAATTCTCCATCACACTGTACTTACATTAAGCAAAGACTTACAAAATTGCAACAAGCATCCCGATGGAGTACCTGGTAAGGATCTGAAAACTTGTGCCAACCAACTAGCAGGATTTCTCAAAGACATTTTCAACCTCTTACTACTATGGGCAGAAGTTCCCATTTGCTTCAAAAAGGCAACAATTATACCAGTGCCCAAGAATAATAATGTGGGCTGCCTTAATGACCATCACCCTGTAGCATTCACATCAACACTGATGAAATACTTTGAGAGGCTGGTTATGACTAGACTGAACTCCTGCCTCAGCAAGTACCTGGACCCACTGCAATTCTCCTATCGCCACAATAGCTCAATGGCAGACGCAATCTCAATGGCTCTCCAAATGGCTTTAGACCACCTGGACAACACAAACATTTATGTCAGGATGCTGTTCATCGACTATAGCTCAGCATTTTAATACCATCATTCCCACAACCCTGATTGAGGAGTTGCAGAACCTGGGCCTAAATGCTGAGCTGTAGTCAATGAAGAGCATCCTCATATATATATATCTTCCAGATGTTCCAGAGCTGAGTAGACAGCCAATGAAATGGCATCTGCTATCGACGTGTTGTGATGGTAGGCAAATTGGAGCAGATCCAAGTCACCCAGGCAAGAATTCATATGCTTCACGACCAAACCCTCAAAGCATTCCTTGCTGAGAAGCTCCTAACTCCAGCTGGAGAGTGGGGATGAATTGTTCAGAGTTTGGGGCTGGTCATTTAAGGCAGATTTTTTATAAAACATTTTCTTCATGCAAAGTGTTGAAAACCTCCTCAATTCTCCATTTTAGCAGTGCACATTAATGAATTTGCCTAAAAGCCTGCCTTTGAGTTAAGTGGAGAAGCTACATGCACAGTCAGGAAAATGAATTTGAGGCATGGGATCAGTCAGGATTTATCTTAATGGCAAAATTAATATAACAGACAATTCTTACTCTGTAGATTTCTTAAACCTGCCCTTTATGGTTCCCATTAGATTGGCATTTGCAGTTAGTGATTAATAATGGCAATTACACCCAATTCTGATGTGATGTACCTGCCTTTTAAATATTCAAGAAATTCAGTCTCTCACTGACATGAGTTAGCCTTCTTATCCTAATTTAAGTGAAAGCTAAAATTATCAATACAACTACCTTTCTTACTCTAATATTTGTATTTATTGATCCTCCCTACAGTTACTAGCAGCAGACTATGCTCCTCAACCACAGGGATAAATAATTTTCTGTTACATAACTACTCATAAGATTTCCAATGCTTGCTCACATCCCATACCACTCTCATTAATGAAATGATATTACTCAATCATTAAGTCCTTTCCTTCCCCTCTTAATATTTTACTAGTTTTCCTGTAAATACAACCTAGAATGCTGAGATCTTATCTCTGTAATCATACAGTTATATAGTAAATAGGCCCAACCACCCACATCTGTGCTGACCATCATCCTTAAACGTACTAATCCCACAATCCTACATTAGTTCTGTATCCCCTTACGCCTTACTGTACCTGTCAAAATCCTTCTTAAATGTTACTTTTCCTGCCTCCTCCAACACATCTGGCTGATCATTGCAGGTACCAACTACTATCTGTGCAAAAAAAAATTACCCTTCTGTTCCCTTTTAAATCTTCTTCTCAGCTTAAACTTAATGCCCTCTAGTGTTAGTACCGCTAACATGGGAACCAGACAATGGCCATCTACCCAAACTATTCCTCTCATAATTATATATCCTGTAATCATGTCACCTCTTATCATCCTTTGCTTCAAGGAATAGATATAGCCTACAAGAGGAGAGGCTGTAATTGATCTGGTATTGGGAAATGAACCCGGTCAGATGTCCAGTCTCTCAGTGGGAGAGCATTTTGGATATAATGATCACAACTCTATCTCCTTTACCATAGCATTGGAGAGGGATAGGAACAGACAAGTTAGGGAAGTGTTTAATTGGAGTAAGGGGAAATATGAAGCTATCAGGCAGGAACTTGGAAGCATAAATTGTGAAATATATGGCAGATATGTGGCAAATATTCAGGGGATATTTGTGTGGTGTTCCGCATGCGTATGTTCCAGTGAGACGGAAAGGATAGGAGGGTACAGGAACCGTGGTGTACAAAGGCCGTTGTAAATCTAGTCAAGAAGAAAAGCTTCCGAAAGTTTCAAAAAACTATGTAATGATAGAGATGTAGAAAGCTATAAGGCTAGCAGGAAGGAGCTTAAGAATGAAATTAGGAGAGCCAGAACGGGCCATGAGAAGGCCTTGGTGAGCAGGATTAAGGAAAACCCCCAAGGCATTCTACAAGTATGTGAAGAGCAAGAGGATAAGACGCAAGAGAATAGGATCAATCAAGTGTGACGGTGGAAAAGTGTGTACGGAACTGAGGAGATAGCGGAGGTACCTAAATGAATACTTTGCTTCAGTATTTACTACGGAAAAGGATCTTGGCAACTGTAGGGATGACTTACAGCAGCCTGAAAAGCTTGAACATATAGACATTAAATCAAGTTGGATAAGTCACCAGGACTGGACAAGATATACCCCAGGCTACTGTGGGAGGCAAGGGAGGAGATTGCTGAGCCTATGACAATGCTCTTTGCATCATCAATGGGGACGGGAGAGGCTCCAGAGGATTGGAGGGTTGCAGATGTTGTTCCCTTATTCAAGAAAGGGAATAGAGATAGCCCAGGAAATAGCCCAAAGGCAGGAAGAGAAGATGGCAGCGAGACACAGCGCACGCAGCTCTCCGGTGAAAATGATATCATATTTGTAAGTAGGATGCCATGCACAATTTTGATTTGATGGAGACAGACGTGAGAAGCAGAGGAACATCTGGAGAAATTTCTGAAATGCCCGGTTCGCTGCCGCTGCTACTGTGCGATTGAGAATCTCCGGAAGGAAGGCTCCAAAATCCCAGGCTTTGCCTACTGCTGGCGACCGAGGCTGAGGTCGAAGCGTTCGCCAGAGATAGTGCTCGGTACTCGGTGTCAGGGGGCTGATCAGAGCTCGAAGTTTTCGGACGAATCAGAGTCGGACTGTGGTCAGGCATGGCAGGGAGAGTTTTCTTCCTTCTCCTGTCTGCGTGAGATGTGGGACTTTCGAGAGACTTTGAACTTTTTTACTGTGCAATGGCCTGTTCTTCATGAAGTTATGGTATTGTTGCACTGTTGTAACTATATGTTTTAATATGTTGTTTTTGTTAGTTTTTCAGTCTTGGTCTGTCCTGTGTTTTCTGTGATAACACACTGGAGGAATATTGTATCATTTCTTAATGCATGCATTACTAAACGACAATAAAAGAGGACTGTGTGTCCTCATAATCTAATCTAAATTATAGACCACTGAGTCTTACTTCAGTGGTTGGTAAGTTTTTGGAGAAGATCCCGAGAGGCAGGATTTATGAACATTTGGAATTAGGAATAGTCAGCATGGCTTGTCAAAGGCAGGTTGTGCATTCCGAGCCTAAATGAATTTTTTGAGAATGTGACTAAACACACTGATGGAAGTAGAGCAGTAGATGTAGTGTATATGGATTTCAGCAAGGCATTTGAGAAGGTACCCCCCCCCCCCCCATGCAAGGCTTATTGAGAAAATAAGGAGGCATGGGATTCAAGGGGACCTTGCTTTGTGGATCTAGAATTGGCTTGCTCACAGAAGGCAAAGAGTGGTTGTAGACGGGTCATATTCTGCATGGAGGTTGGTGAACAATGGTGTGCCTCAGGGATCTGTTCTGGGACTCTTTTCGTGATTTTTATAAATGATCTGGATGAGGAAGTGGAGGGATGGGTTAGTAAGTTTGCTGATGGCAAAGGTTGGGAGTGTTGTGGATAGTCTGGAGGGCTGTCAGAGGTTACAGCCGGACATCGATAGGGTGCAAAACTGGGCTGAGAAGTGGCAGATGGAATTCAACCCAGATAAGTGTGAGGTGGTTCATTTTGGTAGGTCAAATATGATGGCAGAATATAGTATTAATGGTAAGACTCTTGGCAGTGTGGAGGATCAGAGGGATCTTGGGATCTGAGTCCATAGGACACTCAAAGCTGCTGTGCAGGTTGACTCTGTGGTTAAGAAGGCATACAGTGTATTGGCCTTCATCAACCATGGGACTGAATTCAAGAGCAGAGAGGTAATGTTACGGCTATACAGCTCCCTGGTCAGACTCCACTTGGAGTACTGTGCTCAGTTCTGGTCACCTCAATACAGGAAGTATGTGGAAACTATAGAAAGCGTGCAGAGGAGATTTACAAGAATGCTGCCTGGATTGGGAGCATGCCTTATGAAGTTAAGTGAACTTGGCCTTTTCTCCTTGGAGCGACGGAGGATGAGAGGTGAACTGATAGAGTTGTATAAGATGATGAGAGGCATTGATCGTGTGGATAGTCAGAGGCTTTTTCCCAGGCCTGAAATGGCTATCACGAGAGGGCACAGTTTTATGGTCTTTGGGAGTAGCGGGGTAAGCTTTTTTAAAATGTAGAGAGTGGTGAGTGTGTGAAATGGGCTGCCGGCAACGGTGGTGGAGACAGGTACACTAGGGTTTTTTAAGAGACCCCTGGATAGGTACATGGAGCTTAGGAGAATAGAGGGCTATGGGTAACCCTAGGTTATTTCTAAAGTACATGTTCAGCACAGCATTTTGGGCCGAAGGGCCTGTAGGTTTTCTATGTTTCTAATCCAGACAAAAATATAAAGCAACAGCAGCTTAACCTTCTGTTGGAAATTGTCCTGACGAAGGGTCTCGGCCTGAAACGTCGAATGTACCTCTTCCTAGAGATGCTGCCTGGCCTGCTGCGTTCACCAGCAACTTTGATGTGTGTTGCTTTTGTCATTAATATTCATTTTAATAGCTTTAGACTTTTAACATAAAAACAATTTTCTCTTTGATGGAAGATATGATCAATGTGATGTTACTTTAGGATATGGAAAAAGGGAGAGTAGTTTGATACTTGGAAAGGAGCCCAATCCTTCTGTTCACACCAGATGAGAGGTCAGAATTTGTTTGTCCTGCTTTATAGTAATGCCAAAATTTTATACTTCTCATCATTCCTTTTAAGCGGTTATTTCTTTAAACTGTCATTATTCTTTTGATGTACTTCCTTATATTTTACTAGAAGGTATTCCCTATCATGCAGTCAGTGAGATCATGTTTTCCAGAACATCAACCCCCATCTTCTACTTGTTCCAAGCAGAATGCTACAATCATATTGAATTTATTTTCTTTTTAACTTCAGGTTATAGTTCTTAAGAAAGCTGCCACTTCATGTGACCTATTTGTGTATGCTGATTGAATGTGGTGTAAACTTGGTGTAAACCTACCCCTCAGTTCAGTAAGAATTTCAATCTTCTGATCTAAAATTGACTCTAACTGTGTGGAGTATGCATCCACATCATAATCCACCTCTTCAGTCATCTCCAAAAGTGCTTTTTCATCCTCCAGCCATCGAATTGACTCCTGTGGATAAACAAAATCCCATGTTTAAAGCACCAATGTGAAATAGAACATAGGTCAGTATAGTATGGGCCTTTTGACCCTCACTGTCGTGCCAACAAAATATAAATGTACTCCATGACTCTCATGCACAGCATATAAGCCTCCACTTTTCTTACATTCACATGCCTAACTAAGAGTTCCTTAAATATACCTATTTTATCAGCCTCCAACATCTCTGGTCATGCATTCCAGGCACCTCCAGTCTCTTGTTAAAAAAAACCTTTGTCTGATATCTCCCCTAAACTTTCCTCCACTCACCTTAAACACACCTTAACAGCTTCTGGTACTGGTTGTTGAGAGCCTGGGGGAAAAAAGTCCTGACTGTCTACTCTGTCTCTGCTTCTCATAATCTTATACACCTCTATCAAGTTGCCTTTCATCCTCCATCACTCCAAAGGGAAAAGCCCTAGCTCACTCAACATGTCCTCAGAAGACTTGCTCTCTAATCCAGGCAGCATCCTGGTAAATCTCCTCTGCACGCTATCTAAAGCTTCCACATCCTTTCTATAATGGAGTAATCAAAACTGAACAAAATATTCTTTGTGGTATAGTTTCACAGAGCTGCGACATTACCTCGTGGTTCTTGAACTCAATCCCTGACTAATGAAGGCCAACTCATCTTGACTTATTAACCACCCTATCAACTTTTGCAGCAATTTTGAGCTATCTGTGGACTTGGACCCCAAAATCCTTATGTTCCTCCACAGTGTTAAGAATCCCACCTCTGACCTTGTTCTCCACCTTCAAGTTCAATCTTCCAAATTGTATCACTTCACATTTTTCCAGATTGAACCCCATCTGCCATTTCTCCACTCAACTCTCAACCTAACAACCTATCTCGAAATCCTGTTGTAACATCTAACTACACTATCCACAACATCCATGTCATCTGCAAACATACTAACCCAACCCCTCCACTTCCCCATCCAAGTCATTTATAAAAATCACAAAGAGCAAGGGTCCCAGAACAGATTCCTGTAGAACATGAACATCAAAGCAGAATACTCGCCATCTACTCCCACCCTCTCTGCCTTCTGTGGGCAAGCCAATTCCAAATCCATGCAACCAAGTCCCCATGGATTCCATGCATGACTTTCTGGATGAACCTACCATGGGGAGCCTTGTCAAATACCTTATTAAAATCCATATACACAACACTTACTGGTCTACCTTCATCCATTTATTTTGTCATCTCCTCAAAAAACTCAATTAGGCTCCTGAGGCATGGTCTATCCTTCAAAATAAAAACCATGTTGATGATCCCTAAAAAGACTACGCTTCCCCAAATGTTTATAAATTCTGTACCCAAGAATCCTCTCCAATAGTTTGTCCATGACTAATTTAAGACTCACTGGTTTCAACTGCCAAGATTATCCATCATCTTTCTTAAACATAAAATAAATCTGAGTTGGTGGCCCATACGGTACACAAAGTTTCAGGCAGGCCTTATATAAAAAAAAAGCCTCTGCAATGATTCATTTTATAAATATTTAAATAAAATTTAAATCATAAATTAATTGAACTAATCCAGCGACTCCATCTTTAGTTAAGGTTTTTGGAAGCTAAAGTAGCCTTTGAAGCTCAATACTAGGAATACTGCAAACTGAAATAAAAACAGAATATTTTGAATTGAAGCTAGCAGTGGTGTGAAAATTTTGGAACAAAGATAATTATCCTCCAATGTTAAAGTCATGAAGTAAAACACAAGCTACACTTGTACCCAACAGGAATAAAAATAGAAAATTCCTCTGTAGACTCAATATTATAAAATTAATTGTGATTAATCAAAAATAATTGGTATTTGTACCTGAAATATTGCCCTGTGCTCTTCCACAACCTGTTCCTCCATTTCCACCATCTGAGACACTGCCTCATGGAAAGTAAACAGCTGAGGTGAAACTTCCTCCTCCTAGAAACAAGCAAATACCTGAATCAGCTATTAAAGTTGGTAAATCCACACAGGTGTGTCTTATCACTGATGACAATATGCCATAGAGAAATTAAACCAGCTGGTGGGGGTAGGGGTTGAGAAAGAAGAGGCAGCTAGCTGCAATAGTATACTTAACTGGAGTCAGGCCAGGACAGACCTGAGGATACTAGGGATGGATGGAGAAATTAAATAAAGAGGTCCAATGGATTAAAGTGTAGGATTTACCTTGGTGGGATCAGATTGAGAGAAGATATTCCTATCCAGCAAAGCCCCAGACTTAGTTATTACAACCATATAACAATTACAGCACGGAAACAGGCCATCGGCCCTTCTAGTCCGTGCCGAACTCTTATTCTCACCTGGTCCCACCGACCTGCACTCAGCCCATAATCCTCCATTCCTTTCCTGTCCATATATCTATACAATTTAACTTTAAACGACAACATCAAACCTGCCTCAACCACTTCTGCTGGAAGCTCGTTCCACACAGCTACCAATCTCTGAGCAAAGAAGTTCCCCCTCATGTTACCCCCTAAACTTTTGCCCTTTAACTCTCAATTCATGTCCTCTTGTTTGAATCTCCCTCATTCTCAATGGAAAAGCCTATCCACGTCAACTCTATCAATCCCCTCATAATTTTAAACACCTCTATCAGGTCCCCCCTCAACCTTCTACGCTCCAAAGAATAAAGACCTAATTTGTTCAACTTTTCTCGGTAACTTAGGAGATGAAACCCAGGCAACATTTTAGTAAACCTCCTCTGTACTTTCTCAATTTTATTGACATCTTTCCTATAATTCGCTGACCAGAACTGTACACAATACTCCAAAGTTGGCCTCACCAATGCCTTATACAATTTCAACATTACATCCCAACTCCTATACTCAATGTTCTGATTAATAAAGGCCAGCATACCAAAAGCTTTCTTTACCACCCTATCCACATGAGATTCCACCTACAGGGAACTATGCACCATTATTCCTAGATCCCTCTGTTCCACAGCATTGTTCAATGCCTTACCATTTACCATGTATGTCCTATTTTGATTAGTCCTACCAAAATGTAGCACCTCATATTTTTCAGCATTAAACTCCATCTGCCATCTTTCAGCCCACTCTTCTAACGGTCCTAAATCTCTCTGCAAGCTTTGAAACCCTACTTGATTATCCACAACGCCACCTACCCTAATATCATCTGCATACTCACTAATCCAATTTACCACTCCATCATCAATATATATGACAAACAACACTGGACCCAGTACAGATCCCTGAGGCACACCGCTACACACTGTCTTCCAATCTAACACACAGTTATCCACCACCACTCTCTGGCGTCTCCCATCTAGCCACTGCTGAATCCATTTTACTACTTCGATATTAATGCCCAACGATTGAACCTTCCTAACTAACGTTCCGTGTGGAACCTTGTCAAAGGCCTTACTGAAGTCCATATAGACAACATCCACCACTTTACCCTCGTCAACTTTCTTAGTAACATCAAAAAATTCAATTAAGATTTGTCAAACTTGACCTTCCACAAACAAATCCATGTTGACTGTTCCTAATCAGACCCTGTCTATCCAGATAACTATATATACCATCTCTAAGAATACTTTCCATCAATTTACCCACCACTGACGTCAAACTCACAGGCCGATAATTGCGAGGTTTACTCTTAGAACCCTTTTTAAACAATGGAACCACATGAGCAATACGCCAATCCTCCAGCACCATCCCCGTTTCTAATGACATTTGAAATATTTCTGTCAGAGCAGCTGCTATTTCCACACTAACTTCCCTCAAGGTCCTAGGGAATATCTTGTCCAGACCCGGAGACTTATCCACTTTTATATTCCTTAAAAGCACCAGTACTTCCTCTTCTTTAATCGTCATACTTTCCATAACCACCCTCCTTGTTTCCTTTACCTTACACAATTCAATATCCTTCTCCTTAGTGAATACCGAAGAAAAGAAATTGTTCAAAATCTTCCCCATCTCTTTTGGCTCCGCACATGGCCGTCCACTCTGATTCTCTAAGGGACCAATTTTATCCCTCACTATCCTTTTGCTATTAACATAACTGTTGAAGCCCTTCGGATTTATTTTCACCTTACTTGCCAAAGCAGCCTCGTATCTTCTTTTGGCTTTTCTAATTTCTTTCTTAAGGTTCTTTTTACATTCTTTATATTCCTTGAGCACCTCATTAACTCCAAGCTGCCTATATTTATTGAAGATCCCTCTCTTTTTCCGAACCAAGTTTCCAATATCCCTTGAAAACTATGACTCTCTCAAACTTTTAACCTTTCCTTTCAACCTAACAGGAACATAAAGATCCTGCACCCTCAAAATTTCACCTTTAAATGACCTCCATTTTTCTATTACATCCTTCCCATAAAACAAAATGTCCCAATCCACTCCTTCTAAATCTTTTCGCATCTCCTCAAAGTTAGCCTTTCTCCAATCAAAAATCTCAATCCTAGGTCCAGTCCTATCCTTCTCCATAACTATATTGAAACTAATGGTATTGTGATCACTGGACCCAAAGTGCTCCCCAACACATACCTCTGACACCTGCCCTATCTCATTCCCTAACAGGAGATCCAACACTGCCCCTTCTCTAGTTGATGCCTCTATATATTGCTCCAAAAAACTACCTTGCACACATTTGACAAACTCCAAACCATCCAGTCCTTTTACAGAATGGGCTTCCCAGTCTATGTGTGGAAAATTAAAATCTCCCACAATCACAACCTTGTGCTTACTACAAATATCTGCTATCTCCTTACAAATTTGCTCCTCCAGTTCTCGGTCCCCATTAGGTGGTCTATAATACACCCCTATAAGCGTCACAACACCTTTCCTATTCCTCAATTCCACCCAAATAGCCTCCGTAGACGAGTCCACTCATCTATCCCGCCAGAGCACTGCTGTTATATTTTCTCTGACAAGCAATGCTACACCTCCCCCTCTTGCCCCTCCTATTCTATCACACCTGAAGCAACGAAATCCTGGAATATTTAGTTGCCAATCACACTCCTCCTGCAACCACGTTTCACTAATAGCTACAACATCATATTTCCAAGTATCAATCCATGCTCTAAGCTCATCCACCTTTCTTACAATGCTCCTAGCATTAAAGTAGATGCATTTAAGAAACTCTCCACCTCCTACTCTCTGTTCATCCTTAATGGAGCAAACAACTTTGTTATCTTTTTCTTCCTTGTCCTCTACATCTTTGGTCTGAGTGCTTCTGATCTCTGTCCCCTGCTTATCCTCCCTCACACACAGTCTACCTGCTTTCTCTATTTGTGAACTAACCTCCTCTCTCCTAGTCTCTTTAATTTGATTCCCTCCCCCCAACCATTCTAGTTTAAAGCCACCTCAGTAGCCCTCGTAAATCTCCCCGCCAGGATATTGGTCCCCCTAGGATTCAGGTGTAACCCGTCCTTTTTGTACAGGTCACGCCCGCGCCAAAAGAGGTCCCAATGATCCAAAAACTTGAATCCCTGCCCCCTGCTCCAATCCCTCAGCCACGCATTTATTCTCCACCTCATTGCATTCCTACTCTCACTGTTGCGTCGCACAGGCAGTAATCCCGAAATTACTACCTTTGCGGTCCTTTTTCTCGACTCCCTTCCTAACTCCCTAGTTCTTTCAGGACCTCTCCCCTTTTCCTACCTATGTCATTGGTACCTATATGTACCACGACCTCTGGCTCCTCTCCCTCCCACTTCAGGATCTCTTGGACACAATCAGAAACATCCCGGACCCTGGCACCAGAGAGGCAAACTACCATCCGGGTCTCCGGACTGTGTCCACAGAATCATCTATCTGACCCCCTAACTATCGAGTCCCCTATTACTACTGCCCTCCTCTTCCTTTCCCTACCCTTCTTCTCGGTTATTCTCGGGGATGACCAATGACAGCCAATATTACCCAGATATAATTTCCCCAAAATGGTCCAAAAAAAAAAAAAAGAAAAAAAAAAAAAGTATATTTAAGTCAACAAGCATGAAACAGTACACCCTGATGCCTTTCCCCTTCATTTTGAGGAATTTTAACCAGGCCAGCTTGATAAAGTTCCTAAATAATTATCACCAGCATATCACTCGTAGAACCAGAGGAGCAAACATACTGAACCACTGTTATATCACAAGCCCACACACACACTTCAGAAAGTCTGATCACCCGGCTGTACTTCTACTCCCCGAGTACAGGCAGAGGCTGAAGACCACACCACCAGTAATGGACCAAGAAGGTACGGACAAGGGATGTGGAGGAGCACTCAAAGGACCACTTTGAGTCAGTGGACTGGACAGTATTCAGGGATTCATCTTGGAGTCCTTAGTTTTCACTGATTTCACTAAAACCTGTGGGTATGAATATGTGCCTTGGATTGAGGTTGGAGACAGAATCGGATGCACAATAACTGGTAGAGTTGGCAGGCTATTACTTCCTACAAAATGAAACTTAACATCGTATACACAGATGACGCTTCACTCCCAGATGAGCTCAACACCTTTATGCACAAGTTGGAAGGAAAAATAATACCACAGCTGAGGACCACTGCAGCATCTGGTAACCCTGTGATCACTGTCTCGGAGGCCCATGCCAGAACGTCTTTCAAGAGGGTGAACTCTCACAAGTCGACAGACCCTGATGGTGTACCTAGTAAGGTTCTGAAAACCCATGCCAACCAACTGGTGGGAGTGTTCAAAGACATTTCCAATCTCTCATTGCTACAGTTGGAGGTTCCAACCTGCTTAAGGGCAACAATCACACCAGTTCCAAGAAAAGCAGGGCAAGCTGCTTGAACAACTATCGTTCAGTAGCACTCACATCTATGGTGATGAAGTGCTTTGACGGGGTGGTTATGGCAAGAATCAACTTCTGCCTAAGCAAAGACCTGGATCCACTGCAATTTGCCTGTCGCCACAATAGGTCTATAGCAAATACAATCTCACTGCTTCTTCACATAGCCTAGGATCACCTGCACAATAATAATACTTACTTCGGGCTGCTGTTCTTGAATTAACTCAACATTTAACACAATCATTCCTACAGTTCTGTTCAAAGAGTACCAAAACTTGGGCCTCGACCTCCTCACCGGAAATCCAGTCTGTACAGACAGGAAATAACATCTCCACCTTGCTGACAATTACCACTGGCGTACCTCAAGGATGTGTGCTTAGCCCACTGCTCTATTCTCTCTACACCAATGACTGTGTGGCTAGTTACAGCTGAAATGCCGTTTATAAATTTGCTGATGATGCAACTAATTGTTGGCAGAATTTCAAATGGTGACGAGAAGGCATATGGGAGTGAGAAAGATCAGCTGGTTGAGGGGCGTTGCTGCAAGCAACTGCCTTCCATTCAACATCAGGAAGACCAAAGGACTGATTGTGGACTTCAGAAAGGCCAAGACGAGGGGACACACCAGTCCTTATCAAGGGATCAGTAGTGGAAAGGGTGAGCAATTTTAAGTTCCTAGGTGTCAACATCTACGAGGATCTATTCTCAGCCCAGCATATCGACATACTTACAAAGAGGGCACAGCAGTAGCTCTATTCCATTAGCATTTTGAGGAGATTTGGTACGTCACCAAAGACACTCGCAAATTTTAAAAAATGTACCATGGAGAACATTCTAACTGGCTGCATCACCATCTGGTATGGGTGGGGACACTCCACATGATCAAAGTAAGTTGTGAACTCATTCATCTCCATCATGGGCACTAGTTTCCCCAGCATCCAGGACATCTTCAGGGAGCGATGCCTCAAAAAGGCAGCACCCATCATTAAGGACCCCCATCACCCAGGACATGCCCTCTTCTCATTGCTACCATCAGGCAGAAAGTACAGGAGCCTGAAAGCAGAAATTGCTTCTTTGCATCTGCCATCAGATTTCTCAATGGACACTGAACCCATGATTACCACCCCTCTACTTTTATTTCTTTCTTTTTGCATTTTATACAGTTGCAAGAAAATTTTTGTGAGCCCTTTGCAATTACCTGGTTTTCTGCATTACTCATAAAATGTAGCCTGATCTTCCTCAAGTCACAATAATAGACAAATACACTCTGCCTAAACTAACACAAACAATTGTACTTTTCGTGCCTTTATTGAACACATTGTTTAATCCATCGCAGTCCAGTCTGGAAAAAGAATGTGAACCCTTGTTTTTAATAACCGGTAGAACCTCCTTTAGCAACATTTCAGTTTCATTAATACTTCTGGGATACCTTGCATGAACAGCCCTCTTCAGGTCATACCAAAGCATCTCAATTGGGTTAAAGGCTGGACTCTGACTTGGTCATTCCAAAATGCAAATTTTCTTCTTTTTAAACCATTCTGTTGTTAATTTATTATTCTATTTCAGATCATTGTCTTGTTACATCATCCAACATCTATTAAGCTTCAGGTGATGGACCACTACCCTAACATTCTCCAACAAAATGTCTTGATACTACTTTGAATTCATCGTTTCCTCAACGATTGCAAGCTGTTCAGGTCCTGAGGCAGCAAAGCAGCCCCAAGCCATGATGCTCCTTCACAGTTGGGATGAGGTTTTGGTGTTGGTGTGAGTCCGCTGCCAAGAAGGCCCACCAGTGCCTTTACTTCCTGAGAAAACTAAAGAAATTTGGCCTGTCCCCTAAAACCCTCACTAATTTTTATTGATGCACTGTAGAAAGCATTCTTCCAGGGTGCATCACAACCTGGTATGGAAATTGTCCTGTCCAAGACCAGAAGAAGCTGCAGAAGATCGTGAACACGGCACAGCACATCACACAAACCAATCTTCCGTCCTTGGACTCACTTTACACCGCACGCTGTCGGAGCAGTGCTGCCAGGATAATCAAGGACACGACCCACCCAGCCAACACACTTTTTGTCTCTCTTCCATCTGGGAGAAGGCTCAGAAGCTTGAAGACTCGTACGGTCAGATTTGGGAACAGCTTCTTTCCAACTGTGATAAGACTGCTGAATGGATCCTGACCCGGATCTGGGCCGTACCCTCCAAATATCCAGACCTGCCTCTCGTTTTTTTTGCACTACCTTACTTTCCATTTTTCTATTTTCTATTTATGATTTATAATTTAAATTTTTAATATTTACTATCGATTTGTAATCCAGGAAGTGGGAAGCGCAGAATCAAATATCGCTGTGATGATTGTACATTCTAGTATCAATTGTTTGGCGACAATAAAGTATAAAGTAGTGCCCTTTTTCCTCCAAACATAACGGTGTGCACTTCCACCAAAAAATTTAACTTTTGTTTCATCTTCCCACAGAACACTGTCCAACATATGCTGCGGAACATCCAGGTGGTCTTTTGCAAATTGAGATGTACAGCAATTTTTTTTTTTGGAGAACAGTGGTTTCCTCCATAGTGTCCTTCCATGAACACCATTTTTGCTCAGTGGTTTTCTTATAGTGGACACATGAGCAGAGACTTTAGCAACTTTTAGAGATTTCTGCAGGTCCTCTGCTGTAACCCTTGGGTTCTTTTTCACCTGCTTCAGCATCGCATGTTGTGCTCTTGGTGTGATCTTTGCAGGATGCCCTCTTCCTAGAGAGAGTAGCAACAGTACAGAATTTCCTCCATTTGTAGACAATTTCTCTTACTGATGATCATTCAGGTCTTTAGAAATGCTTTTGGAGCCTTTTCCAGCTTGATGCATCTCTACAATTCTCCTTCTAAGGTAGTGGTCACCAACCTTTTTAAGCCCAAGATCCCCTACCTCGACTTCTGTGAAGGCAAGATCTACCTACTAAATCTTTTAGAGAAAAAACAGCTCAGATTGTACTTCCAATTTGAGGCCTTTTATTTGGGCGAATTGTATTTGAATTACACAAAATACTTTTGTCAAATTTTCAAATTAATTTAAACAACACTGTAACTAGCATATCAAACAGGCCATAGCTGTCTTTCTTTAAGAATATTACAATACTTCACACCTTTAATTTTCAACACAAAAAATAAATGAATAAAAATTGACTGTTGCATTCAGTGTGATGATTGGGGCTGAATACTTTCTGCTAGTTCCCTGAAATTTGGCTCATAACTACAGACAGCCAGTCTGAGACAGTCTGGGAGGTGTAGGGTTGTCAATTGTCCTGTATTTCCCCCGCTAAGGTAGAGCATTCCTATGAAACCTTTTGTGCCAAAATGCTTTACGCCGAAGCAGTTACCACTAATTTATATGGAAAAAAATTTTGAGCGTTCCCAGACCCAAAAAAACAACCCACCAAATCATACCAAATAATACATAAAACCTAAAATAACACTAATATATATTAAAAGCAGGAACGATATGATAAATACACAGCCTATATAAAGTAGAAATAATGAAAATTAAGCCAAAACCGACTGGTGGGGTAAAGAAAAGAAATCGGCCCGTACGCACGTGCGCGCACAGGTGCCCGCGCAAGGCTTCATGGTCATGGTAGTCTTTCTCGGGGTAAACACAAATGTCCCTGGATTTGAATGCTACTTTTGTCCGTTATTTGGGAGTGAGAAAGTTAGCAACCATAGTGAGGTGTCTGTCAGTAAGTCAGCTCCTGTACTTAGATTTAATAATTTTCATCTGTGAAAATGCTCAGACCCATCAGTAGTAATTGCCACCAGTTTATGAATGGGGATGTCACTTTCACGGACGTATTTTTTAAAACTCATTGTAAATATCTTCACCTCTCGTTCTTTCCTTTAATTGCAAAAGTGTGAGGAAGTCCTCCTTTGTTGTAAAATCCTGGAAAGCCATTCTGACAAATACAACAAGCTGAGCTGTTTGCATTACATCCAGGGATTCATCGAACTATAGTGAAAAATATTCACGTCCTCTGATGGTGACTCTACCCTCCTTGTCACTGTTGCAGGGCCAAGTGGTATATTACGTATTGCGGTTGTGATGCCATTTTTGTTTTTAAAGTCATTAAAAACAGTTTCTACTGTAATGACCATTGCTTCCTTGAATAAATCGGCATATGTAAAAGGCTTCTTGGGTTCAGCCAAAAGGTGACTTACACAAAATGATGCTTCAATAGCAACCTTATTTTGAGCAGCATGTTTTGTGAAAAACGATTGCTGGGCCTTCAACCCCGATTTCAGCTCAACTTTCCAGGCACGAATTGCGTTCTTTGGGGGGTAGGTGTCTTTAAATTCCTGGTGGTTGGTGTTGTGGTGCCGCTCCAGATTCCCTCTTTTAGTCAGTGCTTGTGTTTGGTGGCACAACATACATACACACTTGTCTTTCACCAAGGTAAACAGAAATTCCTCTTCCCATTTTGGATGGAATTTGTATGTTTTCGCCTTCTTTCGTGGAGCCTCCGCTATGCTATCAGGATATCACGAGCGATTGCCGATTGCGTCGCCTCTGATCTGAGCCAACGTTTAGGTACTGGGCAGCACCTAATTAATTAGCTTGTTTATTTCAGCTTTTTTTCTTAAAAATGTGCTGTGTGCATCCCGACTACTGCTGCACCACTGCCTGCTTCGCGGTCCGGAGGTTGGGGACCACTGCCGTATATTGATGTTTGCGATAGTCAGTACTCTTATCCCTAATCTGATTGATCACTTCGATGCAGCACAGGCTACGCTGAAAATGCAGTGCATGGCGGGGGAGCTACATACATGCGCACTGGGCAGATAGAACGGAACTAAACCCCCGCAACCCGGAAACACTCTCTTTACAAACAGCTTTTTAGCGAAAATATTGCTATATTACCATTATCCTAATTAGTATTACTTACTTTTATAATGCTCACATTACAACAGTATTTGTGTATTTATTTTTGATTCTTCTTCGGGACCTACTGGGAAAGTCTGAAAGATCGACTGGTCGATCACGATCGACGGGTTGGCGACCCCTATTCTAAGGGCTTCTGAAAGTTGTTTTGATCGAGGCATAGTGCATATAAACAGATATTTCTTGAGAAGAGCAGCCTCTATCAGTAACCAGACATTGGGCGTCTTTTTCATATATAAAAAAATAGGACAGGGCACCGCTACAACCCACACTTCCAAGCTATCTCATTGATTGGAACACCTGGCTCCAAATACCTTCTGTAGAAGGCAGCATCCCAGCGGTTCAAGCTGCACACATAAAAGTTGCTGGTAAACGCAGCAGGCCAGGCAGCCAGCGGTTCACCTACTTTTTTGAACCTTTACTATGATTGTTTAAACACTGTACTCAGTATTGACGAGATGTAGTACAATTATCTGTGTGTTATTAATTTAGGTAGATTGCGTTTGTCTACTATTGTGACTTGGATGAAGACGAGACCACATTTTATGAGTAATTAATGCAGAAAACTAGGTAATGCAAAGGGTTCACAAACTTTTTCTTGCAACTGCACATAATTTAAAAATAAATTACAGAAAGTATGTATTGTAATGTACTGATGCCGATTAACAAATTTCACACCAGTGATATTAAACCTGATTATGATTCTGATTGTCATATGTATGTGTGCAACTCGTAGACTTACAGAACTAATTTGGTAACTACTGCGGAGCTAGAATAATCTCAGTGGGTGAATGATACAGGCAAGGTCATACAAAATCAAATTAATTAGGTAGTGCCACATTATGAAGGTGAAACTATATTTAAGTGCTAACCAATTACTTTCAGGGCATTTAACATGTTAAAAATTAGACTTGGTGAAAAGCTGAAGTACAAAAGTTCTCATTTCTATAGTCAAATGGGTTCTCGTCATTCAATAAATTATATATTAACATGATGAAGATTTTATTTGTAAATCAAATGAGTAAAATATTGAATTTATTTGAATTTTAACTCTTTTTGTTTAACTTTTTTGGGTGTGGAGAGATACTATTTTAATATTTCATTGCTCCTGCCATATTTAATATCATTCAAAATGTACACTTAATTATATTCTGAATTTCAGCTCCCCTTGCAGACTGTCAAACTGCACAATATTGAACTATGGCTGAATTGATTCGCATTTTCTCACAGTAGTCCTGGAGGAAAATAATTCTGACTGGCTGTAATAAACCTTGCCACAGAGCTACTCTTGCACAACCATGTTTTTAAAACTCAAGATGAATCCTAAAATTGTGCAAACACCAAGATGCGCTTTTGTGTTAGATGAAAATGAAGAAGCTAATATCACTGCACAGAAAAGATGGTCATGCCTTTGGTTAAGGCAGCTCATGTCATAAAAGATGCCTAGAACTCCTTTTGATCACATTCCTGGAATAATGTTTTCATTCTAATTATATTACTTATGCTTCCTATCCTCAGGTGTCATTTCCTCACTTTTCAGCATAAATTATTTGAAATGAATAAGTAATCATCTGATCAAAGATAAACCAGCATCAAATTAATCTTAGGAGACATTAAACTGAATGACCAAAGTCTGTGTCCATCTGTGCGTGTGTATGAATAGGGAGGAGATTCCAGAGCTTTAGGCAAAATCATCTTGGGGTTCAGCAAAGCATCTACCTGGGTATATTACTGCTTGGCATGCCAAATACTCGGCACATGACCACAATAAACAGCAGAATTGTGGATACAGCTCAGCGCATCATGTAAACCAACCTCCTCTCAACAGACTCTATCTATACTTCTCACAGCCACAGTAAAGCAGCTAGCATAATGAAATACACCGCTGAATATCTCTCTTCCCTCCTCTTCCATCGAGCAGAAGATACAAAAGCCTGAAAGCACATACCACCAGGCTTAAAGACAGCTTCTACCCACTGTTATCATTTTCTCCAACGGGCCTCTAGTAAACGATGAACTCTTGAATCTCACGATCGATCACATTATGATCTTGCACTTTATTACAGCACTACACTTCCCCTAGCTTTTACACTTTATTCTGCATTATTATTTTACTTTGTTCTAGGTCACTGCAGTGTGTAATAACTTGATTTGTATGGACATTATCCTGGGGCATCTGACAATAATAAACCAATACCAGTATCAAGGTAAAAATCAGATACACAAAACATCAACATTTCTCGGAAAGGGTGGAATGAAGTAAAGGAAGAACTTGAAAAGGGATGACAATTTTACAGTCAATGTAACAGGTACTGCAGATCAAAACTCCAACTGCTGGAGGAACTCAGCAGGTTGAGCAGCATCAGTGCAGGAATATTAACAGTCAACGTTTGCAGTTGTGATACTTCTGTCGCCACTGTTGGTCAATATATGCACAGGATGACATGTAAACAATTGGGAAGGAAGTGCTAGTAGTTCACTAGAATATCACTTGGATTAGAGGGTATTTAACTATAAGGAGATACTGGACAAACAGATATTTTCATTGGGGCAACAGAGGCGGAGGGCAAAAAGATACCACTTTATACCACGGTACACATTGAACAAATAAAATTAATAATAATTTTCTATAACTTCAATGTTTTAAAAAAAACTCACGTTTTGTTCACATAGCAATTTCAGATCATCTCGTTGAGGAGAGCTTCCAAGTCCCCACTGTGCTTCTAGTGCATCAAGCTGACTTGGTACAAGGATATTGACCCGCCCTTCTCCTGGACCATTTTGATCCACAACTAATTCTTTCACTCTAGATCAAAAGCAGGTTTGAGGCAAGGGGAATAAAAATAAAATAACTATTTATTTTTTAGGTTAATTTCTTCATTAAACAGATTTCAAATTTATAGCCTTTGTAGCCTGTACTAAAAGGACTGGTAACTTTCTAATAATGTCCTGATAAAATTACAAGATTTAGATTAGAAGGTGTGCTATAACTTGTGATTTAACAAACAGTAAAAATCCAGTTTTTAAATTTGTTTTGGATGAAAGTTAAGCTCCAAAAGCAAAGGTGAGCTTTCGTATTCCAAAAGACCAGAGAAAAACAATTAGAGTATTATTTACATAATATTCTTCAAGTGATTTTCTAATATTATAACACCAATTAATGAGCTGTATCCTCCCTACTGTAGGCCAGGTTAATCCATGGTTAAAATCTACCAGTACACACCCTTTTGACAGGACATAAAGTCTTATGCCTTATTCCCAATTTAAACCTACATAATTTCAGCCCTGTATTTTATCATAACAGAAGTAAATCAACAACGTCCTCCTGATTGTAGAGGTTTGTGTCAAGCTGTCAAGTTAAGGTGGAGGCAGCAAGTCAGATTTCTTCTCACTTGTGGAAGTTTTATGTTAATTATATTCCTTCTTTAAATAGTCATCTACCTGCACTTGATGATTTATGTTAATATGTATCAATGACTGTCCCCACCTTGCCTCAGTCATCAAAATATATTATACTTCTAATGCAACTGAAACAAAAATAAACCCAGCATTTTAAGATATAGGAGCAGAATTAGGCCATTTGGCCCATCGAGTGTGCCATTCAATCATGGCTGATCCTTTTTTCCTCTCCTCAGCCCCATTCCCCAGCCTTCTCCCTGTAACCTTTGATGCCATGTCCGATCAAGATCCTATCAAGCTTTGCCTTAAATACACACAATGACCAGGCCTCCACAGCTTCCTGTGGTAATAAATTCCACAAATTCACCACCCTTTGGCTAAAGAAATTTCTCTGCATCTCTGTTCTAAATGGATGCCCCTCTATCCTGAGTCTGTGCCCTCTTGTCCTAGACTCCCCCACCATAGGAAACATTCTCTCCACATCTATTCTGTCTATGCCTTTCAACAGTTGAAAGATTCCAATGAGATTGCCCCTCATCCTTCTAAATTCCAGCGAGTACAGACCCAGAGTTATCAAACGTTTCTCGCATGATAACACTTTCATTCCCGGAATCATCCTTGTGAACCTCCTCTGAATCCTCTCCAATGCCAACATATCTTTTCTTAGATGAGGAGCCCAAAACTGTTCACAATAGTCAAGGAGAGACCTCACCAGTGCTTTATAAAGCCTCAGCATCACATCCCTGCTCCTGTATTCTAGGCCTCTTGAAATGAATGCCAACATTGCATTTGCCCTCCTTACCACCAACTCAACCTGCAAGTGAACCTTCAGGGTGTTCTGCACAAGGACTCCCAAGTCTCTTTGCATCTCAGATTTTTGGATTTTTTCCCCATTTAGAAATAGTCTGCACATTTCTTTCTACTACCAAAGTGCATGACCATGCATTTTTCAACATTGTATTTCATTTGCCACTCTCATGCCCGTTTTGACCTATGATTTGACTAAATTTATAAAGAGGTAAATGAAAATGTATGTACTCTACAACAGGAATAAGAGGAAGCAATCTACATTTGAGGATATATTTTGCATTCTTGCCAATGTTGCCTTCCATGATGACTCAACAACATAATTCAACCAAGTCAACTATGACATGTTATTTTCAAGAACTGGAGAATAAGAAACAACATTAAAAAAATAATCAACATATTCTAGTTTGTTGATGCTATGTAGCTGGCTTGTATTGTAAAAATTGTCAGGAGAATGCTGGGAGACTGAAAGGTTTCCCAGTTCAGAAGGATCCAAGCTGTACATGAATTCCTCAGAGCTAACATACAGATACAGCAAGCTACCAGGAGAGCAAATTGTATGTTGGATCTCACTGGAATAGAATTTAAGTTCAAGAATGTAACAGAGCTCTGGTGAGACAACCCCGGAATATTTAGTTCTGATTAACCTACTTAAGGAACCTGTACTTTATGCTTGTGTTCAGAACATTGTTGCAATAGAAATACTGCCCCAAATGTTCAACAGAGTGATTCGTGGGATGGATTGGGGGTGGGGGGTGTGGACTGGACATCAACCTCGATTTTAAAAGAATGAGAAGTGATTTCATTGAAACATTAAATTGTTACAGAGCTCAATAAATGAACTAGCAATGTTTCCTCTGGTTCTGATGTCTTAAGCCAACTGCCCATCTCAGGATAAGGAGAAAGATGTTCAAAACTGAAATGAAAAGAAACGTCTTCACTGAAGACTATGATTCTTTGGAACTATTTGTCCAAGATTATCATGGAGGCTTAGTTTCTGAATATTCAAGGCAGACATTACTAGAAATTTTGGATTTTAATGTTATCAAGGGAAGGAAATTAATTAATGCAGGAAAATGGTACAGGTCATTATATTAGTAAACAGAGGATGTATAAAGCACCAAAGCTCTGCTTATGTTCCTTATATTCTTATATAAATGAATAATTTGTAAGTAAAATTAATTTGCCATTTTAATCTACCACAGTTAATATTGAAAATAAATATAAACAGTAATTAAAATGGCATGTATCTCAACTGATTTCAAAATTAGCACTTTATAAGAAAAATAGTAAATTTAGCAAGGGACCAGTGGGACTAAGACTGCCACTGGTTTGATTAAATAGTGAATACAAATGCAATTTGTGCAGGGTTCTATCCAACGAACACTATAAGCATTGTCCTTAACACAAAGCAGAAGATGCATTCTCATACATTTTAATAATATTGCAAAGTACAAGTTTCTGGTCTTGATTTGTATTTACATAGCCTTTAGGTCAGCAAACAAATCATTTTGAAAAAAAAAGTTGTGAAAATTACACTGAAACAATGCAAAAAACTGTTTATTCTACCTTCCAACAAAAATGGGAAAAATGAAGAAAATACATTTTATAAAAAAAATGTTAGTTAATAAAATTACACGCAATTTGGAATAACTGAAGACTTAAGTGTTTCAGTACAAAATGGGAAGATTATATGGGGATGGGGAAAATGGGGGGGGGGGGGAAATTGGAAGGTCAGAGGAGAAAGAAATAGAATTGACAGAAAGATATAGACCTGGTAGGTGAAGGAGGGAAGTCATCATAGTCGAGGTAGGTAGGAGAGAGGTCAGATCGGCTCCCACCACCTTGCTGAAAGGGAATATCCGAGGGACTTATTCCAAATTCCTTTACTCTGCAGTAGTAAGCAAATGTGTGAACAAAGAGGAAGGAGGAAATTTCAGTCAGGAAAGAACAATATAATTAAAACTTGAATGAAAGATCACCTGTCGAAAAATACTCCCATTTCAATTCAAGAAATTTTTGGATTTCTCTTTTCAATTTAAACAAAAGTCTGAAAGAAACAGTTGAGCCAGTTATGAAGATGAAACTAGAAAAAATTGTACCAAACATTCTAAATAGCCACAACAGCAATATCTGGATGTTAATGACACACTGCCTAACATATGACACTTATTACACACAAACAGAAACTAAATATTTATACAAGAATTCAGTGGGGACCTGACAATGTGAGGAAACAGATGACTAAAAGCAGCATATAGAGTACTTTTATTCAAGATGTGCCACAGGGATAAGCCGTATAATTATAGGTCAATGGAGATGCAAGGGACTACAAGTGCTGGAATTCAGAGAAGAAAACAAAGTACTCAGCATGTCAGGCAGCATCTGTAGAGAGGAATGAACAGTCGCCGTTTCAGGTCAAGATGCTCCATCTGGACTGTATAAGAGGAGAGTGGAAAAGATGGAATACAATCTGACAGGTGATAAGTGGATCCAGGTGAAGAAAGGTAAGTAACAGATGGAAAAGGAAGGGTGGAAATAGCAAAGAGGCTAGGACATCAGAAAGTGCTGCAGTCGATGGAATCTGATAGGAAAGGGTATGTGACGGAGGAACTGGGTAGACTAGGAGAGAAAAAAGGACAGAATGGGAGCAAGTGTTCTGAAATTGAAGAATTTAGCATCCCTATTGTCAGGTTGTAGATGACGCAGGTAGAATATGAAATGCTGTCCCACTCTTCCTCTAGTTTAGATTACAGGTCTACGAGTCTACGATAAATGGTAAGGAAGTTATGGGGGGGGGGGGGGAGGGTCAAGGTTAATCGATATTTGGAAAGGCAAAAATTCCAAGGCAGGAAAATAGTCATCATACTTTTGCAAAGGAGAAGTCCTATCTGATCAATTTGATTAAATTTCTCAGACAGAACATGATGGCTGAAAGGTGTTTTTATGACCAGTAGTGTTCCACAGGGTTGACTGTTGGGACCCTTACTACTTGCTACATATATTAATGATTTGGAATTGCTTATAAAAGGTACGAATAATAAGTTTCTGGATGACACAAGAAGTAGTGGTGTTATTGATAGTGAGGAGAATATTCTTAGGCTTACTGGTGATATTGTTCAGTTGGTAAAATAAGCAGAGCAATGACAGATGGAAGTTAATTCTGATAAGTGTGTGGTGATGTAATTCAGAAGGTGTAACAAGGATAGGTCATCTACCAATGAAAGGCAGGGTCATGGAGACTATTGACAATGAGGATAGACAAGTCCAAGAATTCCTGAAGGTGGCAGCACAGTTAGATAAAGTGGTGAAGGCAACTTATTGGATATTTGGCTTCATTAGCTAGGGAAGAGAATATCAGAGTAAGGAGATTATTTGACAACACGGTTAAGGCTGATTTATACTTCTGCATCAAATTGATGCGGTAGGTATGGCATAGCTGCGAACCCTACGCAGTGCTTACGCGGATCCCTACGCTGTAGCCTGACGCGCACCTCTCCCAAAATGTAACTACGCGTCACGGCAACGCAGACCGCAACAACTGTGATTGTTCTGCTTGGTAGCATCACATTTCCTCCTACGCTGCAATAGCTTCCTATTGGATGACTGAAGGGCAGGGAAGGAACTCTGGCTGCAATGCTTTCCATAAAGCTTTACAGACCTCCAAAATTATGGAGGACACATTTCACTTTTATGAAAAAAGACGTTCGCTTTAAACTTATATACCCCAAGAAAGATTACCATGACCATGAAGCCTTGCACGGGCAGGTGTGTGCGCATGTATGACATGCACGAATTGCAGAGCAATGCAGACACACCAACGCACAAGAATAAATGCTCACAACGGTGTTGCACACTTGCGTAGGCTACGGCACAAGCTTGACGCACAAGTATAAATCAGCCTTTAGGCCAGAGCTGGCTAGATTACGGGAAAGACATGATTGTACTGGAGAGGATGCAGTGGAGAATCACCAGGAAATTGCATGGAATGGAGCATTTTAGTTATGAGGACACACTGGATCTGCTATTTTTTCCTTCAAGCAGAGGATTTGGGGGGGGGGGGGGTGAAAACTGAGAGGACATAAAACATTTTTCCACAAAGTAGAATTATCTAAAACTAGAGGACACGGATTTAGGACAAGGATGGGGGGGGGGGGGGGGGGGTTCAGGGGAAATCCTAAGAAAAAAGATGGTCACCTAAAGGGTAGCTGGAATCTGAATTACACTGCCTAAGGGGTAGATGGAAACAGATGCTCACAACATTTAAGCAGAAAGACACTTAAGTTACCAAGGCATAGAATACAATGGACTGGTGTTGACCTGGTATAGCTGAAAACTCAGCAATATCTTAAATGGTAGTGGTATTTTTGATCATTAAAATTAAATACAGACATTGATTATGTCTACTTTGCTTGAAGATTAAAGGATAAAGCTAAAGATATGAAGGAACTCTTCAAACAGACTTATAAGATTTATGGGAAAGCAGGAAAGAGACCAGGCTTAAGGTGATGTCACTTGTGTCCAAGAGTTTCCAGGAACCAAGATCTGTGAGTTATTCATCAACTTTCACCAAGAAGCCAGTTATAGGATTTTGTACTTAATAAACTTTCACTCTTTTATATAAACTACTAGTTATAGGTTATTTTGTTATGTTCAAGAGTCACTCTATTCTTCAACACTGAACATGGGAACCGCAAAATGATTTCTCACAATACCAGTAATTTATTGAATATACTATTCAAGACCTTGTTCTGATACCAATTATTGATCCAATATTCAAACACAACATGGACCAAGTGAAAAACAAATTAGCAATCATCACACTACAAAAACAGCACAAGATCAATATTTACAACTTTTACTTAAGGTTGGTAACCAATTCCAAGAAATCTAAACAATAATTTTGCTGTTATTGAAATACTGAAATGGAGATGGCATTTTGCTTCATATAGATTGCATTTTTAGAGGAAATAACATACCTGTTTGCATATCTAAGTGTATTTAGTGTATTCTCACAAGAACCCATCCCTGGAGAGATAGTAGCAATCTATGAATAAATGCAAAGATTAAGGAAGGCATAAAACATGCCTGCACCAAGCAAAAATACTGCATACGTATGAAGATTCACTAGTGGATAGTTCATGATTTACTTTAGAGTTAAAAGCAATAGCAAACTGCTACAAAATACTGTTATTTCAGATAGAAATTCAGCATCATTCTGGTTCAAAATAGATCAGTTAACATCTATAATTAAGAACTGATAAATGTTGTTTAAAAACTGAGACAACAGATGTTGGTGGTTAAACATATTTTCAATTAAATAAATAAAAACATCTATAATTGCAAGTTTAAAAGTATTAACAAAACATAAACAATCAAGTATTATTGTTGTACAGGACCCTGATATATGCCACACATTTCTTGCTTTATAATCATTTCTGTTATTCAAAATACTGGACTGGTGGTAAAGCTCTTGGGTCAACCTCAGAATGTGAATGAATGATGTCTTTAAATATATTATTTCTTTACATTCTATAGAACAAGTTAATAACAGCAAAATAACTCTTAACAATGCTGGAGGAACTCAACAGGTCAGGCAGCATTTATGGAGGAAAACAATGTTTCAATCTTAAGACTTTTCTTCAGGACTAGAAATAAAGAGGGCATAGACCAAAATAAAATGGCACGGGGGAAGGAGAGAAGCATGGACTGGGCAAGTGATAGGTAAAACCAGGTGGGGCGGAGGGGGAAATGGATAGGTGAGGGATTGGGGAGGGTGCTGTGGGAATGCTGTGAAAAGCTGGGAGGTAATAGGTGGAAGAGGCAAAGAGCTGTTAAAAGATGGAATCTGATGAGATGACAGTGAACCATGGAATTATGGGAAGGAGGTGTGGGTGATATGCAGATCATGAGGGCAGGAAAGAGGAAAGAGGAAGGGTAAGTGGGCCAGAGGAATACGAGAAGACAAAGTGTGGGGGGGGGGGGGGTGGAGGAACAGTTCAAGCACTCTTACTCTGAACACACAAGTTGAGGATAGATACAGATTAGAGGAATAGTACCTCATAATACCTCTTGGTAGTCTTCAAACTGATGGCATCAATATTGATTTCTAGAAACTACTCCCCTCTGTTCCTCCTCATTTTCCCTAATCCCTCTGGATTACACCTTCTCTTTCCCCTCTTCCTGCCCTCACGACCTGCCTATCATCCACCTCTTCCTTCCTCTGATTGACCACCTCCTTTCCTTTATTCCATGGTCCACTGTTCTCTCCCATCCGATTCCATCTTTTCAGCACTTTGCTTCTTAATCTCCCAACTTCTCACACCATTCCCACTTCTTCCTCTTCCCCCATCTACCCACCTTCCCCTTCATCTGAATTCACCCATCACTCACCCCATTTGTGCTCTTCCCCTTAACCTTTTTGTTCTGGATTCTGTCTTTTTTCTTTCCAGACCTGATGAAGGGTGCCAGTTTAAAACACTGACTGTTCATTTCCCTCCTTAAATGTTGCCTGACCCTCTAAGTTCATCCAGCATTTGGCTTCATTCCAGCATCTGCAGTCTTTCTTGTGTCTCAACAATAACTCTCAAAGATGAGTTATTGCTGATGCAAAGGATGTTGTCCAGTAAAGATTTTATGGTGCAGTAAATATGCCAGTGATTATGACCAAGTTAACCGTAATAGCGTAGAGAAGGCCAAATTTTAAAAAAGGTTCTATCAGAGTATCTTTCCTGAATTAATACTCCTAGTTTTAAAAAGGATCTAGTGCTTAAAAAAGATCTAGTTCTACTTTTATCTATTAAATTTTAATAATAATTTATCTAATACTCCTACTTCTATCTAATAACCTGTCAAAAAATTGTGGCATCAAGTAGAATTGTTTTGTTTCTGCTGTGAGCTCTGTCCTTTAATCCATTCTTCCATGTGCATGACCATTTACATATAATAATGAAGAGCTAACAGCTCACTTCAATCATATCTCAAGATATCCCTAAAAAACAAGTTAAACTTCAGATTTTGGAATCTGAAACAAACGTACAATGAACTCAGCCAGTTAAGCAGCACTATAAAAAAGAAACCAGTTAAAAATTCAGGGCAAAGACCCTTCATCTTTAACTGCCCAAGATATCATTATTTTCAGGAAAATACCGGGTGAATAGAAAGAAAAATGATTTACGCTAACTCCAACAATTTACTGGAGTATACCTATTTGCTTTGAACAGATATAGTTTTTAAAAAATGTGACTTACCATGCAAGTTCTGGAGTTCTCTCCTATAAAAGAATCTCTAAGCACTTGAGTAAGTTTACTAGCTCTGAATGGGGTGTGAGGTTTGTTTCGACCCAAGGCTCGGATACATTCCTATAATTACACAAAATAGATTATTAACGAGAGATGCAAACACGAGGAATTCTGCAGATGCTGGAAATTCAAGCAACACACACAAAAAATGCTGGTGAAAGCAGCAGGCCAGGCAGCATCTATAGGAAGAAGTACAGTCGACGTTTTGGGCCAAGACCCTTCGTCAGGACTGTTAACAGGCAGTTAAGGTGAAGGGTCCTGACGAAGGGTGTGTGTTGCTATTAATGAGAGATGCACAGACAACACTAAATTTCTAGATAGAAATACTTCTTGATGGAAATTCTAGAGCAAAATACAGGTACCTTATAGCAAAGGGATAAATAGCATTGTTGCTTGCTCTTCTCACCTCACAAATCTAACTTTAATTAAACTATAAATAACAAGTTGGAAACAGTAATGCAAATTACAACGATCATGTCTATAATTACACTTCTGAGGATTCCAAATCTCAAACTTGTGAAACACAAGGCAGCTGTAATTAAAATTTTCCTTTTATGGAATAAGTGCATAGGAACAGGAAAATAGACTAGAAGAAAAGTTATTGCAGAGTTCAAAACAAGTTAAATGGCCATTGATCATGTTAGGAAAATGCTAAGTCTGATTGTGGCAACTTTTTATGTCGCAAAGGAATGATTTGCAATTCTTAAAAGGTTGCCACAATTGCACTTAGCATTCCCCTAAATTCCCACTTAGCATTAATTTTGATCATTTAAGTTTATTTTCTGTGTACATGAACAACATAAAGTGGCTACCCATACAGGAAATGCAGGCTTCACAATACACATGTACACTACAAGACTTGGTAACAAGATTTGCATCCAACTTATTTTGATATGAAGATGGGATGGAAATTTCACCGCAAGATTTGCAGTTATTATCAGTGCAAGAACCATCTAACACACCCAACAATGTTCATATTATATTAAATCATACCTGAAGAGAAACGCAGATGGTCAGGGGTGAAATAAAGAGCACAAAACTAGCAAATATAAAATTTTGGTGGTTAAAATTAAGGAATGAACTCAGATGTTTTATAAATATGTAAAGGAAAAGTGGATAATTGAGGCCATATCAGAGAGTAAAGCAAAGGGAAGAAACAGAAAAAAGTGTATAATTTTAATAAACACTATCATCATCAGGTGATGTGCCCAGTTTGAGCTTTGACTGCCATGGCCCACACACTCCTGTTTCAGGTCAAGTGGATCAATTCATTAGTATTCATTTCCAGTTCTCTGGCTGCTGTCTCCAAATAAACACTATAAATCTCTTAACATAAAAGGTAAAATGATATAGATCTTGATGTTCAGGTGGAAGAATGTGAAGTATTAGAAATAGGATACAGAACCGCAAAGGAATAGGCCCTTACACCTACAATGTCCTTGCCAATTTAGACTATTCCCATCTTCCTCTACATGGTCTACGGCACTTCATTCCTTGAATGTTCATATGCCTATCTAAATGCCTTTTAAGTTTAAACTCAGAATGAAGGTAAACACAAGAGATTCTGCAAATGCTGGAAATCTAGAACAACACACACAAAATGCTGGAGGAACTCAGCAGGTCAGGCCATTTATGGAAATGAATAAACAGTCAACGTTTCGGGTCAAGACCTTTCTTCATGACTGGAAAGGAAGGGGAAAGATGCCAGAATGAAAAGGTCGAGGGGGGAGAGGGAAAGGAGGGCTAGCTAGGAGGTGGTAAGTGAAACCAGGTAGGTGGGACAGGTGAAGGGGCTGGAGAAAAAGGAATCTGATTGGAGAGGAGGGTGGACCATGGGAGAAAGGAAAGGAGACGGGCACCATGGCGCCAAGAGGAGGTGACAGGCAGGTAAGGAGAAGAGGTTAGAGGCCAGAGTGGGGAATAGAAGAGGTGCAAAAATCTCAGGAGCTGAAATTTGTGTTAATAGGATAATTAGAGGGGATTTCAGGGTTTTTTTTTACCCAAATAACAAAGAAATCCTGGCTTTAAGTAAACATCTAGAGAAGCATTTGAAAATCTATAACCTACAAAGTTTTAGATCAAGAACTGTTAAGTGAGGTTAGCCGAAAATTTGGTACCCTGTGCTGGTAATTTTCACCATCCAAAAAGTTCAAATAAAAGCTTACAATCACTACAGCTGGCTTACAAAATATCTGATAGGTAGCTATGATTTATATGGACCTATAATAAAGATAAAAGTTGTTTCTTTGCATTACCTTGAGTGCTAAAAGACTCTTGTTAATTTCAGCCCCTTCAAGTCGCGTCTGTCGATCTGCACTGGAGGTGTCTGCACCCCTTTCATTTCCAGCCAGGTCTATTAAAGAAAATTTTCCATGCATTTTCCCTTTTCTGCGAAGAATTATCTGGAAAACTGCATGGCTTCTTGAAGAGTGAGCATTTGCAGAAGTCTGACCAGATGTTCTAAAAGGATATTGAAACAAATACTAAATTAAAGAATATTTGCAAAACTTATTGCATTATGACAAATAGCATCATTTAAAAGTTCAAGGTAAATTTATCAAAGTACTTGTAGGTCATCATATAATACCCTGAGATTCACTTTCTTGTGGGCATGCACCGTAAATACAAAAAAAAACAGAATCAATGAATACCTGCACGAGACAACCAATGTGCAAAAGACAACAAACTGCAAAAACAAAGATTAATAATAATAAAAAATAAGCAATAAATATTAAGAACACATTGAAAGCTCCATAAAAGTGAGTGCATAGGTTGTAGAATCAGTTCAGTGTTGGGGTGAGTGAAGGTAACCCCTCTGGTTCAAGAGCCTGATGGTTGAGGAGTAATAACTGTTACTGAATTATATTCTTTTTTTTAAAAAAAGCTACAATACAAATGAATGGGAACAAAATATTTATAAAATTCAAAAAGGAGTATTGTTTGCAATGACTGGTTGAGGAAGGCCTATAAATCTACAACTGCTGGACAAACTTTGGCAAGACAAGATTTCGCATCAAATTAGCTCAACTGCAGTAAAGAGCTAAAACCCATAGACTTTCATTTCACTATACATGTAAAGTCTTTACAATAAATAATCTAGCTCTTTCTACTAGTCAATAAATTGATCATCAAAATTTTCATGTGTCTGGAAGTCCTTTGCTTGAGTAAATAAACTTGTTGGTAACACCCAGGATCAATATTACACTTTCAGGTACAAGCTTACATCAAAACATTTTATTTTGAGCATTTATTTTATCTTCTTCTCAAGGTCATACAGATACACATTAAAAACCTAGTAAGCCCAGTGATCAAACTTCCATACAGGCACCCTTTCAAAAGCATCCCAATATGTAGACTGCCAAGAAAAAGCTGGACACAAATTTTATTTTGCCTGTTTCTAAATTTGATAATAAGCAGCTTTATGTACAAAAATGATTTTCATGTTTTGAAATATTTTACTTCCATGAAGAAGTTCAACATGTATAAAATACAAAAATAATGCATGCAAGGCTCACCTGCAGCTATTACCAGCTTCAATTAGTTTCAATACATCTTCTGTACATTTAACATCTCGCTCTGAAAGTCCCACTACCTGAACCTGTTGCTTACCATCTTCCAGCACTCTTAGCTTAGCTTTTCTATTAAGTAAGTCGAATACCTGGATAATACAATGCACCAGATAAATTATTAACTGTAGAGACGGTTAACTGAAATTGATCAATTCTGCTGAAATTATTCAAATTAAAACAGCACTGTAGATGAAAAAAATCTGATGAATAGCCATTATTTTTTTGGCAAAAAAGACAATGGATGCTGAATCATTAAGAGTATTCAAAAGGTGGAACAAGCAGGATTTAGCTAAAATAAATAGATCAACAGTGGAATAAGGGGTCAAACAAGAAAATACAACTGAAGTCAAAGCACTAATGAAGTCATGAGTTTATGGAAATGTGAAACAGTCTCAGGAGCTGTTTGGTCTACATTTTTCAATATAATTAATATTCCTGTTAAAGTGGAAGTTCAAAATATATATAGATAAGAATAGTCATGTTCTGAAACAAAAAGTCTTTCAGTTGGGAATTATCAAATGTGTCAAGAACTTACTGAAATTTGAAAAAGCTCATTTACCTTGCCACTGTAAATTTCAAAAAATGTTGCAAACACCTGGAGTTCTATTTTTCTGTAATTTGGTTTCTTTAACATTAGAAAAACATCCCGGGCTGTAAAGATGAAAATAAATAGTAAAATTCAAATGAAGAAGGAACATTAAATCAATAACATTTAAAACAATATTGCTTTGACATTAAAGTATATGACTTATGTAAAATTACATTAAAATATTTACCTGCTAATGCATAAATTCCCTTAGAACAATCCTGATTTTTTCCAGTGAAGTCACCACCCATAGTCTAAAAACCAAATCAGAAAAAAAATAATTGGGTAGAGGAATTTAAACATCAAAGGTACATTTGTGAAATGAAATCTATGCTAAATTGCAGCATTTTTCTTTGGGAGAAGTTACTACAAATGCATGTGGAAGTGACTGACAACAATTTTATTACAGTTTACATTATTTAAATTCAAGATTCTCTTACCGCATTGCTGTTTAATTTGATGCAATGTTTCAGATTTTGCATCCCCATACCGATATGCTCCTCAGTCATTAATGTCCTTTTTAAAAATAATGTTCTTATATAAAATAAATCTTCTGTAATGACAGTACAATCTTTCTCCCCTTATAATGTTTTTAAAATATATTCTATTCAATTGGCTATCTTTTCGATTCTACTGGAAGTTGTCACTTTATTACCAGCTTGTTCAAAATTGTTATTTTTCCACACCTAATATAATCCACATAAATGTACATGGTTTATGACTTTCACAACTTCTAAGCATCAAACTGCTGTCTGAGTGTGTTTTAGCATCAAGTTTTATAATTACTCCACTCAAACCCCAAGCCCCATTATTTACGATCCAAAAAGGCATGTGGCTTATTTAATGACTTTATCTTGTTATATTACCTAGTTGCTCCATAATATGCATAACCTGTCACATACGAGGGGTGATTGATAAGTTCATGGCCTAAGGTAGAAGGAGACAATTTTAGAAAACCTAGCACATTTATTTTTCAACATACTCCCCTCCTACATTTACACACGTAGTCCAGCGGTCGTGGAGCATACGGATCCCTTCTTTGTAGAAGTCGGCGTCTTGGGCCTCCAGAAAGTGGTCTACAGCAGGGGTGATTGATGTTTGTGGCCTAACGTAGAAGGAGATGAGTTATACAGCTCTCATTATGCAGAAAGTTTGAAGTTAATGACTCATCTCCTTCTACCTTAGGCCACGAACTCTGCTGTAGACCACTTTCTGGAGGTCCAAGACGCCGACTTCTGCAAAGAAAGGATCCGTATGCTCCATGACCACTGGACTAAGTGTGTAAATGTAGGAGGAGGCCATGTTGAAAAATAAATGTGCTAGATTTCTAAAATTGACTCCTCCTACCTTAGGCCATGAACTTATCAATCACCCCACGTAATTAATTGAGCATACAGTTTAGATTTTCTTCCCATGTGTGACATTCTACAATCATGCTAAATTGCAATGTCTTTATAATTTGATTTCATCAGCATGTGGATGAGGTTCAAATTGTTGCTCAATGGGCTTCAGATTCATGTGTTCTCCCTGCCTCTCCCAACCCCTGTGGCAACTACAAAACTATTAAGGCAGTGTAAAGAAAAAAGCATTAAAGTGAGAATTTGAGAAATATTATGCCTCTGAAGAAAATTGAGGAAATATTTATGGACAGCTGGTCTGCAACTTATTTGATTATCAGTGGTTAAGGAAATATTTTTTATTAAAAAAAAAGTTTCCTTCAAGGAAACTAAACAGGCAATGAACAATAGTACAAGCCATACACGAACACAAGAGATTCTGCAGATGCTGCAAATCCAGACTAACATATATAAAATGCTGGAGGGACTCAGCCTGCCAGGCAGCATCTATGGCAACCTTTCCTTATTTGTCTCCAGTACCACCTCTGGCAGCACAGTCTAGGCACCCCCACTCTCTGTGTAAAAAACTCGCCCCACACAGCATCTTTGAACTTACCTCCTCTCACTTAAACGCATGCCCTCTGGAATTAGACATTTTGACCTGGAGAAAAAAAATATGCCAACCATCTACTCTTAACCATGCCTCCCATAATTTTATAAACTTCTATCAGGTCTTCCCTCAGCCTCCACAGGAAACAATCCAAGTTCGTACAATCTCTCCTCATAGGATATGCTTTCTAACCGAGGCAGATACATTTATTCTGCACCCTCTCCAAACCATTCACATCCTTCCCAGAAGGATGCATGCATACTTTCAAGAACAAGTTGAAATGAAGTGTTTATTTACTTTTAACACCACAAAGTTATGCAAGAGGCAACTTTATTCTGTATCTCAAATTTCTGATAGTGATTTCTGAATTCTGCAAGGATGATTTTCCAATACATGATTGGCCATAACACAGAGATGCACCATATGCGACTTGAAAATTTCCAACAGTATAAGCATCTTCAATGAGACAGAGACTAAGCACCATTCAATGGTACTACTAACACTAAGCTCCATCATCAATATCCTGAAGGGATCACCAATGACCAGAAACTCAACTGAACTGTCACACAAACACCATGGCTAGAAGAGAAGGTCTAAAACCGGATAACCTGAGTTGATTCAGACTCATTTATTTATCACATATACATCCAAAAATGCAGTGAAATGCTTATTTTGCATTAACAACCAATACAACCTAGGGATGTTCTTCTTGGGCAGCCTGCAAGTATTGCTACACATTCCATCGCTAACACAGCAAGCCCACAACGTTCAGCAAAGCAACACAAGCAACCACAGCAACAGTAACAAAACAAAATGAAACAGCAAAACAAGCCCCTTTCCCACCTTCCATCCACTCGCACACAGACAGGCCTCCAACTCCAGCACAGGCCACCTCCAGATTCCTTGGCCCTGGATTCTCCCACCCTTCGCCTGGACTCTCAGTCGTCGGGCAGCTGACTTCCAGACATGTCAACCCAGGGTCTTCGACCTCCAAACTCAGCAACCTTTCTAGCATCTACAAGTGGGTTGGATCACTGTATACCTGCTTATACGAGTGTGGTTCCAAACGCTCTTAAGAATCTTGGCACCATCCAGAGCAAAAGGGCCTGTTTGGCTGAAAGTATAACTTTCACTAGCTGTACAACACTTACAAAATGCACTGCAATTACTCACCTTGACTACTCCACGCGACCACTCAAACCTGTGATCTCTACCACTGAGAAAGATGAGAGTAGTAGACACATGGGGGGAGTACCAACACCTAGGAGGTTCCCTTTCAAGTCCTCCCTTCCCAACCAAGAAATACATTGCTTATCCAAAACAGGCAACTCACTATTAATTAGCTCTTTGAAAACACTTTCACATGAAGGACTGCAGTGGTTTAGGACAATGCTCACCAATACCCAAGGGTAATTAGGAAGGGAAATAAATAACTGGATCTTTACAAATGAAGATGAAGAAACAGAAGAGAAACACTAACAGATAATGAAAGGTAACATCACTCATAAGATGTGCAACGTTGCTGAATCCAGTACTGCAGAATAGCCAAGTAAAATAAATTCACATTGAATACGAAGATAAAAGATAAGCACATTCCTCCAGGATCTAATTAGATTTTTATTTCTCCTATGCAACTGAACCATGCAATTATTTTAAAACTGTAGGGGAAAAAATGGATTACTTACATGGGTCTTTCCACTTCCAGTCTGACCATAAGCAAAGCAAGTTGCCATTCCTCTATCAAATATTGTTTCTACCAGAGGTCTAGCTGTAAACCTAAAGACCAAAAATAAAATTACAAGTGTGCAGTCAAAAATTCTTCAGTTTATCAACAACAGTGTCTCAATCTTCATTGTAGAAACTTTTTCATACAATGGTTGATAATGATCTACCTAGGGCGACGGTCAAAGAAATTAGTTGCTTATTTTTAAAAACGTGCCTTGAAAAAAAGAGGGACAGATGAAGGAGGGAATTCCAGTGGTTATAGTCATGGACAGCTGCTGGAACAAGATACCACAGCTGGAAGGATTCTAGGGATATCACTTTAATTCTAAGAGATATTACATAAGCAGTTTTATAAAATAATCTTGTAATGTAGAAGTAATATATTTTGTTTTGTAATAGTTTTATAAATGGTGAGGATTGAATACAGAACTGACAACAAGCATCAGCACTTTAAAACAGGGTGATGGATGAAAAGTTGAATATGGCCAATACACTATGTAGAATGGAAGAGGCAATTCTCCATAAAACCAAATTTAAGTACATTGGAGAAGTTAAGGCCACAAGTAACAGGAGCATAAATACGCATACATTAGTCAGTTCCACACACAAACTTTACATGACAATAACATAACATGTGAACAATAAATTATCCTATACTGATGGTTACAAGCCATTTTAGAACATTTTCTAATTTTTGTTGCAATCCAATGACAGTACAATTGATGTACTTTACAAAAAAAATGAAAACACTGAATAAAACTTAAAATACAAGTCCAATTATAGTCTGGCACACCCAAGATCTCCTCTAGCTTTTTCAAAACTGAAACAAAATACATTACCTGCTGGGATCAATTTACTCTGCACCTTCAATTTGCAAATTTTTCAGACTTTTTTTTTGCCTCTGTCATTACCGAAAACATTTCTCACTTTTCCTTCAGGAACACGACTGCCCCACTCAGTCATTAGTGCTGGTCCTCTTACTAAACTAAATGACGGTTCATTTATGCCTTAATTCCATTTATCTGCAGTACCCAATATTGTTTAATAACATTACCTAATGAAGACCCAAGATCCTTAGATATGGAATTTTCAAATTAATGGGTTTCAACAATTGTCTGAATTATGCACTCCAGATTTCCACTGCTTGCAGTGCTTCATTTTAGAATAGACTTGTTCTAACTTCAAGGTTATCTCTCCTGCTTTTAACTACCATAGCAAATAATTTCTTTCTATTTTCTCTGATAGTTTATGATTCATTTTTCTACCTCACAAATGCAGAATTCAAGTATGTTACAAACATTCTTTAGTTTTAGATAATTCTTTACAATTCATTATTGAATACTAATTCCTATACATGTTTCTAATGGCTTAAAAATACATTGTTTCAGAAATCTTTCCCGAATAGTCTAAAATACCTTCAAGAAATTTATTGCCTTTAGAATTTGAGATGTTTGTTTCCATAGTCAAAACAAGTTTCCTATTGTAATATTTTTGCCCAAGACTCTACCGACACTCAAATCAAAGAAAAAGGCACATGTTTGAAATCTAAAATAAAAATAATAAAGGCTGGAAATATTCAAAAGCCTAGGCTTTGTTGGAAGAGAAAGAGTCCTATCTTAAGTTATCTGAATCTGTATTAAAGCAATCCCCAGCTTTCCCTGCAAATAGGTTAGATATTTTCTGTGGAGAGGATCACAGAAGTAACCTCAATGATTTTTTCAAATTCTACCAGAATGGTACTGTTCACTGAAAACTGAAATACTGTAAAATGAGATGGTAAATAACCTTAGAGAAAGGGGAAAAGAGTATGTAAGTTTGGTAACACAAAGAAATAGTGAAAAACAAAAACAAAAAATGCTTGGGACAAGAAATGAACAAGTTACATGAAAATTTGTGAGAGGAGCAAAAGATAGTGCCAGAGGGTTTTGCAGACCTGGGTGACTTCTTCTGGTTCTCTGCGAAACAGTTTAAATTTATTCTCATGTCTCTCCTTTTCAAGACAACCGAGGTCCTGTCGGAGTCCAGGATTTACAGCTGCACCCAAAGTATGTTCTTCACAAGTGGTGGGATCTCGCTCTTCAGAACTCGCCAAGCAACCTGGCATTTTGGGATCTCCAGAAGCAGAGTGGAAGACATGGACCTTTGAGGTGTGGCGCTGAGGATGACTGGTTCTTCGTTGATGTTGCCTACTGATGCATCACCGGAGATCGAAACATCGAGACAGTGGGAGCTGCTGTCAAAGGCCTCTGCACCGAGCAGTCTCTATCAATGGTGAGAGACGATTCTCAAGCCAGGGGACCTCCAATAAGTGACGCTGCAGACTGTAACGTCAAAACAGCAAGCTGTTGGCCTCCTGTCTCGCTGTGGGAAGAGCAATATCTCTCTCTCCTCTTCAGTGCAAGAGAGGGCCTGTTGAGATGTTGAAGTGTTGGGATGAACAGTAGTTTTTGTTGGACTCCAGATCTTGGTCT
The DNA here is from genome assembly GCF_030028105.1 of Mobula birostris. Taxonomy (NCBI): domain Eukaryota; kingdom Metazoa; phylum Chordata; class Chondrichthyes; order Myliobatiformes; family Myliobatidae; genus Mobula; species Mobula birostris. The sequence goes on along the minus strand of NC_092372.1, from coordinate 47,850,107 downwards.
CTGGGGGCTTTCTTTTGCATGGTGGGGAGTAGGGGGGAGAGTGATGCTTTTGTTGGAGTAAGTGGGGAGAGGGGGAGGGGACAGGATGCTTTTGCTGTCGCATGGAAGGGGAAGGAAGCTTTGGGGTTCTAACGTTTCTCTGTCATTTATTCTTTAAGGTTTTTTCACTCTGTTTCATGGATGTCTGTGAAGAGGAAGGGTGCTATATATATTCTCTGACATTAAATTGAACCAATAAAAGATGGTGTAGGAGCCATGTACCTGTACTTTATCTGCTTTATCAAATAAAAAATCATAGTACTTTTCCTATGACCCAGTTCTTGCTGGCTTTAAGCCTCCCCTTCTGACATTGACCCAAACATCAGCTGTTCCTGTACCTAACTGATGCACCTGAGCTACTAAGCACTTCCAACATTCTTTTTGCCTCTCTTTTTGAGTGCTTTTCTTCTGCTCCCTTGCAAATGAGGTTAGTCAACATATCCTCTTCCCTATAATCTTAACCACATAAAAACACAATATAACAATGTAGGAACATGATAATCTAGTAATTATCCTCCATCACATGAGAATGGAGTAAAGAGAATGGAGTATAAATTGCTTATAAAGAATAGTGCATCACCACTACATAGCAGTTCAGGAAGAGCTGTGCATTCTAATCTTAATGATTAGAAATGGGCATCAACTGCAGCCTTGATGATATAATTATATGATTTTGGAACATTAAGTAAAATAGCACCAAAATGGTCATGAGTCCTAAAGAAAATACGTATGTTGATGCATTCTGAGAGCTGTGGAGCAACACAAAAGCATAAATAAAATTGCACTATGGTTTAAAAATGTTGAAGTTAAAAATGTTTCTGAACTGTTAAGCGATTTAAGACCAGAAAAGAAAAATTGTAACTTAAGGGAGAGATGAGGTTCTGGAATGGATCTCATGTGATTCTAAAATTGTTCAAATTTCTTCTAATACTGTACATCTTAGGAATGCAGAGGAAGCCATTAATACACAGAAAAATCCTACCTGATGACAAAGGGAACATGATAAATCCACACGCAAACCTGAATATCAGGAATAAATCCAGTTTACTGTCACTGTGAAGTATTGCTTGCTGTGCTATGGTCTGGCCCTCAGTGTTACAAGAGGGTATATGGGAATGTTAGAGTAATAGCATCAAAGAAAAGTACAGCACAGAAACAGGCCTTTCTGTCCATCTAGTCCATGACAAACTATTTAAACTGCCCAGTCCCATCAACCTGCACAACCACAACCACCCATACCCCTCCCATCAATGTACCTATCCAAACTTTTTTAAAATGTTGAAATCAAGCTTTCATGCACCACTTGCACTGGCAGCCCGTTCCACACATTCTTGACTCTGAGTGAAGGCATTTTCCCTCACATTCCCCTTAAACTATTCACCTTTCACCCTTAATCCATTACCTCTAGATGTAGTCCCACCCAATTTCAGCGATCGAAAGCCTATCTATACCCCTCTTAATTTTATATACAGTTGCAAGTAAAAGTATGTGAACCTTTTGAAATTACCCAGTTTTCTGCCTTAATTACTTATAAAATGTGCTCTAGTCTTAATCGAAGTCACAACAATAGACAAACACATTCTGCTAAAACTAATAACACACAAGCAAATTGTAATTTTCACATCTTTATTGAACACATTGTTTAAATCATTCACAGTCCAGGCTGGAAAATGTACATGAACACTGTATTTAGAAACTGGTACAACGTCCTTTAGCAGCAATAACCTCCACCAAATGTTTCCTGTAGATACTGATCAGACTTGCACAACAACGAGGAGGAATCTTAGACCATTCCTCCACAGAAAACTGTTTGTTTATTAATATTTCTGGAATACCTTGCATGAACAGCCCTCTTCAGGACATGCCATAGCATCTCAATTGGTTTAAGGTCTGGACTCTGACTTGGCCATTCCAAAACACAAACTTCCTTCTTTTTAAACCATTCTATTGTTGATCTTGTGTTTCGGATCATTGTCTTGTTGCATCATCTGATTCCTATTAAGTTTCAGGTGACGGACCGCTACCCTGGCATTCTATGAAATGTCTAGAGACAATTTTGAATTCATTCTTCCCTCAACGATTAAAAGCTGTCCAGGACCTGAGGGAGCAGAGCAGCCCCAAGCCATGATGCTTGTTCCACCATGCTTCACAGCTGCGACGAGGTTTTGGTGTTTGTGTGCAGTGCCCTTTTCCCTCCAAACATAGTGGTGTGTATTTCTGCCAGAAATTCAACTTTTGTCTCAAAACAAAAGAAAATCTGCAAATGCTGGAAATCCGAGGAACACACACAAAATGCTGGAGGAACTCAGCAGGCCAGGCAGCATCAATGGCAGAGAGTACAGTCGAAGTTTCAGGCTGAAACCCTTCGGCAGGACTGTCATGATGAGGTGACACTTAGGCTGGAGGAACACCACCTTATATTCTGTTTGGGTAGTCGCCAATCTGATGGCATGATTTCTCGAACTTGAGTAATGGCCCCCCACCCTCCCTTCACCATTTCCCACCCATTTCCCCTCTCTCACCTTATCTCCATGCCCATCCACCGCATCCCTCTGGTGCTCCTCCCCCTTCTTTCTTCCATGGCCTTCTGTCTCTTTCACTGATCAACTTCCCAACTGTTTACTTCATCTTAACCCCCCCCCACCTCCAGGTTTCACTTTATCACCTTGTGTTTCTCTCTCCTCCCCCCACCTTTTAAATCAACTCCTCAGCTTTTTTTCTCCAGTCTTGCCAAAGGGTTTCAGCCTGAAGCATCAACTGTACTCTTTTCCATAGATGCTGCCTGGCCTGCCAAGTTCCTCCAGCATTTGGTTGCTGTTGCTCAACTTCTGTCTCATCTGTCCACAGAACAGTGCCCCAGAAACGTTGTGGAACATCCAGGTGGTCTTTTGCAAACTTGAGCCTTACAGCAATTTTTTTTTTTTGGAGAGCAGTGGTTTCCCTCCATGCTGTCCTTCATGAACACTATTCTTGTTCAGTGTTTTCTCATAGTGAATATGTGAACAGAGACGTTAGCATGGCCTAGAGATTTCTGCAGGTCTTTTGCTGATACCCTTGGGTTCTTTTTCACCACCTTCAGCATTGCACGTTCTGCCACTTGTTCTGATCTTTGCAGGATGCCAATTCCTAGGGTGAGTTCCAACAGTACCGGATTTCCTCCATTTGCAGACAACTTCTCTTACCCTGAACTGACGAACACTAAGGTCTTTAGAAATGCTTTTGTAGCCTTTCCCAGCTTCATGCATCTCTAAAATTCTTCTTCTAAGCTCCTCTGAAAGTAGTTTTGATCAAGGCGTGGTGTACATATACAGGTATTTCTTGAGAAGAGCAGGCTCTGTCAGTAAACTGTGCCCTTCTTTAAAAAAAAATATGGCCGGGCACCTCTACAACCCACACCTCCAATCTTATCTTATTGACTGAAGCACCTGACCCCAAATAACTTTTGTTGAAGGCATTACCCCAGAGGTTCTCATACTTTTCTGAAACTAGACTGTGATTGTTTAAATGGTGTAGTCAGTATTGACAAGAAGTACAATTGTTTGTGTGTTATTAATTTAGGCAGATTTTGTCTATTATCATGTCTTAGATGAAGCTCAAACCACACTTTATGAGCAATTAATGCAGAAAACCAGGTAATTGCTAAAGATTCATAAACATTTTCTTGCATCTGTACCTTGATCAAATCTCCCCTTAAATCTTCTATGTTCAAGGAATAAAGTCCTAACTCTTCAGTCTTTCCTTACAACTAAGGTCCTCCAGCCCCAGCAACATCCTTGTAAATTTCCTCTGTACTCTTTCAACCTTATTTACATCTTTACTGCAGGTAGATGACCAAAACTGCACACTACTCCAAATTACCCCTCATCAATGTCTTACATAACTTCAACATAACATCCCATCTCCTACACTCAATACTTTAACTTACGAAGGCCAATAGCCCAGAAGCTTTCTTTACAACCATATCTACCTGTGCCTCCATTTTCAATGAATTATGGACCTGTATTCCCAGATCCATTTCTTCTATCACACTCCTTAGTGCCCTTTGAGTCACTGTGTAAAATCTGCTGTGGTTGGTCCTCCCTAAGGGCGACACCACACACTTGTTTGTATTAAATTCCATCTACTATTTTTCCAGCTGGTCCAGATCCTACTGCAAGCCACAATCTTGGTGTCATCCACAAATATGCTGATTCAGTTAATTACATTATCATTGTTGATATAGATGACAAACACTATCGGACCCAGCACTGATCCCTGCGGCACACCACCAGACACAGGTCTCCAGTCAGAGAGGCAACTGTCTATTACCACTCTCGGGCTTCTCCCACAAAGCCAATGTCTAATCCAATTTACTACCTCATCTTGAATGCCAAGTGACTGAACCTTCTTGACCAACCTATGTGGGACCTTGTCAAACTCCTTGCTAAAGTCCATGTAGACAACATCCATTGCCTTGCTTTCATTAACTTTCCTGGTAACATTCTTGAAAAACTCTGGATTGGTTAGACATGACCTACCACACACAAAGCCATACTGACTATCCAGAATCAGTCCGTCTATCCACGTACTCAGATATCCGGTCCCTTAGAATACCTTCCAATAAGTTTCCCACTATTAATGTCAGGCTCACTGGCCTGTAATTTCCTGGTTTATTTTTAAAGTCTTTCTTAAACAATGGAAAAACATTAGCTATCCTCCAATCCCCCCACACCTCAACTGTCATTAAGGATGATTTAAATATTTCTGCTGGGGCCCCAGCAATTTCTGTATTTGCATCCCACATGGGTCTGAGGGAACACCTCAGGCCATGGTGATTTTTCCACCTTAACTTGCCTCAAGACAAACACCCCCTCCTCTATAATCCGTATAAAGTTCATGACCTCACTGCTGCACTTCCTAACTTCTATAGATTCTGCGTCCATCTCCCAAGTAAATACAGATACAAAAAATCTATTTAAGATATCCCCATCTTTCTTGGCTCCACGTATAGATTACTATTCTGATCTTCCAGATGACAAATTTTGTCCCTTGCAATCCTTTAGCACTTACCATGCCTGTAGAATCCCTTAGGATTCTCCTTCACCTTGTCTGCTGGGCAACCTCATGCCTTCTTTTAGCCCTCCTGATTTCTTTCTTGAGTGTTCTTTTACATTTATTAAATTCCACAAGCACCTCATTTGATCCTACCTGCCTATACCATCTTTTTTTTCTTAACCAGGGCCTCAATATCTCTTGAAAACCAAGGTTCCCTACAACTGTTATATTTACCTTTTATTCTGACAGGCACATACAAGCTTTGTAATCTCAAAATTTCACTTTTGAAGGCCACCCACTTACCAAGTCCATCTTTGCCATAAAACAACCTGTCCCATTCCACATTTGTCAGATCCTTTCTGATACCATCAGAATTGGCCATTCTCCAATTCAGAATCTCAACCTGCAGACCAGAAACAAGACAGAATCTGCAGATGCTGGAAGCATGTCGTGATGAGGCCACACTTAGGTTGGAGGAACAACACCTTATATTCCATTTGGGTACACTCCAACCTGATAGTATGAACATTGATTTGTCAAACTTCTGGTAATGCCCCCCACCCCACCCCCATTTCTCCTTCACCATTTATGTTGCTGCAGACCAGACCTATCATTTTTCTATATTTACTTTGAAACAAATGGCATTATGATCATTAGATGCAAAGTGTTTCCCTACGCAAACTTTTGTGAACTGCTGTGCCTCAATCCCTAATAGGAGACCAAGTATCGCAGTTTCTTGTTGGGATTTCTATGTACTAATTAAGGAAACGTTCCTAAGAACATTTGACAAACTCTATCCCATCTAGTCCTTTTACAAATTGACTTATGGGAGTCCCAGTCAATATGTGAAAAGTTAAAAATCATCTTATGTTTCTGCAACAGTCTGCGATTTATCTGCAAATTTGTTCCTCTAAATCCCGCAGACTGTTATGTGGTCCATAATATAGCCCTATTACTGTGATCATACCTTTATTTCTCATTTCCACCCACAAAGCCTCACTAGACATGTTCTCCAGTCTTTACTGACTGAGTACTGCCATGATATTTTCCCTGTCTAGTAACACCTCACCTCCTCTTTAATCCCTCCAGTTGTGTCACGGAACCTTGGAATATTGAGCTGCTAGTCCTGCCCCTCCTGCAACTAAGTCTCCCTAATAGCTACAATATAATTCCACGTGTTGATCTATGTCCTGAGCTCATCTGCCTTTCCTACAATACTTCTTGCATTGAAATATACGCAGCTGAGAACATTAGTCACACCATGCTCAACCTTTTGATTCTTGACTTTGTCTGATGTCTTAACAACATGTCTCTACTATCTGTTCTGGTACTCTAGTTCCCATCCTCCTGCAACTCTAATTTAAACCCCTCTCTGTGCAGCACTAGCAAACCTTCCCATTAGATATTAGTCCCCCTCCAGTTCAGCTGCTGTCTCTACTGTGCAGGTCCCCACCTCCTCTAGAAGGGAGCCCAATGATCCAAAAATCTGACCCCTTCCCTTCTACATCAACTCTTTAGCAACATGTTAAACTGCACGATCTTCCTATTTCTGGTCTCATTAGCACGTGGCATGGGTAGCAATCTTGCATACCTTTAACTTGGTACCAAACTTCAAACTCACTTTGCAGAACCTTGTCACTCTTCCTACCCATGTCGTTGGTACCTACATGAGCCTCTTACGAATGCTGAGGAATGTTAGTGCTTCAAGAGGGCTTAAATGTACTTTTTATAGTGTAATGTCATGGTATCAACACAACAACTTGTCCCTTCAATATCAACAAAATAAAAGATCTGATCATTAACCAGGTTGTGGGACAGAGCATTCACCCTTATTTGTATCAACGGAATAGATACAGTAGAAATGGCACAGACCATCAAGTGCCTATGTGTAAACATCACCAATAATTTCTCCTCATCTAGTCACAGTGATGCCTTGGCCAAGAAACCATATCAGCACCCTATTATTTCCTTAAAAGACTAAAGAATCCTCCAATGACCCTCAACAATTTTTTCCCTTACAAATGCACCACAGAAAGCAACCCATTAGGATGCATCACAGCTAGGTGCAGCAATTGTTCTATCCAAGACTGCAAGAAATTACAATAAATTGTGAGAAAACAGACCTCCCTCCATTGAACCTGTCTCCACTTCCAACTGTATAACCATGTAACAATTACAGCACGGAAACAGGCCATCTCGGCCCTTCTAGTCCGTGCCGAACTCTTACTCTCACCTAGTCCCACCGACCTGCACTCAGCCCATAACCCTCCATTCCTTTCCTGTCCATATAGCTATCCAATTTAACTTTAAATGACAACATCGAACCTGCCTCAACCACTTCTACTGGAAGCTCATTCCACACAGCTACCACTCTGAGCAAAGTAGTTCCCCCTCATGTTACCCCTAAACTTTTGCCCTTTAACTCTCAATTCATGTCCTCTTGTTTGAATCTCCCCTACTCTCAATGGAAAAAGCCTATCCATGTCAACTCTATCTATCCCCCTCATAATTTTAAATACCTCTATCAAGTCCCCCCTCAACCTTCTACGCTCCAAAGAATAAAGACCCAACTTGTTCAATCTTTCTCTGTAACTTAGGTGATGAAACCCAGGTAACATTCTAGTAAATCTTCTCTGTACTCTATTTTGTTGACACAATACTCCAAATTTCACCTCACCAATACCTAGTACAATTTCAGCATTACATCCCAACTCCTATACTCAATGCTCTGATTTATAAAGGCCAGCATACCAAAAGCTTTCTTCACTACCCTATCCGCATGAGATTCCACCTGCAGGAAACTGTGCACCATTATTCCTAGATCCCTCTGTTCTACTGCATTCTTCAATGCCCTACCATTTACCATGTATGTCCCATTTTGATTAGTCCTACCAAAATGTAGCACCTCACATTTTTCAGCATTAAACTCCATCTGCCATCTTTCAGCCCACTCTGGCCTAAATCTCTCTGCAAGCTTTGAAAACCTACTTCATTACCCACAACGCCACCTATCTTATTATCATCTGCATACTTACTCATCCAATTTACCACCCCATCATCCAGATCATTAATGTATATGACAAACAACATTGGACCCAGTACAGATCCCTGAGGCAAACCACTAGTCACCAGCCTCCAATCTGACAGTTATCCACCACTATTCTCTGGCGTCTCCCATCCAGCCACTGCTGAATCCATTTTACTACTTCAATATTAATACCTAATGATTGAACCTTCCTAACTAACCTTCCATGTGGAACCTCGTCAAAGGCCTTACTGAAGTCCATATAGACAACATCCACCGCTTCACCCTCGTCAACTTTCCTAGTAACCTCAAATTCAAAAAGATTTGTCAAACATGACCTTCCACGCACAAATCCATGTTGACTGTTCCTAATCAGACCCTGTCTATCCAGATAATTATATATACCATCTCTAAGAATACTTTCCATCACCCACCACTGACGTCAAACTCACAAGCCGATAATTGCTAGGTTTACTCTTGGGGCCCTTTTTAAACAATGGAACAACATGAGCAATACGCCAATCCTCTGGCACCATCCCCGTTTCTAATGACATTTGAAATACTTGTCAGAGCCCCTGTTATTTCTACACTAACTTCCCTCAAGGTCCTAGGAAATATCCTGACAGGACCCGGAGACTTATTAGTTAGCCTTTCTCCAATCAAAAATCTCAACCCTGGGTCCAGACCTATCCTTCACCATAGTTATATAGAAACTAATGGCATTGTGATCACTGGACCCGAAGTGCTCCCCAACACAAACCTCCGTCACCTGACCTATCTCATTCTCTAACAGGAGATCCAACACTGCCCCTTCTCTAGTTGGTACCTCTATGTATGGCTGCAAAAAACTATCCTGCACACGTTTTACAAACTCCAAACCATCCAGCCCTTTTACAATATGGGCTTCCCAGCCCATGTCTGGAAAATTAAAATCTCCCACAATCACAACCTTGTGCTTACTACAAATATCTGCTATCTCCTCTGGATAGATAACTGCCTCTGGAAAGCAGCTAAGATGATCAAGAACCATCCCCCACACTCTTGAGGTCCCTTCCATCAGGCAGAAAATGCAAATGCTTGAGAATATGTGCCATCAGGCTCAAGGACTAACTCTATCCTGTTATTAAGGTTCCTTATACAATATAGATCAGAATCAGGTTTATTATCAAAATGGCATGAAATATGCTGTTTTGCAGCAACTGTACAATGCAATACAAAATAAACTATGTTACAGTAAATATTAAAAATTAGTGCAAGTGAGCAAAATGTGTGGTGGTATTCATGGGATCATGGTCCATTCAGAACTCTGATGGCAAAAAGAAAAATCTGTTCCTTAAATAGTATGCTCCTGTATCGCCTCTCTGATGGTAGCAATGAGATGAGCACTTGATCTCTCAGTCTAGCTCGTCATGGCCCTTGCACTTTGTAACCTACATTGTGCCTTCTCTATGTTGCATTGTTTAGCTTTCTCTTTGTACTACCTTGAAGTACTTATCTATGTTTTGATCTTACCTTTGATGGCATGCAAAAAAGTTTTTCCACTGAATCTCAGTACGTGACAATAATGAACCAATCAATTGAAGGGATGAAGCAATGGGCATGGATGGGAGATTTGCAAAGATTATGTCACAATAGTCTAAAGAATGATCCCAGTAATAAATCCTAATGTTAGCAAGTTATTTCAGCTTCGAGGAAAATACAGAAAAATAATAGCAAGGTAGCAGTCAAGAAGATAAGCAAACATCTCAAAGGTTTGTAAGAATGCAAAAAAGGTTCAGAATAAGATAATTTGCCAACGTAGAGATTCTGTACAGAAATGCACTTACCATAACGAGTAAAAGCATCATATTCACCTTAAATGATATGAGAGCTGGGTATGAGAAGATGCATGTGAATGAAAAGGTATGATATTAACAAGGGTGAAAAAGCAGAAATCTGGGTAGATTCAAGGGAAAAAATTGCAAGATATTGGTAACAATTCACATCACTACACACCTAAGAACCAAATTTTTTGATTTTTGTGTCATTTCAATTCATTCATTTCACTCAACCTAGCCACTGCCCATCCTAATTGACTTCAAAAGGTGACAGAGAGCTGCATTCTTGAATAATATGTACTATCAATGAAAGTAATTCCACATGGCTGTTGAAGCTAGGAGTTAGATTTAGCAACAGCAAAGCACAGGCAATATGCATTCAGAAGATACCTAATAAAGTGGCCACTGTGGTCTTCTGATGCTGTAGTCCAGGGGTCCCTAACCTTTTTTGCACTGCGGACCGGTTTCATGTTGACAATATTCTTGCTGGGGCGGGGGAGGGGAGATGGATGGTTGCCAACGGACAAGAGTAGCAGTCAAATACATTGTGTTTACCCAGAGAAAGACTACAATGACCATGAAACCTTGCGCGGGCACCAGTGTGCATGTGTGACTTGCGCATGCGTGCACGTGCTGATTATTTTTCTACAAATCATTTTTGGCAATTCTGTTGGGGGGGGGGGAGGGGGGTGTTAATCCAGACCGGAACATCGGTGATGGGTGGCCAATACACTCAATTTCGTTTCTAAAAGGGTTTAGCTAACGAATTTAATATTAAACACACAGCGCATATTTTCCTTGCATGAATATAGCGATGTCAATTATCGGGGAGGATAGAGGAGCTTGAAGTAAGTGTTGAACGCACTTCCAGTAGAAGTGACAGAAGCAGGTTCGATATTACCATTTAAAGTTAAATTGGATAGGTATATGGACAGGAAAGTAATGGAGGGTTATGGGCTGAGTGCAGGTCGGTGGGACGAGGTGAGAGTAGCGTTCGGCACGGACTAGAAGGGCAGAGATGGCCTGTTTCCGTGCTGTAATTTTTATATGGTTATATAAGTAAATAGTATAACATTTTAAGTAACGTTTGGATATTAAACACAGTGCATATTTTCCCCGTATGAACATATAAAATCATTGCAACACACCAATATCGCTGAATCAGCGGGAGCCCTGGGCTTGTTTTCCTGCAACAAGACGGTCCTATCAAGGGGTGATGGGAGACAGCAATACTCGAATGGGGTTCCTTAAGTCCAGTCTAATCCGCAATTTAGTTTTTGTTACATTCATTGCAGAGATATGTTGGAAATGGAAGCAACGTTTTCGGTGCTTCCGTGGCTACCTCAGGATATTGAGCCTTGACTTTGATCCAGAATGCCGGCAGAGATGTTGTGTCAAACATACTTTTCAGCCCGTCGTCATTTGCAAGCTCGAGGAGCTGATCTTCTTCCCGCGCTGACATGGATGACGCGAGGGTAACGACCTCGCGTGTGTTCAAGCTCAACAGTGGGCATGACAGGGAATGAGGAAAGGTGCAGCTGACTCACATCGCCAAATCATATCGTTTCCTCGTGGCCCGGTAGCACATACTTTGCGGCCTGGTACTGGTCCGCGGCCCGGTGGTTTGGGGCCGCTGCTGTAGTCCATCCACTTCAAAGTTTGAAGTATTGTGAGTTCAGAGATGCTCTTCTGCACACCACTGTTGTAACACTTGGTTATTTCAGTTACTGCCTCCTTCCCTTTAGCTTGAACCAGTCTAGCCATTCTCCTCTGACCTCTCATTAACAAGGCATTTGTTAACAAGGCCACAGAACTTATACTCACAGGATGTTTGTTTTTTGCACCATTCTCTGTAAACTCTAGACTGTTATGAGTGAAAATCCCAAAAGATCAGCAATTTAAAAAAAAAATACTCAATCTAGCCTGCCTGGCACCAACAGTCATTCCATAGTCAAAGCCACTTAGATCACATTTCTTCACCATTCTGATGTTTGGTCCTGAACAAGAACTAAACCCCTTGATCATGTCTGCATGCTTTTATACAATGAGTTAGTACCACGATTGGCTGATTAGATATTTATATTAATGAGGTGTACCTAATAAAGTATATTTTAATCATCAGTTCAAAGGCAATTACTTCTGAAATAAACAGTTGTTCATACCTGTAAACCATTTCATTAGTAGCAGTCTCATCAAAGGCATAATCAAAACGGAAAGTTTGATTTTCTAAGTACTTTGTTAAATCCACCTTTTGTTTTGGTTCATGAACCATTACGACATCCTTACTGGGAATTGTAATTACATCCAGATCTCTTATTGCATTTTCTGAAAGAGATTAAGGCAAGAAGTTATATTTCACTTGGCATCACTGTTTTGAACAAACTTTTCAAAACCACATGCCTATTACATTTTCAGAACAGTTCTATAAAAGGAGTATGTTTGATTACATTTCAAGCTTCCCAACAGGTGATGATATTTTGGTTAGTACAATGAAAGTTAACAGGTGACTCCAAGGCATCATGTCCCATTTAAACCCTAAAGTTGAATCCAACCAAATACTTATCATTAACAGCGTAAAACGGAGGTAAACTTGTGATGAAGATATGGCTTCCCCAGGCCAATATAGTACATCAAATTGAGAAGAACCAATTGCCCTTTACTAAACAGAAGGTTGGTCTCTTTATGGGAACCTAGCAATAAATTGCATTCAGACATGTTGAACCAAATTGGAGCACCGTGTAGACACAACAGGAGCATTCCTGCGCAGGTCCGACAAAGATTTTCAATGGGAAACCCAATCTCTACAAAAGAGAGGTACTGCCTAGCGGAGCAGTCATTGTCAGAGTAGCAAGGTTTGGCTCAAACAGGGCTTCAGCGAGGACAGGCGAAAGTCCAGTTAAGTTCTTTCCTTATTTCTTATAAGAGAGAATAGCAGGCATATCTATAGACCCAGTGTTCTGTTCTGGGTGTCAGATGTGGGATTTCCAAGAGACTCCCAGCCTCCCTGATGGCCACATCTGCACCAGGTGCATTGAGATGCATCTCCTTAGTGACCGTGTTAGGGAACTGGAGCTGCAGCCCAATGACCTTCGGCTTGTTAGGGAAAGTGAGAGTGACAGACAGGAGCTACAGGACAGTAGTCACCCCAAAGCTACAGGAGACAGATAAATGAGTGACTGTCAGAAAGGGAAGGGGGAACATCTGTGGCCGTCCCCCTCAACAATAAGTGCTCCATTTTCAGTACTGTTTTGGGGGATGATGCACCTGGGAGAAGCATCAGCGGCCATGCCTCTGGCACTGAGTGTGGTCCTATGGCTTAGAAGGGTATGGAACTGAAGAGGGTGGAGATATATGGGACTCTACAGTCGGGGGATAGGCAATTCTGCAGACGCAAAAAGGAAACACGGATGGTAGTGTGCCTTCCAGGCACCAGGGTCCAAAATGTTTCCAGATACATCCACAATACCCTGAAAAGGGAGGGTGAACAGCCAGAAGTCGTGACACATATTGGTACCAATGATATAGGAAGAAAAAGGGAGGAGGTCCTGAAAAAAAATATAGGGAGTCAGGAAGGAAGCTGGGAAGCAGGACCTCAGGGGTAGTAACCTTGGGATTACTGCCTGTGCCACACGACAGTGAGGATAGGATATAATGAGGTAACATATAAATGCATGACTGAAGAATTATAGCAGGGGGCAGGGATTCAGATTTCTGGATAATTGGGACCTTTCTGGGGCAGGTGGGACCTGCACAAAAGGGAGGGGTTGCACTTGAATCTGTAGGGGACCAATATTTTAGCAGGAAGATTTACTAGTGCCATTGGGAGTGCTTTAAACTAATATGGCAGGGGACTGGGAACCAGGATGATACAGCTGAGGATGAGCCAGCAGGTTTATAAGAAGATGATGGGTATAACATGAACGCAAGGAAGGCCAAGCCAATGACTGGGTACAAATGCAGACACAGCAAAGAGTTAAATTGTACCACAGAAGCAAAAGGACGAAGAATGCAGGACTGAAGGTGCTGTATTCAAATGCGTGTAGCTTTTGGAATAAGCCAAACAAACACATACCGCAATTAGAGATTGGTCAGTATGACACTGTGGGCACCACTGAGTCATGGCTGAAAGAAGGCCATAGTTGGGAGCTTAACATCAAAGGATATACTTTGTATCGAAAGGACAAGCAGGAAGGCATAGACAGTGGTGTGGCTCTGTTGGCAAGAGATGGAATTACATCTTTAGAAAGAGGTGACATAGAGTCAGAGAATGGTGAATCTTTGTGGGTGGAGTTAAGAAATTGAAAAGGTTAAAAAAAACAACACATTATGGGAATCATACCCAAGCCTCCAAATAGTAGCCAAGATGTGGAGTTGAGATTACAAAGAGCACTGGAAAAGTCAAGTAATGGGGGTAATGACACAATTGCAATGGAGGGCTTCAATATGCAAGAGGATTTGTAAAGTCAGGTTGCTGCTGGATTGCAAGAGGGGGAATTTGTTGAATGCCTATGAGATGGCTTTTTAGAGCAGCTTGTGCTTGAGCCTACTCAGGGAAAGTTTATCTTAGATTGGGTGTTGTGAAATAACCCAGATCTTATTATGCAGCTTAATGTACAGGAACCCTTAGGAGGCAGTGATCACAATATGATTGAAGTCAAACTTGAGAAAGAGAAGCAAAACTCACGTGGCAGAGCATAGATGGCTGAAGTTTCTGGGGATAGTTCACAAGGCACAGGATAGAGATATCCCAGAGGCTCAAATGGTAGGGGTAGGCAACCGTGGCTGATAAATGGCTGCATAAACGCTAAGGGAAGGGTATACAAGGTAGCAAAACTGAGTGGGAAGTTGGATGATTATGAAGCTTTTAAAATCCAACAAAAGGCAACTACAAAAGCTATAATAAGGAAATATGAGGGCAGACTAGCCAGTAATATAAAGCAGGATACCAAATTTTTTTTCAGTTATTTAAAGAGTAAAAGAGAGATGAGAGTTGATATTAAACCACTGGAAAATGATATGGTGAGGTAGTAATGGGGGACAAAGAAATGGCAGGTAAACTTGATGGGTACTTTGCAGCCCTCAAGTATACCCATGACTGTGTGGCCACCCACAGCTCCAATCTGCTAATTAAATTTGCTGACGACACTACACTGATCGGCCTTATCTCAAATAATAATAATGCAGCCTTCACAGACGAAGTCATCACCTTGACACAGTAGTGTCAAGAAAACAACTCTCCCTCAATGTCGCAAAAAAAAGAGCTGGTTGTGGACTACAGGAGGAAGGATGAATGGAGACAGGCTAACCCTTATAGACATCAATGGATCTGGGGTTGAGAGGGTCAACAGCTTTAAGTTCCTCAGCATAAGCACCACCGAGGATCTCACGTGGTCTGTACATATCGGCGATGTGGTGAAAAAGGTACAACAGTACCACTTTCACCTCAGACGGCTGAAGAAGTTTGGTATGGTCCCCCCAAATTCTAAGAACTTTCTATATGGGTACGATTGAGAGCATCCTGACTGGCTGCGTCACTGGCTGGTATGAGAACTGTACTTCCCTTAATCACAGGACTCTGCAGAGAATGGTGCGGATAGCCCAGTGCAACACTCACAACACGCTGGAGTGCTGCTTTGTGAGTGTTGTGAGTATTGCTTTGACCCCAGCATCTGCAGATTATTTTGTGTTTAGGATAGCCCAGCGCATCTGTAGATGTGAACTTCTGCTGCCTTCCTCCTTTCTTAAAGAGTGAAGCAACATTTGCAGTTTTCCAGTCCTCTGGCACCATGCCAGAGTCCAACAATTTTGGAAAGATCATTACTAATGCCTCCATAATCTCTACTGCTACCTCTTTTAGAACACTAGGGTGCAGTTCATCTGGCCTAGGTAACTTAGGTATCCTTAGGTCTTTCAACTTTCTGAGCACCTTCTCCCTTGTAATAGTAACTACACTGACTTCTCTTCCCTCACACCCTTCAACACCTGACACACTGCTCCTGTCTTCCACAGTGAAGACTGATGCAAAATACTTTCAGTTCTTCTGCCATCTCCTTGACCCCCATTAGTATTTCTCCAGCCTCATTTTTTTAGCAGTCCTATATCCATTTTCATCTCTTATTTATTTTACACACTTGAAAAAGCAAGTATGAAAAATAAATAGGAGTGAGCAGGAAAATGTGCTAGGCAAACTCAATGATCTTAAGATGGATAAGTCACCTGGCCCAGATGACTACATCAAAGGGTGCTGAGAGAGGTTGCTGAAGAGGTAATGGATGCATTGGTCATGATCTTTCGAGCATCCCTTGATTCTGGCATGGTCCTAGAGGACTGGAAGATTGCAAATGTCACTCCACTTTTTAAGAAGGGAGGAAGACAAAAGAAAGGAAATTATAGGGCAGTTAGCATAACCTCAGTTGTTGGGAAAGTGTTGGAGTCTATTATTAAGGATGAGATTTCAAGGTACTTGGAAACTAATGATAGAATAAGTCAAAGTCAACATTGTTTCCGTAAAGGGAAATGTTGCCTTACAAATCTGTTAGAGTTCTTCAAGGAAGTAACAAGCAGGGTGGACAAAAGAGAGGCAGTGGATGTCATTTACTTGGATTTTCAGAAAGCATTTGATAAGGTGCCACACATGAAGCTGCTTAACAAGAAAAAATCCTTTGGCGTTACCAGAAAGACACTGGCATGAATAGAGGAATGGCTGACAGGCATGAGGCAGCAACTGGGAATAAAAGGGGCCTTTTCTGGTTGGCTGCTGGCAACTAGTGGTGCTCCTCAGGAGTCAGTATTAGGACTGCTACTTTTCACATTGTTTAAAAGGTGGAATTGATGGTGTTGTGGCAAAGCTTGCAGATAATACAAAAATAAGTGGAGGGGTAGGTAGAGTTGAGGAAACAATGTGACTGTAGCCGGACTTGCATAAATTGGAAGAATGGGCAAAAAAGTGGCAGATGGAATACAGGGTTGGGAAATGTATGATAATGCACTGTGGTAAAAGGAACAATAGTGCGGTCTATGATCTAGATGGGGAGGAGGCTTACACATCAGAGGTGCAGAGGGACTTAAGAGTCCTCGTGCCAGACTCCCAGAAGGTTAATTTACAGGTTGAACCTGTGGTAAAGGAAGACAAATGCAATGTTGGCATTTGCTTAAGGGGTATAGAATATAAAAGCAAGGAGATAATGCTGAGCCTTTATAAGATACTAGTCAGGCCACATTTAAGAGTATTGTCAACAGTTTTGGGCATCATATTTCAGAACGGATTTGTTGTCATTAGAGGGAGCCCAGGAGGTTCACCCAGAATTATTCCAGGAATGAAAGGGTTAACATATGAGGAGTGCTTGGCAGCTTTGGGCCTGTACTCACTGGAATTTACATGAATGTGGGGGGGGGGCATGCGGGGAATCTCATTGAAACCTCCTGAATGTTGAAAGGATTAGGTAGGGTGAATGTGCAGAGGATGTTTGCTATTGTGGGGGTATCCGGAACTGGAGCGCACAGCCTCAAAATTAAGGGGCCAACCTTTCAGAACAGAAATAAGGAGGAACTTTTTTAGCAAGAGATCTGTGGAATGCTCTGCGGTGAAGACCAAGTCCATGCGTATATTTAAGGTGGAAGTTGATCATTTCCTGATCGACCAGGGCACCAAAGAATATGGCGAGAAGGCAAGTACTGTATAGGGTTGAGTGAGATCCGGGATCAGCTATTATGGAATGGCATAGCAGAGTCAATAGGCTGAATGGCCTAATTCTGCTCCTATGTTCTGTGGTCTTATGTTCTAAATATTAACTTGTACTACTGAGAACCTGGTCACTCTCTTGTAACAGCAAGATTCATCACATACAAATACTTCTTCCTACTCTTCTTCACTTCCTATATCTCTTTGCATTCTGAACTTCTCTTTCATGGTAGATGTGTGTTTGACTGTTTCTGGGGACTAATCCTGAAATATATTTTAAGGAACAATAATCTAAGCTTGAATAGAGAAACAACTACCTCAGCTTGGTTGTAAATGACCAGTGTTTTGTAAACAATATTACCAATTACAGTGGTATAAATGAATCTGGAATTAAAGACCTAAAATTTTCGATAACATTCGTAGATGAATATATGAAAGTCACGACATCAGGAGCATACTGTGCTCAACATCATTTGTTTTCTATGGTCAACTGCCCAAGTAATGATGAAACTACCTGAGGTACTGTTGTTACATAATACAGAACTTCTCATTTTGGAAATACTTAAGTGACATCAAAAATCAACAGAAATTCTACTTTTTCCTGAATCAACTGTTTAATCCAAGTTCAATACCACAACTAATTCCTAAAATCAGGCAGCAATCAATCTCATCTGCCAATAGAGTGGCTGACTATCAGATTAAAATACATGCTTATCCTGAAGTAGGATTATTTTAGCACCGAGCTTTATTGCTCCCTACAAACAATGAAAATTCATCCTACTTCATGTGGAAGCCAATCTGGTCTCTGAAGAGGAGATGGAATGGGCACAAACACAAACAAGAGAAAGAAAGCTCCAGAGAGAGCAGGGGAAAAAAAGACAAAAGTAAAATAAAGAAAATATAGAAGACAGACAAAAAAAAAAGTTGAACAGTAAAATATATAATAATACAAGGAGGCAAGAGAAGTCACAAGAGCACTGAATGGAGAGTCTAGAATTCTGTTAAAAGGAAATTCAAAGTGCTACTGAACCGAAATATTTCTGATTCTCTTTCCAGATATTTCCCGCCCCCTCCTTTGTTTCTCTAATATTACCTGCTTTAAACTCCAAATTAAAGCATCACTACTATTTTGCTTAAGGATGAGCATAGTTGAGTGTAAGATTAAAAAACAAAGTAGTATTAAGAATCTTCTTAGATTTAAAAGTAAATTCCCCAAGATAGTACCAAGGTCAGGGGCTTTCAGAGTTTGGAACAATCTTCCACCAGAGCTAAAAATCACTCAAGCATGCTAACTTGCCTGAAAGAGCATCATATAAACATTGTTTCAAATGAATTGAAAATACTACCAGATTTAGTTCCATCAATTAATTTGAATTTAAAAAGAACAGAGTTTTAGTAAAGCGATCTGGTGTGACACAAGGAAGGTTTCCTGGGCTAGTAGCTCCCAAATCTGCAATTCAACTCTATAGGTCCTACTAAGACTACACTTCTCTGGACTAAAGTACTTTTCTCTGTGGGGACCTCCAACTTCTCAATCTTCCTGTAGACACCATTTTCCTGACTGATTCGTCTCAATTACTGTGTGGTCGCTGCTGCAAATTTATTTCTCTACTCCCCTACTCAGATGTATTTGAACGATGCTGAATTAGTTTTGAACTATTTCTACTGGGTGTTATCCTCCTTTGGATCCTGTTCTACTTCTGCTGCTTTTTGCCTCCTTCCTATTTTCATTTTATGCATTCACCTCTTTACTGGTCGACTTGATCTGATGGTGTGCAAATGCACAAATGTGTTTGGTGGACGTAGAAGGAAGAACAGAAATAATGTCAGCAGTTCAACCTGGCACTAATATAGGTGGTTTAACTGCTTGCACACATATTGGATTTTTAGTTATTAGATCAATAACTATCTATGGTAAAGCAGATTTTTGGCGGAAAGTACGCACACCAAAGATGAACCTTTTATGATTATAGCAACTGTCAGACAATATGTTGAAATGATAAATGACTAAGTTACAGCATTTCTTTGTCTAAAGGTCTGTCCTGGAGAAGTGCCTGCTTTTTTCCCCCCAATATGAACATGGCTCATTGCTTTCTGTTACAAGCTGTTTAAATTTTGCTGGTCTGGTTTGGATGCTGGACACTTTAGACCATGTGTACACATGTTACTGTTCAGATAGTTTTTTTAAAATTAATGTACAATATACAAGTGTATTATGGGTTTGTGATCCTGGAACATCACCTGAAAGTTAACAAATGTTTGAGTTCCCAACCACTTACAGCAATCAATATTTCTAAATTGCATTGTATGGGAGCACCACTTCCGCTTATCAGAGCAAATAAGGATTCCACCTCCCCCAACAGATAACTGGCTACATGCAAGGAAGAAAATGACTTAATAAAATAAGCAAAAGTAAGATTATTGGCAAAAAAAATGTAGTCAGTTCAAAATGATTAGTCGTATTGATCACGCAAGTGTCAAGACTCATTTCGAGAATGGAATAAGTGCTGGAAAATTAAGTTTCTGATAATGGCATTAATGCAATGAAATTGGTAAACTAAATATTCTAAAACTATGTTCCTTTCAGTACACCTATGGATAAAATTAACTATTGCATGTGCAACAGTTATCAAACAAATGTATCGGGAAGTATTGCACTAATATAATGTTTCATGGCAAATAGATTTCCAAAATTACAATAAATTAGATACCAGTATGAAAACCTGATTCTTCTCAATTATTGACTAAGTATTCTATCTACTACTCTCACTATTCTGCTACCTGGTTAGCTCCTGCCTGCTACCTGATAGAGTTCTGCCTGCCTCCTGGTTCCTTAATGCCTGCTGTCGCCAATTGCGTTTTAATTTTCTGAGGGGCACAATATCTGGAAGAAGGAAGATGAGCAAATCACTTTCATTAACATTTTTTTAAACCAGCAACTACATTATGTTAATAACTATTTGTTAAGTTTCCAAAGCAACCATCTTCATCTTGTAATGACAACTGGGAGTATTTAGAACATGAATCATCTTAGAATTGTTTATAACAATCTTAGGAATAACACTCTTGTTAAATTGACTAGTACTAGAAGGTTTTTTTAAAAAACAGTACGATTTGGGATGATGAATCTATGTGAAGTATGCAAATGATAATAAATCATATAGAAAAAGGAATACAGAAAGAGCGAATATGCAAAACAGTGGCATTTTTTAAATTTTTCATTCGAAGGACATGGGCTTTGCATGCTGAACTTGCATTCAATTGCCCAGCCCTAATCGTCCTCAAGAAGGTGGTGGTCTGCTACCTTCCAAAACTGCTGCAGTTGTTCACGTGTGGGTAGAGCCTCAATACTAATACAAACTGACTTCCAGGACAAGGAACATAGAACAGCACAGGCCCTTCAGTCCATGATGTTGTGCTAAAATTTTAGACCATTAGGCCACAAGACATAGGAAAGAATTAGGCCATTTGGCCCATCGAGTCTGTTCTGCCATTCAAACATGCCTGATCCTTTATTCCTTTCCTCAGACCCACATTGCAGCCTTCGCCCCATAACCTTTGATGCTGTGTCCAATCAAGAACCTATCAAGCTCTGCCTTAGATACACAACCAGGCCTCCACAGTCGCCTGTAGTAACAAATTCCAAAATTTACTACCCTCTGGCTAAAGACGTTTCTCCACATCTGTTTTAAATGGATGTTCCTCTGTCCTGAGGCTGTACCCTTCTGTCCTAGACTCCCCCACCATGGGAAACATCCTTTCCACATCTACCCTGTCTAGCCTTTCAACTGTACATACACATCTGGAGAAGAGGGATGCTTATGTGAGAATGCTGTTCTTGGACTACAGTTCAGCATTCAATACCATATTTCCCTCCAGGCTCGACAAGAAACTCGGCGACCCTCGGCCTTCACCCTGCCTTGTTTAGATGGATCTTAGACGTCCTGTCAGAATGCTGGCAGGTGGTAAGAGTGGGCTCCCTCACTTCTGTCCCTCTGATCCTCAACACAGGTGCCCCTCAGGCCTGTGTACTAAGCCACCTCCTTTGCTCCCCGTATACTCAAGACTGTCGCCACCCACAACTCCAACCTGCTAATTAAATTTGCTGATACTATACTGATTGACCTAATCTCAAATAATAATAAAGCAGCCTACAGAGAGGAAGTCATCACCCTGATACAGTGGTGTCAAGAAAACAATATCTCCCTCAATGTCGTAAAAAAAAAGAGCTGGTTGTGGACTACAAGAGGAAGGAGGCTAACCCCAATAGACCTCAATGGATTTGGGGTTGAGTGGGTCAACAGCTTTAAGTTCCTCGGCATAAACATCACCGAGGATCTCACTTGGTCTGTACATATCGGCTATGTCGTGAAAACAACACAACAGCACCTCTTTCACCTCAGACAGTTGAAGTTTGGTATGGGCCCCCAAATTCTAAGTATTTTCTATATGGGTACGATTGAGATCATCCAGACATTTGCAGTTTTCCAGTCCTCTGGCACCATGCCAGAGTCCAGTGATTTTTGAAAGATCATTACTAATGCCACCAGAACCTCTACTGCTACCTCTTTTAGAACACTCGAGTGCGGTTCATCTGGCCTGGGTAACTTAGGTACCCTTAGGTCTTTCAACTTTTTGAGCACCTTCTCCCTTGTAATAGTAACTACACTCACTGCTAATGTCTTCCACAGTAAAGACTGATGCAAAATATTCTTTTAGTTTCTCTTTGGCCCCCATTAGTATTTCTCTGGCCTCATTTTCTAGCAGTCCTATATCCACTCCCATCTCTCTTATTTATTTTCCACATTTGAAAAAGCTTTTTCTATCCACTTTGATGTTGTTTTCTAGCTTTCAGATTTCATTTTTCTCTTCTGATGATTATTTTAGTTGCTCTCTGTGGGTTTTTAAAAGTTTCCCAATCCTTTATCTTTCCACTAATTTTTGCTTTATTGTATGCCCTCTCTTTTGCTTTTATATTAGTTTTGACTTCCTTTGTCAGCCACGGTTCTACTAATTTGACATTTGAGCACTTCTTCATTTTTGGAATACATCTATACTGCACCTTCCTAATTTTTCCCAAAAACCCAAACCAGTTGCTGCTCTGCTGTCATCCCTACACGCATCTCCTTACAATTTACTTTGGCTAACTTCTCTCTCATACCACTGTAGTTTCCTTTACTCCACTGAAATATCGCTATGTTAGACTTTACTTTCTCCTTATCAAATTTCAAGTTGAACTCAATCATATTGTGATCATTGTCTTCTAAGGGTTCTTTTACCTTAAGCTCCCTAATCACCTCCAGTTCACTGCATAACACCCAATCCAGTACAGCTGATCCCCTGGCAGGCTCAACAACAAACTGCTCATAAGCCATCTCGTACACATTCAACAAACTTACTCTTGAGATCCATTTCCAACCTGATTTTCCCCAATCGACCTGCATGTTGAAATTTCCTATGACTATCATAACATTGTCCTTTTGACACTCCTTTTCAATTTCCTGTTGTAATCTGTGATCCACATCCCAGCTGCTGTTGGGAGGTCTGTATGTAACTGCCATCAGGGTACTCTTACCCTTGCAGTTTCTTAACTCAACCCACAAGGATTCACCATCTTCCAATCTTATGTTACATCTTTCTACTGATTTGATGCCATCCTTTACCAGCAGAACCACACCACCCCCTTTGCCTATCTTCCCATCTCTCCGATACATGTAACCTTTGACATTTAGCTCCCAACTACAACCATCCTTCAGCCACGATTCAGTGATAGCCACAACATCAAACCTGGCAGTCTGTAATAATGCAACAAGATCATCCACTTTATTTCTTATACTCCATGCATTGAGCTATAACTATATTTACTACCCTTTTTGATTCTGCATCCCTAATATGGAGGAGGAGGAGAGAGAGCAGCGCACCGCGCGTGCGCAGCCCTCCGATGAAAAATTATATTGTATCTGTTAAACAGGGACCGTGGACAATTCTGATTTGATGGAGACAGACATGAAAGCACAGAGGAACATCTGGAAAAATTTCTGAAACGCTCATTCACTACTGTCATTACTGCACGGTCGGGAATCTTTCGGAGGGAAGGCCTCAAAATCCCCGGCCTTGCCTGCTTTTGGCGACCGAGGAGGTGGTCAAATCATTTGGATAGCGATGGCGCTCAGTACTCGGTGTCGGAGAGCTGATCAGAGCTCGAAGTTTTCGGATGATTCAGAGTCGGACCGTGGTCGGGTATGGCAAGGAGAGTTTTTCTTCCTTCTCTCCAACTGCGTGAGATGTGGGATATTTGAGAGACTTCAAACTTTTACTGTGCTCATGGACTTCTTCAGCAAGTTATGGTATTGTTGCACTGTTGTAACTATATGTTATAATTATGTGGTTTTGTTAAGTTTTTTTCAGTCTTGGTCTGTCCTGTGTTTTGTGGTATCACACCGGAGGAAATAGTGTATCATTTCTTAATGCATGCATTACTAATGACAATAAAAGAGGACTGTGTGTCTTCATAATCTAATACCCTGATACTCACCCTTCTGGCTGCAATTATGTCTTATCATCTGCCTGCCCTTCCTGATAGTCTGATTGCCTGTTATCTTTGCTTTTTTACCATCCATTGAGAAACTTCACTCTGCTTCCCACCCCCCTGCCAACTTAATTTAAATCCTCCCCAACAGATCTACCAAACCTGCCCAAGAGAATATTGGTTCCTCTCGGGTTCAGGTGCAACCCGTCGCTTTTGAACAGGTCATACCTCTGCCAGAAGAGATTCCAATGATCCAAGAACCTGAAGCCTTGCCCACTGTACCAGCTTCTCAACAATGCATTAATCTGCCAAATATTCCTGTTTCTACCCTCACTGGTGCGTGGCATAGACAGCAATCCGGAAATTACTACCCGGGAAGTCCTACTTCTCAACTTTCTACGTAGCTCTCTAAGTTCTCTGTTCTAAGATCGATCTAACCCTTCCTTCCCCTACAGCCCTCTATAATGAAGTAATGGTAATACACTTCCGTGTCAAGATGATATGCAACTTAAAGGGCAACCTGTAGTTGGTACTGTTCTCATACTTTTCCTGCCATTGTCTATAGAGTTCAATGTTGAAAAGTGAGGAAGCATTTTCAGAATTATTTCCAATGTAAAATGATAATCAGGTTAGTGAATTGTACAGAGAATTTAGGAACAGTACAATCCATTTTCATTCATTTTTAAATCTTTTTATTGAAATATAATCTTCTACAGCTATAAAATACAGAAATTCAACAAATTAGTATATAATTAAGCTAAAGAAAAATAAACATATATGCTAATGAAAGTAAGTTTTTTTTATAAAAGAAAAGGAAAAAAGAGAACCCCAACTAACTAAAAAAAAAACCACCACTAACTATAAAACAAAAAAAAGAGAAAAGAAAAAACCATTAGGAACCAAGTCCCGGAGCAATATGCTTTACAATTCTACACTAATATATATATATATAAAAAAGAAGAAAAAGAAAACAACAACCACCAAATCACATTTATATAACATAAAATTGGAAGGAAACAATGTAAATTAATTCAAATTAAATGAAAATATTTAGCAGAAGAACCCCACCTTCTCTGAAAATCAAATCGGGGATCAAAAGTTCAACTTCTAATTTTTTCCAAACTATGACATAACATTACTTGGGAAAACCATTGAATTAGTGTAGGAGCAGAGGTATCTTTCCACTTCAATAAAATAGCTCTTCTTGCCAACAATGTAACAAGTGCAATTACATATTGGTTTGAAAATGAAATACCCTGAATATGATGCGGAACTATTCCAAACAGAACAGTTAATGTATTAGGTTGTAAATTAATTTTCAAAGCTTTAGAAATTGTAGAAAATAAAGATTTCCAAAACGATTTCAATAAGGGACATGACCAGAACATATGTGACAAAGTAGCTACTTCATTTTTGCACCTATCACAATAATTATCTATATTAGGAAATATTTTGGATAGCCTCTCCTTTGTTAAATAATAACGGTGAACAATTTTAAACTGAATTAAACAATGATTGGCATATATCGAAGAAGAATTAACCATTTTCAGAACTCGCAACCAATCTTCATTAACAAAAGTCATATCAAGTTCTCTCTCCCAATCTTGTTTAATCTTTAGTGAGAGGTTATCTTTTTGTAGTAAAATTATAAATTATAAATAAATCAAATCAAATGTGGAGAAACAATTTTCCAAGTGCAATGTATAAATAGTATGACTGTTGTAAAATAAAATGCAAGTATATCAGTTTGGAAAATAAACTCTGCATGAATAAAATTTGCACAAAGGGGATGAATTTATGAGAAAACACAAGTACATCTCTCTGATCAGAAACATCTACAATGGACTCTGTGGACAAAGTAACATAAGGCAGAGAAAAGTAAGTGCACACTCAGAGGAACTGCTAATCAGAAAGATCTCACCACAAGGATTCTTTGGGGTGATGAGTGAGTGGAACATTTTTTTTTCCTAAATTAAGACCAAATTCCACATTTCGCCTTCTAAAGGTGCAGATTATATCAATATCAACTTAACTTACAGTTTGGTAAGACAAAGACTTGAGCTCTCCATTTGTTGTTCCTTTTAATGCTTTATGGCCCATCATGTGGCAATTTTTTTTTGCCATTTCCTTAGCATGTTTTTTTTTTAAAAAATGAGGTCAAGTTGCTAGTTCAACTCTCAACACAGCACGGATGGAAAGTGAACAATAAGCCAGCCAGATTCAAAACCTGGAACCATTGGCCTCAAACTCCGGTGCTGATGATACTACACACTGCCGGGTAAGCTCCCTGTTTATACTGCATTAACCATTAGCTTTTCATTCATGGTTAGAAATGAAGCAACACAGCAGTAGATTGACAAAATAATATCACTCAGCAATTTAGTCATGCAACATATGAAATTGTGTTTGCCAAAATTAAATGTTATAAGAAACACAAATACAGTAGAGATGTAAACATAGGTAAAAATTGCTTAGTAATCGGAAAGCTTAAACAATGAGGGTTCTGATCTTAGGAACGTATATGTAACAAATTACAAGGCCAATAAATTGAGAGGAATTTAAGGTTGGTGAATGGTATTACATTTACTAAATCAGTTTAGACAAATGCTTTGGGTAGGGTTTTCAAAATCTCATGAACAAAGGCAAAGGAAGCAAAACTGCCTGAATGCAAGGCATGAGCACCAGAAGACACTGATTCTGCTCTGCAATTCAGTAAGATCATGGCTTATCTGAATTTGATCTCCATTTCACCTTACTCCATGCTCTCTGTTAACTTCTGTAAATCTATCCATGCCAGCTTGAATATCTTTTTAAATGACTAAGCCTCCACAGTTCTTTGAAGTAAGAAATTCCAAAGATTAATGACTGGAAAAAAAAATCCTCATCTCTATCCCCTTATTCTGAATCAATGTCTTTGGTTTCTGCAAAGGAAGGAAAACATTCTCTTAGCATCTAGCTAGTGAGATTTTCAGAATCTTCCACTTCATATGAAAACTACCTCTATTTACCTAACTTCTAATACACAAGCTCAACCTGTTCAATCATTCCTTACAAGACACCCCTTCTTCCAGGAGTCAATGTAATGAACCACCTCTGTACAGGAGACCAGAGCTGTACCCCAGCTGTGGCCTCACCAACATTATCTCTCCACTACTGTACTTTATTGCCCTTGCAATAAAGGCTAATGAAACCTGGGTTAAGATTTTGTAAAACAAAATGAGAAAAGTACATTAAAAAAGATAATTTTAACAAAACAAGTATAGCAAGTAACCCAGATAAAAGTAGCTAGAAGTTAGAGAATAGCCAAGATAAAGACAAAAATTTGAGGCTTGCACTGCTCTCTAGAGTGGCAAACCCGAGTTTTAGGAAGCAGAAGTTGAAAGGTGATATTAGCTGCCAGAGAATGCTAAAACCTATTAAGAAAGGCATGGTGACATCTTGAGAACAACACAGGAAGATGATTCACTTTAGATTGCTTTCATAAAGGACTGGCTCAAGTTGATTGGGCAGACTGCTTTTTTCCCCTCCTTTACTATAAACTTTTCCAAGCTTGGTCACAAGAAGATATTACCAAGAGGACGAAGAAAGAGATGCAAGGATGTGTCCACACATAATTATAACATCCCCACTGATTCCTGGGAATTGTTAGCTTACAACAGCTCAAAGTGGAGGAGGAACATGCATGATGACATTGAGAATTGAGATGACATTCACAAGTACAGAGGCCCTACATGAGCAGCAAAGGAGCAGACCACCTCACTAATTGCCTATCTAATCTGTCAGCCACCACCAGATCCATCAGTGAAAGAGTAGCCAGTTCCCTCAAAACTAGGATGAGGGAAAGTCATCCTCAAAACTGAGGAACAAACTGAAAAGAAGAAACTTTCATTGTTCCACAGAGGTATAACCCAAACTAGAGTAAAAGAAACAACAAAAGCCAAGGAAAAGAGACAGTTTTTTGGTATATCCAACAAAAAGACTATAGTTTTTTTTGTATTTCACTGTTTAGTCTTAAATCTTGCTAGACAGGCATCAGAATACAGCACATTCTGGTCTGTAGCAGTTGGAAGCCTGCAATAAAGAATGATCAGTGACAACAAACACAAGGTACAAACTTGCATAAAAATCATAAAAGGTACAGAGTTTAGTTTACAGTGCTGACAGTATGTAATACACTCATTTTCCAAGTACCTTATTTTCCTATGTTCTTGAGCTACAAGAAATGTTGATCAGAAACCACTTAGTTTGAAAAGGTCACCAAATTATAACTGAACAGAAAATAAATTAAAATTGATTTTACCTTTCTTGTTTAGTGGTCGTTTCCTTACGCATACACATATCCTTTGTTCATCAATCTAAAAGAACAATAAAATTTTAGCTACACACATGTTCCAATAATGCATACTTCTAGGTCATCAAATATGTGGACTTAACCAATGCAGTTAATTAAAATTACTTCAATATAAAGATTATACTGCCATGTGAAATATAACCTTAGTCATGTTCTCTAACAATGGGCCTGACCTTGGGGGCTATTGTTAGTGATACTGACTGGAACTCACTTACATTTGATCACAAACTGAGATCCCAGACTTCAATGAACATGCAATTATCCACAGGTGTTTAGGACTTCTGGAAGGATTTGGAAGGCCTGATCTATAAATATGCTACACCACTGGTTTGCTATGATTCCACAGTATTATGCTGTAAACAACCTTGCAGGTCTTGCTGCACAACCCAATACTCTACTGATTTCAAAAAAGTTCGCAAAATCTCCAAGATCTCCAACACCTGGGTCTCCATCCTTCCCTTTGCAATTGGATCCTTCACTTCCTCATCACCAAACTTTAAAGAGTAGGGATGAGTAAAAACAGCTCCTTCTCACTGACTATCAATATAGGTGCATCACAAGACTCTGTGTGTACTTAGCCATCCTGTTCTACTCTTTTTACACCCATGAGTGTACATGTATCTAATCAAGTGACTTAACATATCTTAAACAACACCTACAAATTTGCCAATACCATCATTGTTGACTGTATCACAAGTGATTTTGAGTCAGTGTACAGGAGTGAGATAGAACACTTGGTTGATTGGTGGCACAATAACAACCTTGTGCTGAACATCTACAAAACCAAAGAGCTAATCACTGATTTAAGAGGAAGTTGGGAGACTAGTTGGGAGTACTCATATTGAGTCAGAGATGGAGAAAGTGAGCAGTTGCAAACTCAAGGCATTAAAATCTTATACGACATATTCTGCACCCAACACATACAATATTACATGTACTTGCTGGAAAAAGTATGTGAACCTTTGGTTGAGGTTATTGCTGTACAAGGAGGTCACTCCAGTTACTGAAAGCAAACATCTCCGGTAACTGTTGATCAGTCCTGCACATCAATTTGGAGGAATTTTAGGCCATTCCTCTGAACAAAACTGCTTCAACTATGGGAGGTTGGTGAGCTTTCATACATGAACTGCTTGCTTCAGGTTCCTCCACAACATTTCTATAGGATTAAGGTCAGGACTGTGACTCTGCCTTTCCAAAATGTGAAATTCCTTCTGCTTTAACCATTCTTTGGTTGACTGACTTGGGTGTTTAGGGTTATCTTGTTGCATGACCCACTTTCTCTTGAGCTTCAGTTCACAGACAAGATACCCTGACATTTTCCTGTAGAATTTGCTGTTACAATTCACAGTTCTGTCAATGATGGCAAGCCATCCATTTTCTCAATAAATAAATGAGTAAGTATATTTGCTCATTTTGTGTTGTTATTTATTTAATTGGGTTCTCTTTATCTAGTTTTAGAATTTTCATGAAGATCTGATCACATCTTAGGTCATATTTAGATTATGAAGACACGCAGTCCTCTTTTATTGTCATTTAGTAATGCATGCATTAAGAAATGATACAATATTTCCTCCAGTGTGATATCACAAAACACAGGACAGACCAAGACGGAAAAGAACTAACAAAACCACATAATTATAACATATAGTTACAACAGTGCAACAATACCATAACTTGATGAAGAAGTCCATGAGCACAGTAAAAGTTCAAAGTCTCCCAAATGTCCCACATCTCACGCAGACAGAGAGAAGGAAGAAAAACTCTCCCTGCCATACCCGACCACAGTCCGACTCTGAGTCATCCGAAAACTTCAAGCTCTGATCAGCTCTCCGACACAGAGTACTGAGCGCCATCTCTATCCGAACGATCTGACGTCCTTCTCGGTCGCCAATAGCAGGCAAAGCCAGGGATTTTGAGGCCTTCCGTTCAAAAGATTCCCGCCCGCGCAGTAACAACAGCAGCAAACGAGCATTTCAGAAATTTTTCCAGATGTTCCTCTGCGCTTTCACATCCATCTCCATCAAATCAGAATTGTCCACGGCCCCTATTTAACAGATACGATATCATTTTTCATTGGAGGGCTGCGCACGTGCAGCGCGTTGCTTCTCTCTCCTCCCGCCAATGCAGAAATAGAGAAAATTCGAAAGGGTTCACAAACTTTCTAGTACCACTGTAGATACAATCATGAAGAAGACATGCCAGTACCTCTACTTCTGAAGAAGCTTAAGGAGATTCAGTATATCACCGAATACTCTGACTTCTATAGATGCACTGTCCAAGGTATTATGACTGGCTGCATCATGGCTTAGCCCATTTCCAACACACAGCAATATAAGAGGATGCAGAGAATAACTGCCACAGCCCAGACCATCACAGGCACAACCCTCCCTACCCGTGGCAGAATCTACAGGAGGCAATGCCTCAAGAAGGTGGCATCTATCATCAAGCACCCTGATCATCCAGGTTACGTCCCCTTCTCGCTGCTACAATCAGGCAGGAGATAGAGAAGCCCGAAGAGCAGCATCATCAGGTTCAAAAACAGCTGTTTTCCTACTGCCATGAGATTCTTGAAACAACCTGCACAACAGATCACCTCTTGCATCTGGCTCTAGTTATGGGAAGTTTCTGCATTAAATCTTGCTTTGCAATATTCCCTCCCTTGACTCTAAAAGTTTAAAGTTCAAAGTAAATTTATTATCACAGTACATACATGTCACCATATACACCTGAGATTCCTTTTCTTGTGGGCATACTCCACAAATCCATTAATAGAATAATAACTATAATAGAATCAATGAAAGGCCACACCAAATTGGATGTTCAACCAGTGTGCAGGAGACGACAAACTGCAAATACAAGAAAGAAATAATAACAATAAATAAATAAATAAATAAAGCAGCAATAAATATCACAAACATGACATGAAGAGTCCTTGAAAGTGAGTCCGTAGGTTGTGGGAACATTTCAATGATGGAGCTAGTGAAGTTGAGTTCAGGAGCCTGACAGCTGAGGGGTGATAACTACTCCTGAACCTGGTGGTGTGAATCCTGATCCTGAGCCGCCTCCTTCCTGATGGCAGCAGTGAGAAGGGAACATGACCTACCTGGGTGGTGGGGGTCCATGATGATGGATGCTGGTTTCCTGCAACAACGTTTCATGTTGATATGCTTAATGGTGGGGAGGGCGTTACCTGTGATGAACTGAGCTGTATCCACTACTTTTTTTTGTAGTATATTCCTTTCAAAGGCATTGGTGTTTTCATACCAGGCTGTGATGTAGCTAGTCAATACATTTTCCACTACACATCTATAGAAGTTTGTCAATGTTTTGGATGTCATACTCTGAAGGGTGTAGAGCTGTGGCTGTGCTTTCTTTGTAATTGCAATTACATGCTGGGCCAAGGACAAGTCCTCCAAAATGTTAACACTGACAAATTTGAAGTTGACCCTCTTCACCTCTTATCCTCCAATGAGGACTGGCTCATGGATCTCTGGTTTCCTCCTCCTGAAGTCAATAATCAGCTCCTTGGTCCTGTTGACATTGAGTAAGAGGTTGTTGTATGCTGATTCGTCACTACCTTTGATTTGGCCAATGACAGTGACATTGTCAACAAATTTGAATTATGGCATTAGAGCTGTGATTAGCCATGTGGTCATAAGTGTAAAGCGAGTAGAGCAAAGGGCTAAGCACACAGCCTTGTGGAGCACCTATGCTGACGGAAACTGTGGAGGAAGTGCTGTTGGCAGTCTGAACTGACAGGGGTCTGCAAGATAAGAGATTGAGGATCCCTTGCACAAGCGGGTATTGAGGCCAAGGTCTAGAAGCTTATTGATTATTGGTGGTATTTAATGCCAAGCTGTAATCAATAAAGAACATCCTGATGTGCATCTTTGCTGTCCAGATGTTCCAGGTTTGAGTGTAGAGCCAATGAGATGGTATTTGCTATGGACCTCTTGCTCCAGTAGGCAAATTGGAGCAGATCCAAGTTGCTTCTCAGGCAGGAGTTGATACGTTTCATCACCAACCTTACAAAACATTTCATCACTGTGGATGTGTTACTGGACAATAGTCATTGAGGCAGGTTACCACGTTCTTCTTAGGCACCGGAATAAATGAAGTTTGCACAAAGCAGGTGGGTACCTCAGACTACCAAAGCGAGAGGTTAAAGATCTCAGTGGACACTCCAGCCAACTGATCAGCACAAGTCTTTAGTACTTGGCCAGGTACCCTATCTGGGCTGGATGATTTTCATGTGTTCACCCTCCAGAAAGCTGCTCACTTGTAGTCCTCAGAGACTGAACTCACAGGATCATCCTGTTCATCATGTTCCTCCATGCTTTGACAATCAAAGTGAGCACAGAAGGCATGGAGCTCATCTGGAAGTGAAGCCCTGTTGTCGCTTACATCACTTGATTTACTTGATTTAAGAGGTGATAGTATTCAAGCCCAGCCACAACTGTTGAGCATCCTTTGTTGATTCAAGTTTCATCCTTTGTCACTTCACCTGTGAGATGGTTTTCTGGTGATTGTACCATGCCCTCTTGTACCTCAGCAGATTACGGGTCTTATGATTCACCCAAGGCTTCTGGATGGGATGACTCTGAATGATATTGTGGGGGTCACTTGTCTACAACTGTTTTAATAAAGTCCATGACAACCATGGCGTATTCATTGATACCCACAGATTAGTCCCTGAACAGTAGTCCAGTTCACCAACTCAAAGCAATCTCCTAGTCACTCCTCCGTCTCCCACACCACCTCTTTGCTGTCCTAATCTCTGCAGCTTTGCTGTTTAGCCTCTGCTTGTATGCAGGTAAGAGGACAGTCAAGTGATCAAATTTACCAAAATACGGTCTGGCATTCCATATCTTAGTATAACAGTAGTCAAGTGTGTTGGGACCTCTGGTGCTACAGGATATACACTGATGTTATTAGGCAGTGTTTTCTTCAAACAAGCCTGATTGTCATCTCCAACTATGATTTGAAATGCGTCAGGATGAACTGTTCCTAGTTTGGAGATAACATCATGCAGCATTTCAAACGCTTGATTATCGTCATCCACTGGCGATACGTAAATTGCAAATAGGATTACAGTGAAGAACTCCCTAGGTAAATAAAACAAACAGCATTTGACCGTAAGGTATTCAAATGTCGGGGGAACACAAGTTAAACAAAATCGCCACACCGAACACCACGAGTTTTATCATGAAACACACAACCGCACCTTTTGCCTTTTCCAAATCAGCAGTTCAGTCCATCCTGTGAATTGAGAAGCCTTCAGGTCTGATCACCGTATCTGGCATGCTGTGAGTAGGCCATGTCTCGATCACACATAGAACACAACAATCTCTCGTATTCCGATTTTATTCTCCAGAGATTGCACTTTTGCTATCAAGATGGTGGACTGAGGGGATCTCACACCTCTGTGTTTCAACCTGGCTTGGAGTCCCCCACCCACAGCCTTGCTTCCGGCCATGGTGATGGAACATTTATCTGTTGAAAGGTGTCATACCTCCTAGGTCTGCTGAGTCCTTCAGAAGATAGTGAAATCTGTAGTTTATTAATTTGATTTAAAATACATTTCTTAAATGGAAGTTACATGCTGCAGATGGCAGTGGAAGTAATTCAAAAGATGGTATATTTGGAAGTATTGTATGTAGCCTACCAAGCGACAAATTTAAAACTACTCAAAATCAACTGTACCTTTGACAGCCAACAATACTCCTATGACAAAGAACAAGCAAGATGGTCTGTGCCTGGACAAGGTAAGTGCAATGAAGAGAAGACTTGTTGTTCCAGGCTTTGGACCTATGCTTGCATTATCTGGAAATTACTGTTAAAAAAAAAGCATGCAGCATTCTAAAAAAGTATAAATGCAATGTCGATGTATAAATAAATGTTGATAGAGATACTTCAGATATAACATTGCCTTTTCAATTATTCAAAGTATAATAGGATTACACTAACCACTATGCTACCATTTTCCTTGTGGGGAAGCTAGGTGGTGGAGTCTCTGAATAAAAGGTAATCACTTAAGCTTGAGAAGAGGAATTCTACTCTAGCTCCAGCCCACGCACTTGGAATCTTAGACATTCTCAAACCAGTCACTGTAGGTGCTGACTTAGAGGGAATCAAGGGTCATGAGGGTCAACCAGAAACCCTTATTTAAGTCAAAATTCAGACAAGTCATGATATAACTGAATGTTATAAATTGGCATGGCTTCTTTTTCTCAATTTTCTATTCTGTTACATTTGAAGCTTCAATTAGATAAATTTAACTAATTTTTACTTGCTTTTAAATAGTACTTTGACAACAAAGACAAATTGCATCGAGATTACTCAGATTTCAAATATACAATTTAAAATGGCGGGAGGAGAGAGAGCAGCACACCGTGCGTGCACAGCCCTCCGGTGAAAATGATACTGCATCCATTAAATAGGGGCCGTGGACAATTCTGATTTGATGGAGGCAGACGTGAAAGCACAGAGGAACATCTAGAGAAATTTCTGAAATACTCGTTCGCTGCTGTCGTTACTGCGTGGTTGGGAATCTTTCGGAGGGTAGGCCTCAAAATCCCCGGCCTTTCCTGCTGTTGGCGACCGAGATTGAGGTCCAATCGTTCGCACAGAGATGGCGCTCAGTACTCGGTGTCGGACAGCCAATCAGAGCTCGAAGTTTTCGGATGACTCAGAGTCGGACTGTGGTCGGCATGGCAGGGAGAGTTCTTTCTTCTCCCATCTGCGTGAGATGTGGGACATTTGAGAGACTTTGAACTTTTACTGTGCTCATGGACTTCTTCATCAAGTCATGGTATTGTTGCACTGTTGTAACTATATGTTATAATTATGTGGTTTTGTCAGTTTTTCCAGTCTTGGTCTGTCCTGTGTTTTATGATATCACACTGGAGGAAATATTGTATCATTTCTTAATGCATACATTACTAAATGACAATAAAAGAGGACTGCGTGTCTTCATAATCTAATCTAATCTAAAATCATTTCTGAGTAATTTTAAACATGAAATCCAAAACAATGTTCTCAAATCAATTTGACTTGCTTAAACTTGTAACTTACCGGATCAGCAGCCGTAAGTGGTCGGTAGTCAAGACTTGATCTAAATTCTCTTATCATGCACATAATTTCCCAGTTTGGATTTGTAGAATCAACATCCTGTTAAGTACACAATTTATCAAAGTAAATACACAATACCAAATTGTGGTTGTTGAATGCAGCATCTGGCTTTAATCATATCTAACTTTGTAAGTGTTCTGCAATACAAAAAACTCACTTGCTAAATTTAAGAAAGAAACCATTTAAGATGAAAGGATATAAACCTTAGGCATAATATTTGAAGGAAAAAGCTTCAACCAGAACTACAGTTCTATTCTTTTAGAACACAAACAGATACAAAGACCACAAGGCTGTGCTGGGCCGGCCAGGTTGGCCGACAAATAAATCTCTGCACTAGGATAAATGAGGTGATGAACTTAACAAGAGGATGCAGAGGAGATTTAAGTATGGACAAAGATTCAGAATTACAGTTAAGAAAAGAAAATATCTGCAGTGAGTTTGATCCCTTTTAAACAAAGGCAGAATTACATAAGATGTACAGAATTGAGAGAGCCCCGGACAGGGTGAACAGGAAGAACCACTTGTCTTGGCAAGGAGATAGACAGCAAGGGACAATGGTTAATCAAAGGGTTAGAGGAAATTCAAGGAACAAAAATGTTTTTACTCAGACAGAGTTGGTAGTCTGCATCCAACTTACAAGGGTATTTGATGCAGAAAACTCCATGACACTTGAAAGTAAATGAGCACTTAACAAAGCTGTAACCAACAAGGCTATGAACCAAAATTAGAGTCAGAATAACTTAAGTAGCTCCTCTTTTGGCTGACAAGAACAAATGAACCAAATGAACCAAACGTCTCCTTCTGTCCCAGTAGTTCAATATTTCTAAGAATTCAATGACTGAAGTGTACGCTCACCAGAACACACTAAGGTTTATAAACAGAGATGAGACCTAGCAAAGAAACAGGATAACACATTAAGCTTCAAATATTAACCACTGCATGGATCCGAATACTCAAACCAATGCCGAGCCAAGTAAGTTTCATAATAGTAATATTTCTAGTCATAGTCATACTTTATTGATCCTGGGGGAAATTGGGGAAATTGGTATAACAATTTTCTATAAATTGTTAGAACTCATACTCTATAAACCTACTAGTCTGATGATTTTGTTATAACACTATTTTGCCTTTTATTCAGTAACACCTACTGTGAGTCAAACATGAATACTGATTAAGGAAGAAATCACAAAATATTAAATTATAATCAGAAGGTAATTTTTCTTCTTTTCTTTCAAGAACAAATAGGCATTCTACTTCTACCAAGACAAGATCAGCCAAGTCAGGAATTCAGTATTAATTTTTCAACATTTATCATACATGATCACTTATGTTAAGATATCATATAAAAAGGTTTGAATGAAACAATTTCTGGATAGAGCAATAACACAAACCTTGCCACTTCCTCATAATTTCCCCTTCCTTTTTTTTTATAATGGTAAAACACAAATTTTCTACTTTCAACTAAAGGAAATAACAGCACAAGGATGTAAACAAATTCCTTGGTCACAGTGAGAGAAAACATATTTTACCATGCAGGTTATGCAAGTAGTACATAGGAAAATTTGTTAATCATTTGGTGATCAAGTTATCTGCTCCGGATAAAAAACAAAACAAGAAAGTGGAATTTTAGAAATATACATGTTTAAATTTTTCCCAGGGCAAAATCTGAATTAAATTAAGAAAATAATAATTGGTTGTAATAAAAGAAACAAGGTGGTTGGTCATTGCAAATATCTACAATATTTTTCTTTCATAAAATATTGTAGATAAATCGGTCTTTGAAAGCTTGAAAGTAAATTTGTTGACCCTTCATTATTTTCAGATATAGCAAATTAAGCTGAAAGTGACTTGAAAAGCAATCAATACCAAATCTGACAACCCTTCTTAGCATCAATGGGGCATTGAAATGCATGCACAACATAGATGATGCTTCAAAATCTCCTCCAAGCACTGCAAAAGTATTCCAAATTTAGAAGAAACAACAAAGCCCAAAATAATCATACTAAGAATCTTAGCAGTTCCAGAATCCCCTCTCATATCTTGTTTCATCCCTTTCACCAGCAAGAAGCCATTTGGTTCATTGCGCAAATACCAAATCACATAAATCTCCAGTTAAGTTTACAGAAAAGGAATCCAGGTGCCCAATACATACTGGGTGGAGCTTTCTCAGCTCTAATTCACTACCAATTATATTAAAGTTACCCCAGCCACCTTCCACATACTGACCATTCTATTAAAGCATAAACAAGTCTTTCCTTTACCAATTAACTGAGATCTCTCAACTCTATTCACCTGTACCAAAAAACAGCAGCCAATGCATTCTTTGATTCTGGTAACATCCTTCTAGATCTCCACCATAACGTCTCCAGTGCAATTACATCCTACCTGTTATACAGACCAGAATATGTTGAAAATACTGTTTTCTATAAATCTAACACACTCCTGCAAGCAATTCTATACACTGTTAATAAAAAAGTGTTCATCTTAACCACCTTCTCTGCAAGCTTCAGTGAATTGTGAACAAATATTTCAAATTTTATGTGTTCCATTTTTTTTTTGCATCTTTCTTTTAAAATGCTTCCACTTCCCAAATGCATTCCTTCTCATGTCTTTAGTGAACTATGGCCCCTAAATTTAAAAGCAAGAGACATGGCACTGAGCTCTGCAGAATCCAACTGGAAACAACTTTCAATCACAAAACACCGTTGTCCTTTGTTTACTCCTGCTGGGCTAATTAATTTTGATATCAGCTTACCAGTTCCACTTGCTTCCCATGGGCTTTAACTTTATTAACTAACCTGTTATGTTGAACTTTTCTAAAGCTGGTTAGGTAAAGGATAAGCACTTTGTCCAATAAATAAATGCAAACCTGAGCTCTTTTCTCTCTCATCTCTTGCTGCTGTATTCGCCGCTTTTCACGTTTTTCCTGAAGTTTTTCAACTTCTTTAACACAATTTGATTTTCTGCGGGCTGAAAGATAAAATTGACCAAAAGTTTGAGGATGCAAACTAAATTTTGTTGGCTCTAAACTTCTGTAGAATTAAAGAAACATTTCCTCTATGAATGATGAAATAGATGCCTAACATTTCACATATTCATGCTGTAGAAAATATTCATGTTTCACTCAAGTCAATTTAAGTGCATTTTTGAGATCACATCACTTACATGATCATTTCAAACCCTACAATATTCACAGCCTTCAAGATAAATTTTAAGGCAGACTTATTTCGTGTTCTCCACAGATAAATATTATACCAAGAATTGAAGCAAGGAAAATAGCGCAAAACAGAAATTCATTCTACTACATGATTTCCTCTATATGACTCGGAAGCCCTTTTCTACCTTCTTCCATAAAAACAGGCAAAATATTTTCTTACTTCCAACATAATTTCTCCTGCCACATTCTGCAAGGAGAGCATAATAACTTTTGTTATTTGTTCCTATGGAAATTTCAATTGTTTGTCTTTAAGTCTATTTACCTGACTGTACTTCTACACCCAGCAATATAGGCAGAGACTGAACACTGCAGCACCAGTGGTGAGGGCCACAAAGGTAGAATCAAGGGAGGTGGAGGAGGGCTTACAGGACTGCTTTGAATTGTTGGACTGGACTGTATTCAGGGATACATCTTCATATCTAAATGAATATGCCAGTTATCACCGACTTCAAGACCTATCAGGATGAGAGCGTGCCTTCACGTACATACAGGTCATACCCAAACCCGAAGCCATGGATGAACCTTGGGATTCGCAGTCTGCTTAGGGCTAGATCTGTGCCATTCAAGATCGGTTATCCAGGACTTTACAAGTCAAAGACCAACCTACAGAAGTCTATCTTAAGAGCCAAAAAGCAATTCCAAGTGAAGTTAGAGACTGGTTCCTTGACTTCCTCATCGGGAGACCACAGGTCAGTGAGGATCAGAAATAACATTTCCTCCTTGCTGACAATCAATACAGGTGCTCAAAGGATGTGTCCATAGCCCACTGCTCTACTGTCTCCTCAGAGGATTGTCACCTTTTTTGTGGTAGGAAGGATTGTGACTTCCTGAGATCCTGAATGCAATGCCACCTGCGGCCTAGCTCCTGCCAAGGTAAACTATGGCCACAAGATCAAGGGAGAGTCCCAGATAAAGAGCAATCCACCTAAACCTCGACGGAAGATGATGACACATCACAATGACAGTGAAGGTGGAGGAAAACTGCAGCAGTGAAGGGTCCCCAGTCATCTTGCAAGCCCCGTCACTGGGCCCTGACCTCGAACTGTCAAGGACCGCATGGTGGCTGCCCATGTATCAGCCTCCCACATTAAACAAGGTCACACACCGGCATTCCCCAGTAAGGGAATAATCCCTTGGGAGAACATCATACTTGATTCGAGTGATCACACTACTACTCTACACCCGTAACTGTGTGGCTAGGCTCAGCTCAAACTCTCTCTATTGTTGTTAGAACCTCATGATGATGAGGAGGCACACAAGAGTGAGATAGATTGGCTATGTGAATGGTGTCACTAAACATCATTGCACTCAATGGCAGTAAGACCAAGGAAGGAATTAATTGTGGAGAAACAGCGGGGTCAGCAGTGGAAAGGGTGAGCAGTTTCAAGTTCCTGGGTATCACTATCTCAGAAAATCAAGTATATACTCAACATATTGATGCAATTACAAAGAAGGCATGCCAGTGGTTACACTTCATTGGGAGTTTGAGATTTGGTATGTTTGCAAAGATTCTAGCAAATATTTACAGATGTACCATGGAGAGCATTCTAATTGGCTATATCACCATCTGGTATGAAGGCGCTAATGCAGAGGACTGGGGAAAAAAAAGCAGTAAAGGATTGTGGACCCAACTATTTCCATCATTGGCCTTCCCATCACTAAAGACTTTTTCAAAAGGCATCCCCTCAAAAAGGCATGATACATTATCACCACATAGGACATGCCCACTTCTCATTACTACCATCAGGGAAGAGGTACAAGAGCCTGAAGATGCACAGTCAACATTTAGGAACAACTTTTTCCCTTCTTAGATTTCTGAACGGTCCATGAACACTACTTACTTTGCTCCTTTTTCTATTACCTAATTTTTAAAATATTTCTTATTTGTAACTTAATAGTATTTTTTTCAGTTATGTATTACACTGTATTGCTGCTGCAAAACATATTTCACAACTTTATTGAACCCAAGCCAACTTACTTGGCTCAGGTAGCAATCCAGATATCACTGTCATTTAGCTCTACTTATATACTTTGACCCTAACTCTTCATGTTCCTTCCTAAGTTGTTGTTTGTCCCTCCACTTTCAAGCTCTTCTCGAAACAACATACCCATTACATATTCTTAAACTCAGCACCTGAGAGGCAACACAGCCTTTGGTACTCATACTTGCAGCTGTGGAACTGTGCCTGTTCCCCTAAATATACCACCTCCTATAGCAGCTTCACTCCTCCAACCTGAATTACCCCATCCACCACTGTACAATGGTCAGTCTGCCCACTGTCCCCACAGTTCGTGCTCTTATCTGCACAAACTGCAAAAATGAGCAAATCCAAGGCTTGGGGATTCTCCAAAGCAACCTTCTGAATCCCCATACATTCCTCACTCAGTCACACACCCTCATCCTTTAGACTGACAAGTTCCCCAGCACTTATTCACATACACACACAAGATCATATTACACTTACAAGGTGGTGCAAAATCTTTTTTTCCCGACTGGGCTGGAGAGATATCTGTAACACTTCCATTCTGATGAGTAGCTGATGAATGTTCTGGAAGCTGGCTGGGTCTTGATCTTGTTGATGCCACTGGGAGAATGAAAAAAAAAGAATCTTTCAATCTAATTAATCTGTCACTTGCTTAATATAACATAATCCTAAAGCTTCCCAAGATCAAATTCATGAGCTCATAACTGGACTGAATTACTTTGAACAAGATTTCTTCTCCAGTAAACTGTTCATACATGAAATTATGCAGTCATGGAGTTGTACAGTACAGAAGTGGGCCCTTTAGACTGCATTCAAGCCAACCTTGTGCTCAACTATACTGATCCCATTTGCCACTACTAAGACCACAGCCTTCTATGCCTTGCCTATTTGTAGCTGTTTAAATACCTCTCAAATGTACTGATCACTTCATCCAAATTATTAATACACACTATAAATAGTCAAAACCACAGCATTGATCCCTTTATGTACTGATGGACAATCTGAAAATGAACTGTTTATCCCAGCTCACTGTTTTTCATTATACAACCGCTTCCCTAATCAGGCCATTACCCCAAATCCCTTTTATTGGCAACAAATCGAATATCTTCTGGAAATCCAATTACCTACTGGGTATCCTTTATCTATTCTGTTTGTTCTATCTTCAAAGAACACCAAGCAAATCCATCAAACACAAATTCCCTTTTATAAAAACCTCGTTGATTCTGCTTGATTATGTTATTTTCTAATTGTTCTACTACTACCTCCTTGATAATGGATTCTCAATATTTCTCCAAGGATTGATAAAAAGCTCAGGCCAACAGTAAACATGATAAAGTCTGCAGATGCTGGAAATCCAAAGCAACACACAAAATGCTGGAGGAACTCAGGAGGTCAGGCAGCATCTGTGGAAATGAATAAACAGTTGACGCTTCAGGCTGAGACCTTTCTTCAGGACTGAGAAGGAAGGGGAAAGACACCAGAATAAACGCCTATAGTATCCTGTTCCTTGGCTCCTTTCTTGAATGCTGATCTTACACTTTCAGTTTGCTAATGCTCCAGGACTTCTCCAGATTCCAGGGAATTTTGGTAGATTACAAGGTTACCACAGGCTGTGTTGGAATACAATTGTTACAATTAATGACCTGCAGCAACTGTTGGATGCATAATTGTAAACTGCACAATTCTAAATCTATTCTACTTGGCACATTGGTTTCATCACAAAACACATTAGAGATGCCCTCAATCATAAGTAAAGTCTAGCCTCCCAAGTTAAGCACAAAAGGATTTAACAAAATGTATCAAGTTCAGGTCAGGTCAGATCTTCATTCTGCTAAAACATTTAGGTGTAGGTTGGATCAAGCCACTCAATTCCAGTCAGTCTAAACTAGTTTACCCAAGCTAGCTGAACTCAGTACCTGCAGGAGATAGCAGTGTTAGCTAGACACTCAGCCTGGGATAAAGGAAATGACCAAGGAAGAGCTGATTTCAAGTTTAACTCAGTGTCAGTGGCAAGGGAGTAGACAGAGATGGTTGCTGACATTTTTCTCAGATATTGTTTTGCCTCAATATAATGGATTGACAATGACATTGACACTGGCCTAAGTACTCAAAGCTTAGGTGAGGCATAAATTACACTTTAATTTTATACCTGAAGAGACCACTAATGAAGACAGAACCTTACTTCCACGATGACTACTCTACAAGTATACACTTACAATGGTGTTGCTCACATATTCAGCTACAACAGATACACTGACAAAAAATAAGATCAAGTAGGTTTTGCCCCCATGACTGTTCTAACACAATCCATTGCAGATCCGCTCAGGAAAGCACATCTTCATGACTTTGAAAAGTTAGTC
Source organism: Mobula birostris (assembly GCF_030028105.1). NCBI lineage: Eukaryota > Metazoa > Chordata > Chondrichthyes > Myliobatiformes > Myliobatidae > Mobula > Mobula birostris. The sequence continues at coordinate 47,806,938 of NC_092372.1, read as the reverse complement.
AACAAAATCACTAGCACTCATTACTCAAAGCTCCATGCACTCAGAATTCCTCCAGAAGCAATTGAACATAATGGAGTAGGTAACAACTTGTAAAAAGGCATAGTTTTCAGTTCTTGACTTATAATTATATGAGTCATATAATTATAGCAGCATAGGCAACAGCTATTCAACTCTAGGAATGCAAATCAGCTTCTAGTGAAACAAATCTCTTCACCTTCATTCCTCTGCCCTTTTCCTGGGGTCTCCAAATATACTTTCTTGTTTATCCAATTCTACCTTGAAGGCACTGATTTTGGTTTACACCAGCCAAATAGGCAGAGAATTCCAGATTCTAACTACAAGTTCAAATACTCATCCTCATAACCCTTTTTACCTTCTGTTCATAATTTTAAATCCTGATCCTTGAACTATTTGCTGATTTAAAAAAAACCTCCTTCTATTTACCTTCTCAATATTAGTCATGATCTTGTACACCTCTAGCTTCTTTATTCTAATACAAAATCACTCAATCCTGGAACCATTCTAGTCAGTATCAGTATTTTTGCACCATTACTGTATTTCCTAATGGATTTGGACCTAACACCTTAACTCTAAATAAGCAATTGTTTGTGCAAGTTCAACATCATTTCCCTGCAATTATTTATTGTATTACGTTTATGGATTATTTTAGTGTCCCTATATCTCAGATGCTCTACTCTCACTGTCCTCTCCTACTTTTAAAGAATTTTGCAAATGAATAGCCAGATCACCCTGCTCCTTCAGATTCTCTAAAACTGAACCGTTTAGTCTCTAGTTGCCTTGAGTTTATTTTCTACCAAAGAACACAATTTCATACTTCTCTGTATTAAATTTTATATGCCAGCTATCTGCAATCCTACCTTACTAAAAGGGTAACCTTAAACAAAACAAGCCAAAAAAATGTTAATTCACCACTTTTTTTTTTTTGACTTATATTCTCTTTGAACTAAATTGTTAAATTGCCAAAAATATACGTTAATCTTGGAAGTACAAAAAATGCCTCAAAATTGCTTAAATGGCTCTGAATTGCAATCAATTCAGTGATCAGCTATTTTCACAATTACTGATTATCAACATAATGATCCAATTCATTAGTTATTCAAACAATAAAAACAGTACCTCTACTAAATTTTAAAATTACCTCTGTTATCCTTGGCAGGAGTTTCATTCTTAGCAGCTACAGTCCGGCGATTCTTCAAAATAATGCAAAAGCAATATTATCATTTTAAAGGTCAAAGTTAAGAGATGTAAAAAAACAGCCATATACAACTTCCAAGCAGACTCTTTCTAAGCGGTCATATTAATAACAGTTTGTTTCGCAGATTTAAGTGGGAATAATAGAAGACTGAACAAGGAATACGAATGGTAAAGGAGGAGAAAAGACAGTTAAGGACACAAGGCTTGAAACCTCAAGCAAATGTTGAAGTGCCAAGGATTAGAGAATTGTCTGTAGTAATTTCTGTTATAGTAAACAACACCACAGAGATTGGAAGAAACTACAGGACTTTTATCAACCTCTTTCTTGAATTCACTTAGGAAATGAACATTCGCATTCCTTTTGGTTAGATAATTGCAAATATTTACTACACTATGAAGAGGTTTTGATATCAGAATCAGCCAGCCAGGTGAAACATCAATCTCTCAAGTTCTCTGAAAACCCTGTAAAAGCAACTTAAATGGCTCATTCAAAAAGTACATAAAAGAATTTTGAGTGTGCCATACATAAATTGCAATATTATAGAAATTGTGTTTATACAATGTTGACTTTCTGCACAAAAAAAAACAATCTTGATTACCCAAGGCACCAACAAAGCATTTTGAAAGTTCACCAGCTAGACCATTTACAGAAGTCTTTGCCCACCCTTTTCAACTTCCACCAACACTGTTCCTGTAGCAGACATTTGCAAATTACTGCAATGGAAAGTAAACATCACAATTTGTTCTTCCTGTCAGTTATTCAATCAGAATATTCAGAAGTACTTCCTATAATTTAGACAGGGCAGTACTGATGAACTGAATGGCTGTACAATCCTGTGCTTGTATTCAGGGAATACACTTATTATGTAGATAACAATAAAGAGGTAGACAAAAGTCTCTGATCACTGGATAAACTCCGTTAGGGTGCTAATGGGAACCTAGCACCAGTGAAATTTATGTTTATCAAAAAATTACCAGGGTTTAAAGAACACTGAAAAATTAATACGGCAATTTGATCTGAAACACAGTGGTTATCACTATGAATTGGGAATAATAGATCTACAAGATTTGTTGGAACACAATGTTCTTATTTCGAGACAGTTGAGTATATACATACCAAACTGAAATTAAAAACTATTCAACTGCTATTCCCTCGCCTACAACAAAAAAATAAGTAAGAAGAAGTCGTCAAAAAACCTTTGAGCATCAAAACAGATTTCACAATTCCCCCTACCTATAATCTAGGTTTACTTCTGAGGAACATCAGAGAAAATTATCAATAAATAAATTACCAATATATAAATACTGTTATGAAATTAACAGACCTTCACTATCTTATTAGTTTTGATGGTAGGTGTTGGAGGTGGTGGTGTTTCAGGGCTTGGCTCAATTTCTTCATCCGGTGCAAGGTCTGGGTTAAGTGCAAAAACACTTTCAAGATCAATCTGTTAATTGAAAGATTGTACACATTATACACAAAAACAAATCTTTTAGAAATCATGATTCACAAAAGCATTCTTTTAAAAAAAATTAAAAACTAATGCTCATATAATGCTCTCCAAATAGTTCCTACAATTCAAGATATAGTAGGATGGCTCCAAGTTCACTAGATTCTGGAATGGTTCTGGAGAACTGGAAAACTGCAAAACGTCACTCCGCTCTTAAAGAAGGAAAGGGGGGGGGGGTAGAAGATAGGAAATGATAGACCAGTTCAGTGGTTGGGAAGATGTTGGTGTCCATTATTAAGAATGAGGTTTCGGGGTACTTGGAGGCACATGATTAAGTAGGCCGAAGTCCACATGGTTTCCTCATGGGGAAATCTTACCTGATGTTTCTATTGGAAGTCTTTGAGGAAGTAACAGGCAGCATAGACAAAGGAGAGTCAGTGGATGTTGTGTACTTGTATTCTCAGAAAGCCTTCGACAAGGTGCCGCACATAAGGCTACTTAACAAGAGCCTATGGCACTTAAGAAAAGTTACTAGCATGGATTTCTAAATGGACAATCGAACCCATGAACACTACCACACATTTTAAAATTTATTTTTAATATACATACTGTAATCCTTTTTTTTCTATTATTCATCACATATTGCATTGTACTGCTGCTGCTAAGTTAACAAATTTCACAACATATGCCAGTGCTATTAAACCTGATTCTACATAGAAGATTGGCTAACTGGCAGGAGACAAAGTGTGGGAATAAAAGGGGCCTATTCTGGTTGGCGGTCACTGACTAGTGGTGTCCTGCAGAGATCTTTTCACAACTTCTTTTCACAATGACAACAATTTGGATGACAGAACTGATGGCTTTGTGGCCACGTTTATACTTGCTGGTAATTAGAACGATGAAATCGATTGAACACTGAAAAGCCTAGATAAGAGTGGATGTGATGAGGATGTTTCCTATAGCAGGTAACTCTAAGACCAGAGGTACAGCCTCAGTATAGGGGTACGTCCATTTAGAACAGAGATGAGGAGGAATTTCTTTAGCCAGATGGTGGTGAATCTGTGGAATTCAATGCCACAGACAACTAGGGAGTGCAAAAGGAGCACAGGCAACATAGACCAAGTCAGTACTAAAGGAATGTAGCAAAAAGCCTGATGAGTTTCAAAGGACTACAGGAAACAAAATCCCTGTGAATTCAAAAGCAGCAGTGGAAGTATTTGCATCTGGAATCCAGGAAATTTAAGATGTTCTTTACGGTAAGTAAAGTCTGCTAATTGAGTAAACTGAGCAGGGCTATTTAGACATGTATCAAGCACATCCTGCGGTATATTAAAACACCAGGACACTAATACAAGAGTGTCGTCAGCCGAAGTAACTTGAGTAACAGGTGGTTCTGGAGACCTCCAAGGCACCTTCTGAGTATTAATGGGTTAAGAGATTTTTTTCCTCAGGTGTATTGCAACGAGACTGCAAAAGATACAGGAAAGTTGAGTGAATAGGTGAAAATTTGGCAAATGGAGTTTAATATGTATCACTGTGGGATCATGCACTTTTGCAAACTGATTGCAAATGAGTGAAGTACAGTACAAGAGATTTAGGCATTTTTGTGCATGAATCTCAAAAAGGTTTACAGGCAAATGACATATTGGCCTTTAATGCAAGTGTTTGGATTTTAGAAATAGGAAAGTATGGGGGTGGGGATGTCAGATAGCTTCTTTTTAAAGCGGAATTGTGGGTGTGTGGAATGCACTATCAGGGGTGGCAGTACAGGCAGATACATTAGGGACATTTAGAAGACTCCTACATAAGTACATGGATGAAAGAAAAATTGGAGTGCTATGCAGGAGGGAAGTGTTAAATGATCTTAAAAGGTTAGTTCAAAGGTTGGCAAAACATCATGCGCCAAAGGGCCTGTACTATGCTATACTATTCTATGTTCTATGAATGCACTAGTACAATTGTACACTATGCTGATGGGGCAGTACTTGAGTATTAAGCAGTTTTCTGCCCCCCTATTTAATAAAGGTAATACTAACATTGGAAGTGGCCCAAATCAGATACACTGGGCTAATTCTTGGGATGAGAGGGTTATCCTGTCAAGAGTAGATAAAGAAGCTGGATTTGTATTGATGGGGTGACCTAATGAAAACACAAGAAAGCACAAAAGGACAGATTCTGATATTTTCCACTAAAGCAAGCATTTTCATGAAGGAGTAAAGTTACAAGAAATTTCTTCTTGGAGAGAAGCTGAATCTCGAAAATTCTGCGGAGACTTTCAGAGGTTTGATCATGGAAGTTTAGATCACAGAGGAAGTAGATAAATTTTTGAAAGATCAAGGAATTGAGATCTAACACAAGAGGAGGTACAGCCTAGAGCAGACCAGCAATAGTCAAACTGAATGGTAGTCAGGCAGGAGGGAACAGATGTTCTTGTGTGTTAAGCTGAAGCAAAAGTCATAGCACCATGGGTGGTTTAACTCTACAAATGAAGAGAAAAATCACTGCTACAAGTAATTTGGTAGCCAGAGCAGATGGCGGTTTCTACAGCTGCAGATGTAACTCCAGCATGGTATCACAACTGCACCAGGGAATAGGTGGTGCCAGGATTAAGGGAATCCCTAAATAAATGTAGAAAATCTGGAAGGACAGTAAATATAAATAGCCATATGTCATAGTGTATATCAGTACAAAAGACATGTAGTGAAAGGGATGTGATACAAGCAGATTTTAAAAAGCCATCAACAATATTGAGATAGTAAAAGGTCTGGTATGGTACGGAGGGGCCTTCTGCAGAAAGTAACAAACTTAGCCGGCTCCATCATGGGCACTAGCCTCCCCAGCATCTTCAAAAGGCAATGCCTCGAAAAGGCGGCGTCCATCATTATGAACCCCCATCACCCAGGGAATGCCCTCTTCTCATTGCTACTATCAAGGTGGTGGTATAGGAGCCTGAAAACAGACAGTCAGGGCTGCGGACTGAGTCCCCTCCTTTATTCCCAGTATACCCATGACGGTATCGCCACCCACAGCTCCAATCCGCTCATTAAATTTGCCAACACTACATTGATTGGTCTTATCTCAAACAATAACAAAGTGGCCTACGGGGAAAAAGTCATCTCTCTGACACAGTGGTGTCAAGAAAACAACCTCTCCCTCAATGTCGCAAAAAAAAAAAAAGGAGCTGGTTGTGGATTACAGGAGGAATGGAGATGGGCTAACCCCTATTGACATCAATGAATCTGGGGTTGAGAGGGTAAACAGCTTCAGGTTCCTCGGCACCCACGTCACCGAGGATCTCACATGGTCTGTACACACCTGCTGTGTGGTGAGAAAGGCACAACAGTGCCTCTTTCACCTCAGACGGTTGAAGAAATTTGGTATGGGCCCCCAAATTCTAAGAACTTTCTACAGGGGCACAATTGAGAGCATCCTGACTGGCTGCATCACTGCCTGGTATGAGAACTGTACTCCCCTCAATCGCAGGACTCTGCAGAGAGTGGTGCGGACAGCCCAGCGCATCTGTAGCTGCGACTTCCCATAATTCAGGACATTTACAAGAACGTAAAAACGGCCCCTAGGGTCATTGGGGACCCAGATCATCCCAACCACAATCTATTCCAGCTGCTACCATCTAGGAAGCTGTACCACAATATAAAAGCCAGGACCAACAGGCTCTAGGGTAGCTTCTTCTACCAGGCCATCAGACTGATGAACTCACACTGATTTGAGTGTATTCTATATTACATTGACTGCTCTATCTATTATAAATTATTATAAATTACTAAGATCGCACATGGCACATTTATCTGGACACGTAACATAAAGATTTTTTCTCCTCTTATATGTGAAGGATGTAAGAAATACAATCAATTCAATTTCCTTACAAAGGAGTCTAGATTTAGGGACCATTGTCTCAAAATAAGGGAAAGACCATTTAAAATTGAAATGAGAAGAAATATCTTCACTCAAAAAGTGATTTCTTTGGAATTCTCTACTTCGAGAATTGGTAAAGAGATCTTTGAATATTAGACTAATTAAGATACATAGGGATAGGATTCAAAACTGCTAAGGTCAATGAGTCATGAGAGACTGCAGATGCTGGCATCTGCAGCAAAAAACAAATTGCTGCAGGAACTCATCAGGTTGAGCAGCATCGTCTTAAGGGAGGGGGAACAGAAATAGCAATATTTTAGGGTCAGACCCTGATTGGGACTGATCAATCACAATTTTGTTCTATAGCTAATGGCTGAGTAGGTTCAAGGGCCATGTTTGTATGTTCTTTCAGCCACCTGAACTAATTTGAGCCCTTCCCTCTCTTCTGGTCTCTCATCACAAATATAACCACATTTTTCCCCTCCAACACTCCTATTTCTTTCCAAATTGATTTATGTCTAAAATTTCCCAGATCTAACGCAAGGCCATCAACTTGAAAGGTTAACTAATTTTTATTAAAGTTTATTAATTCTTTTCCCTCTCCACTGATGCTGTCTGACCTGAGTATTTTAAAGGTTTTGTACCTTATTTTAAATGTTGGTAGCCATTTTGTTACACAAGACCTACACATTACAGGTAAGATTGTATTCCTAGAAAACAATCCATATCGTAATCATCCATGAATGCATCTAGAAATGACAGTTGGCAAAATTGCATTTCTTTACTTACTTTTCTTGAACACAGCAAATTGGTTCTGAATTTCAAATTTTTAAGTCATAGTCAGCAAGGACACATTTCTGTAACGCAATGAGAGTTGCCTGCAATTTTGGATTTCCAGGTTCTGCAACTTTTTTTATTTAAAAATGACTAATTTCTGAATGTTTCTATTTTTAATAAAATATTATAAATCACTTCATTGTTTTTGAAAAAGCAGTTTTTCATTATTTAAAAGACAGATAAAATGTTTAATATACAGTAATTAGCCAAAAACACTATATTCAAGTTTTGCTATTATAACTTTACTCAAAATCGACTATCATTTTTTAAAATTAATGAATTTGCAGATGACTGTATAATATAAATAAGCTCAACTGTAGTATACAATTTTGAACCTATACAATTCTGAACATTTAAATTTTGGAAAACTATGAAAGACAAACCAAAAATAATTCCAATGAATGCCCAGCAGCCAAGCATGAAGCTCCAAGCAGATAAAATCCCATAAGCATTATTTTGACAAAACCTTAGTAGACATAATGGAAAATTCTAATAAAAATAAACATGTATTTCGGAAGTACTATTTCAGCAAATATAGTTTACCACAGTATAGCGAACACACTGATTCATGGATATGCAAGTGTACCTCCTTTCCTTTTGTATCCCCATTTTCAATCCACTCCACAGTAGCACTTTCATTATCATCATTTAACGATGTCACCATTGCCTCGTGTATCCGTCCTGGAAGATTACAAGAAAAATTATTTAATGCAAAATTTTCTGAGATCGCAATCCACCAGTTAATCAATAATTTGTTCAATCACACTGAGAAAGAATGTCTCAAATTCAAAACCAAACAGTGTAATCTACATTTTTATGCAACTGAATTTCCATTAGTGTGATGGAGAGAAAAATGATTGAACAGAACTGTTCAACTGGAATGCCAGATTTCAATCAAGCAATCAATTATAACCTATTGTCAAAGTAATATATACAGATCACTTCAATAAAAGGGATCAATATAGGGATTGGGTAAAAAGATGGTCAGTGTGGATTTCATGGACAAAAAGGGTCCATTTCCATTTTCTATTCCTCTACAATTCTGTTACTGCATTAGAAATTAATTTCCAAGAGATTGGTGAGAATTAGTACAGTTGAATTTTAAAATGTGCATATTAACTATACAATGCTCAGACAAATAACTATTTTCATTTTTGGTGCACCGCTGGTGGAGCACACAAGAGAAGTTTTTGATCAGAATCTTACACAGTATTAGTCTTCACTCTAATGGGGCATGAAGTAAAAGCAGGAAATAACTCAAGTCACTCAAACTACAACCATAAGGAAAGAAGCATCAAGTACAGCAAGTCTATCCCAGTAGTGAGTTAATCAATAGTGGTGGAGCTGAACTTGTTACACGCCAGTTTGCAACCTGCTTCAGCCATCCAGGGTGAAGACGTCAAGAAGCTGTACACAGAGCCGGAGCGCAATCCAACAAACAGTGAAGACAATTCGCTTGGATGGTTTTAATTGTGATTGCAAGACCCTGTTGGACATTTACTTGTCCAATTTACTGGTTCCTGGGCAAGACCAATGGCAGGGGAATTGTGTGACCTCAGTTGTGACAGACCAGGTCCTCATGCTTTGCGGCTACTTGTTGCAGCCACCCGGAAAGGAGAGGATGGAGCTGGCTGTGTGCTGCTGGATTCTGTGCAGGGGCAAGGGCTGGCCCCTCCCATCAGTGCTGCCCTCCAGTATTTGCTTGGTGAAAAACAAACTGGATTGCATTCATCTGAGGTTACACTTGTACAAGATGAGAAATGCTTGCAGTAATGTGGTTCCAGGACAATATTCATGCACCATCAATCTGTAGGTCATAACACTCAAGGTCTTCAGCTATATTATTGTTATATTTTAACTTTTTTTGTAATTGTATGTTTTTCTGCTATAATTATATGCCCTATATGTGCTCTGCATGCCTGTTGATACATCTTGGCCCTAGAGGAATGCTGTTTCATTTGGCTGTATTCAGGTGTATGATTCAACTTGAACTTAAAAGAGTTAATGCTTTCAAGCTTTCAACAGAACTGGGAAAAATGGAATTTAAATCATATATATGTTGCAGAGAAGAGACAGAGAACAGAAGGAAATTTTGCATTAATGAGGCAGGAGATACTGAATGATGTATTGTGATGGTGGTGCTGGCTGAATGAAGGTAATTTAAAGAGATACATGAACAAGCCTCCCCTCTATAGGCAGATGAGACTAACTTGGTCTCAAAATCTACCTTGTTATGATCTTGCACTTTATCATTAACCTGAACTGTACTTTTTCAGTAGCTTTTACACTGTATTCTGCATTATTGTTTTTTGCCTTTTTCTAGCTCAATGCCCTGTGCAATGATTTGATCTGTACACAACAGTATGCAAGACATGCTTTTTACTACATCTTGATACATGTGACAATAATAAACCAATACATGCTATCATGAAGTCAGTGGATCAATGGATTGGGGCAGAAAATTATCCAGATAGTGTTTTCAAGATTCAAGATTAATTTATTATCAAAGAATGTATAAATTATACAACCTTGAGATGTGCTTGCTCACAGGTTGACACCAAGCAAGATGAGGAAGAACCCATTTAAAGGGAAAAAAGACCAACACTCGATGCGCAAGAGAAAAAAAAAGTCATGCAGACAATTGATGCGAACAACAGTACCCTGAACCAAAATTGAGTCCTCAGATCTGAACCCCAGAGCAGCCTAGAGTACACCCAAAGCCTTGCTCATCAGTTCATCATATTTGCAGGCAGAGCACAGCAGCCAGGGATAGCCTCAGCACCACAGAGATGACCACTGCAGTGAACGAGTCAATGCCATCTTTTCATTCTATCTGGGCTGCTGTTTAAATTAAGCCAAAAATAGAACAGCAAAAGGCTCCGTGCCCTGGACAGAGGAATGACCATCAACAGTAGGTAATTATCTCACCCTAAAAATATCAACTCAAGAATTTCTCAGGTTGGCACAATAGGACCAGCTATCTACCTAAAGCTGTTTCATCAAGTAACTTCTCTCCGAAGTGACAAAGGTGGGTATATTTCCTGTGCCTAAGGATAATGAAGCAGTCCATGCCATGGACAACATTCATGCATTAAGTAAAATGCCACACAAAGACTATGTAATGGCTACCTAGGTCCTGCAAGAGAAAATCTACCATTGTTACTGTTGGATCTTACACTTCACCACTAACCTAACTTGACTCCTAAATGGGGCTAAAAGGTCAGGTTAAAAGAAGATACACGTCATAGAAGGTTAAACCTCCAGCAGCTAATAGACATCTAACCTTTTGACTTCACAGGGCCTTCTGAGCATCTACAAGACACAAACCAAGATTACGATGGAATGCCCACCACACTCCTATACAAGTGCAATTCCAAAAATACCAAAGTAGATTGCCATCACACCAGCTCAAAGCAACCTTTTTGATTAACATTGCATACACCACCTTCAAGTTCAGCACAGGAACATAGTAACTGCAGTACATGTCATTAACAAAATGCACTGGACTAATTTATTCAGGGATCTTTGCCAATACATTAGCAATCCAAAATCTTCAAGAAGCAGGCTAAAAGCAGCAGCTTAGGAACATCATCACCTGGGGATTTCTTCAACATATTATTATTACTAAGAAATAAATTATCATTTTTTCATCATTGCTTGAAATCCAGAAACATCCTGATGAATGTCACCATTTAAGTACTTTCACCTCAAGGGCGGCAGCAGTTGAAAAGGTAGCTCACTACCATTGTCATAGAATAAATGAAAGATGAGCAATAATTCTGGTCCTCCCAGGAATGCTCACAGCCCGTGAATAAAAAAAAATACAAGGGACTACAGAAAAATAAATACAATGCCAAATAGAAAAAAAATGTAGAATAACCCATTAGATACAAACTGATGATTATTATTCACAAGGTACACAACAATACAGCACAATGAAAAATGCACAGCTGGGAGGTCTACAGCAAAAACCCCAAAATAAACTAGCTTGTGCTCAACTATGGAACTAATTACAGTGTATTCTGCAATGCTTATTGTGTACTGCATACCATGCAGTGCACAAGACTGATAACTGAATTGCCTACTCAAAAGGAAAGACTACAAGATATGAGGACTGCTCACATGGGAATGACCAAAAAAAAAAGACAAATTTAGTTCATTGTTTACTAGTAGTACCACATGATTAATCAACAAATTTAATTTGTTTTAATATGGGAATCAACATTAGTCCATTTACATTTATCTTTTCCAATTGATGCCATGTGCTCGTGAACTCTAGCTTCAGATTATACAAGAATATTTTAATAAAGGTTGATCTCATTGATGAATGAGGTGAGCTAACCTGGATTAATCTCAGATAATCACCATTTTCTTATTTACTTACTAATTGTGACTAGAGGCTATTTGACCTATCAGGTCCATGCCAGCTCCCAGAAAAGAAACTCTATCAATTCCTGATCCTCTCCTTTTATTTCTCTGTAGGCAATTACCTCATTCTCCCTTATATTCCTATTAATTCTTTGATTCTCATCACTTACTAAAAGAAATGGATAAATTCTATAATGGCCATTTAACCTACCAACACATCTTTGGGTTGAAGGGAACCTTGGGGCACAGAGGGAGAACATGAAGAGTCTACACAGACAGCCAGAGGTCAGTATCAGACTTGGAACTGAGGTCAGTATCAGACCTGGAATTGAGAAGCAACTGCACTAACTGCCATCCTAGAGCACAAGAGATGGCCTCTGGTTACAAATAGCTCTCTATCACTGCAATCATGTTCAAAGAATTTTGAAACACACTGGTAAGGTTTATTAAATATACTCCATGATGTTTTATGTAATCAAAGCTTTTTGCAGCTTGTTTCTCTAAAAGTAAATTGAAAAGAAAATCAATTTATTCTAAAATTGACCAAAAGTTCACTACATTCCAGTAATCAGATTTAAAAAATGTTAGACACAAAGGGATACAGCAGAGGTAAAGGTCCCTTCAATTCACCGAGTCAATGCCAACCATCAAGCACTCATATTTATATTACCCAGACTCATTTTAGGGTAAGAAAATTAATCTCAAGGTAGCATATGGTAATATCAAAGGTTCAAAGGTCAAGTTTAATGTCAGCGAAATGTATACAATATAGATCCTGAAATATATGTACTTCAATAATAAATTTACATTGAACTTTGAACTATTCTCTCTGCAATTCCATCAATTCCTGCCTAGATTACAGCACTTACCTACACACTAGGGCAATTTAAAGTAGTGAATTAACTCACCAGCCGATACTTTCTTAGAACAGAGAACCAGTGCACACAGAGCAAACAGATGCAGACTTAACCAAAGGTCAGGAGTGAACCAATGCCACTGAAGCTGTGAAGCAGCAACTCAAAAGATGGCAGGCCACTGATTATCATAGTTTGGTGGTTATCTTGGAGAGTCCATTATTGTAAGAAATAAATAGTGTCATTCATTAACTGACATAAGTGAACTTAATACAGAAGATTCATCTTCAATAAAACACTACATGCTGTTATTCCACGTTGGTTAGTTTTATGTTGTAGGAAGGGGGCACCTTTAATGCTTAAATTACTTAATTGTCACTTAAGTTTTAGATCTGTAATAAAAGCCAAGTTGTGCCTATATTCAAGAAGAATTTCAAATTACAGCAGACAGTAGACCATTTAGCCCCTTGTGCCACCATAATCATTCCATAGGAGCCGATCTGCTTTTTTAAAATCTCAATGCCAGTTTATTCCAGTAATTTCATTTTCCTTATTATTATAAATTCTTGAGTATCAGTATCGGATACATTCAGTGACTGAGTCTTCAATGCCCTCTTGGGAAGAAAATCCTAAATATTCACCCCCTTTTGGTTAAGAGATTTTTTTCCATCTCTGTCCTGAATGAACAACCCTTTATTGAGACAGACTACTCTTGTGCGCAAATCTTACAAGGCCAACATACCATTTGCCTTTCTCTTAACTTGCTGAACCTGCATGTTAACTTTAATAGAAGGATAAGTAGAATCATAAACACTGGAAAATCTAGATGCTGGAAATCCAAGCAACACAAACAAAATGCTGGAGGAACTCAGCAAGCCAACAGCAGCTATGGAAAAGAGTGAACGATTGACATTTCCGCCGAGTCCCTTCATCAGGATTCGGTCTGAAACGTTGACAGTTTACTCTTTTCCACAGATGCCACCTGACCTGCTTTCTTCCAGCATTTTGTGTTTGCTATAAGGACAGGCAGATCCTTTCGAAGATCAACTTACGAACATTAACCATTTAAGATGGGAAGGTAGTACTTTAGTGTGCAATTTCTAATTGCCATAATGCAGGGAATATTGAATTAAATTTTAATCAACTGATTTGAGAATTTCCCATGAAGCAAATAAAATGAGAAAGCTCCAATGCAGTGATGTGGCCAAGTTCTTATGCAACAGCATCACTGACAATTCGGAGAACTCGATGTGCAAAAGCTTAATCTAGGAGGAGCCAAAGAGATCACTGGCTGTGCCTCCTTCCAACAGATAATGGATTAATAGCTCAATCTGACAAAAAAAAACCTGAAGGAAGCAAGCAGGCTGGGCTGCCTTTGTGGAGAGGAAGAAAGTGTTGATATTTTTGGTTGACTGCACATCATGACTGCATGCAAAACATCAATTATTTCAAAGATACATCATTGTAACAGGCTCGTGGCCCAACAAACCCCCACTGCCCAACTAAACCCCTGTGACCGATCAACCTACTAACCCGTACGTCTATAGAATGTGAGAGAAACCAGAGCACCTGCAGGAAATCAACGCAGTCACAGGGAGAACCTAGAGACTCCTTAAAGACTGCAGCAGAATTGAACTCAAGTTGCTGGCCCTGTAATAGCGTTGGGTTAACTGTTATGCTACCGTGCCATCCCACTCCTTATGGCTACAGTACACATAAATGTTTCCATATTACAAGTGCCCTTGCAAAAGTCAACTAAATTAAATTTCCACACAGGCACAAGAGACTAGAGACGCTGGAGGAATTCAGGTTAGGTAGCATCTATGGTGGAAATTTAGTAGTCAACATTTCAGGCCCAAAACACTGACTGTTCATTTTTCTCCCTAAATGCTACCTGGCCTGCACACCTCTTCTGCAACCAAAGTGTTCTTGTGGTCAAGGAGTACAATGTTTGGAAGTGTGGATGGGGAATATCAAGTACACTGCCTCATTCTGATTAGTGCCTATCAGTTTTGTTGGAACTATGCTCATCCAGGCAAGCACAGAATAATCCATTTGACTACATAATGTAAATGTCTCATATAGAAATGGAAAGGCTGGAGTCAAGGGACAAGTTCATGAAGTCTCTGTATAATTATGAGCTCAAGGAAACTGACGATGGGGGAATTCAGTGATGGCGTTGCTGTTGAATCTCAAAAAGGTGCTTAGATTCTCTCTTGCGTTAGAAAAGACTTATACTCAAATATCAATGGTTGTTTGAGGACTTGTGAATAGAAATTAATTTTATGCAATTAGCAAGCACCCATTTCTGATCTTAAATAGAAAAACTGATGAAGATCAAGATATTTGGGTGAATGCATCAAAAGACTCTTACGGACATCGTGGACATCCTATATTTGGCATCCAACAACCGCAATTATCTAATTATGTTTAAAGCAGACTTTTGTATGAAGCAGACAATGCATTTTTTAAATGGCCAATGATTTCAAGTTTACTCGAACTTCACAATGCCACTTTCAAATAAAATCAAAAGTTTCATTGGAATCCAACACTTTGGTCCACTTTGAGATCTTAAGTCATGCAAGACCATGGGCTAAGATTGATAAATGCTGCTTTAGAGTACTATCAATGGCACTTTGGATCACTTTTCTAATAACTTACAGTGAGCTGATTTTCCTGCTTTACATGAACAGCATATGACATGAGCAATTTTCCACACTTTTCTGTTGAAACCAAAGCACTAGTTGGATTGTAATAGTGTCACTGGAACTGCATCTATTCTAGAATACAATTCATCAATGCTACTGTACATAGATGTAATGTTCCCACAAGGCTTCCGTTGTATCTGGCTTCTGTTACGGCAGAGACTAAGAAAGACTCTGCACCTACTCACTCAAATCACCTATTCAATGGAGCTTCCTTCCTTCTTACTTCAACATTGGATATGGGACTAAAAACACTTCCACTACCTCTCAGATTAGGCCAACGAGATGTCTTTGATATTTTAAGTTGAGATAAAGATACAACAAATTTTGCAGTTATGTTGGGTTGCAACTTAAGTGATAAAATATGTTGAGATGTTCGTCTTGATTAGAACAGAATGCAAATGTTAATTTTAACTAATTGAAACTTCAGAATGGTGTAAAGTGGGAAAAGATATGCAATATTTATAGGTTGTAGAAACAGAAAAATCTGTTTGAATTTCAGAATTTTTATTTGTTACAAAAAAATGGGAATCAAAAAATACATTTTTAATATTAACATTGAAAACAGGATAGTCTATCACCACCCCCTGGTTCCCCTCCTTCTTCCCTTTCTCCCATGGTCCACTCCCCTCTCCTATCAGATTCCTCCTTGTCAAGCCCTTTATCTTCCCCACCAACTTGGGTTCACCCATCAGCTTCTAGCTTGTCCTCCTTCCCCTCTTCCTTTCTAGTCCTGATTAAGGATCTTGGCCTGAAATTTCAACTGTTTAATCATTTTCATAGATTCTGTCTAATCTGCTAAATTCCTCCAGCATCATGTGTGTTACTCTGGTTTTCCAGCATCTGCAGAATCTCACATGTTTATTGTTACCATCCTAACCCTAAAATCTATGTAATGGAACCAGGTGGCAAGGCCATACATAGGGAAGCCAAAAGCATTTTACAAATTGAATTCACTAAGTGTCACTGAAATTTAAGTTATAACTTGGATTGATAGCTATGTATTTCCTCTGCCCACTCAAGAGTTGGCACGTTGAAATTTACTAATGAATACAATAGAGCATTTTATCTTATTCAAGTGTGCAGTATGCTTATTAGGAAGCTCTTGGGTCCAAAGATGTCCACTTTGCTAATGTATACTGGAAGAGAAAATGAAGCCAATTAGCAATCCATACTCTCTTCCATAGGTAGCAAAGCAAATGCTTGATGTGTAGGCAGGTAGGGAGGTTGCGAGAGGAAGCATGCTTCTTCCACCACTTGTGATGTGCTTCCATACATTCCTGGAAAGATTCAAGATTTTCAGTACCAATCTGGACACTTCCTTTCCATTTTCAGTGGTCGTCGTCCAGAGATTCCCACAAGTCAGTGAAGACATTGCCCTTTTTTTTAAAAAAAAGACATTGCCCTTTTTTTAAAAAAAAAAGGAAGCTTTAACAGTTATCATTAAAATGTTTTCTCTGGAATGTAAGATCATCTTTTACTAGAATGGACTCTTTCCAGGAACATGATATTAGACATATGAGCTGTGTGGCTTGCCCATCAGAGCCAACCAAACATAATTAGAATCGGGATACTAGGATATTGCCCTGAAAGAGCAGGTTAACAGTGATTCATTTATCCTGCCAATGGAACTGGAAGACTTGGGGTACCTTCGTAAGTGCTTCTCAAGGTGCCTCTAGATCAGGGGCCGCCAACCTGGGGTCCACGGACTTCTTGCTTAATGGTACTGGTCCACAGCATTAAAAAAGAAAAGGTGGAAACCCCTGCTCTAGATTATTGTGTTGCTTAAGCATACAAGGGTCGATGAGCATTGCTGCTCACAGTAACACACATACACACACACACACACACACACAAAGTGTGGAGGAGCTCAGCAGGCTGAGGCAGCATCTATGGAAGATTTCAGGCTGCAAGTCTGGATAAGTACATGGATGGGAGGGGTATGAAGGGCAAATGTCCAGCTGTGGGTCAATGGGATTAGACAGAACTCAGCACAGACTAGATGGGCTGAAGGGTCTGTTTCTATGCTGCAGGGTTCTAACTCCACATTTGAATTATAGGAACAGATTGGGCATCAAGCACTCTCTCGAGTGGACATCACAGGTTTTAGCAAGATTAAAAAGGTTAATGTATAGTAATTGGTACTGATATTGGTGTCAGCTTATTGTTACAAGTACCCAGTTACAGGGAAAAATTTGCTTCGCACCACCAAGACCACAAGACATAAGACATAGAAGCAGAATTAGGCCATCTGGCCCATGGAGTCTGCTCCGCCATTCAATCATGGCTGATCCTTCCCCCCGCCCCCCAACCCCAGTTCCCAGCCTTCTCTCCATAACCTTTGATGCAATGTCCAATCAAGAACCTAACAATCTCTGCCTTAAATACACCCAAAGACTTGGCCCCCACAGCTGCATGTGGCAACAAATTCCACAAATTCACCACCCTTTTGCTAAAGAAATTTCTCCATATCTCTGTTTTGAAAGGGCACCCCCCTATCCTGAGGCTGTGCCCTCTTGTCCTAGACTCTCCCACCATGGGAAACATCCTTTCCACATCTACTCTGTCTAGGCCTTTCAACATTCGAAAGGTTTCAATGAGATCCCCCCCTCATCCTTCTGAATTCTAGTGAGTACAGACCCAGAGCCATCAAAAGTTCCTCATATGATAACCCTTTCATTCCCACATTGATTCTCGTGAACCTCTTCTGGACCCACTCCAATGCCAGCACATCTTTTCTAAGATGAGGGGCCCAAAACTGTTCACAATACTCAAGTGAGGCCTCACCAGTACCTTATAAAGCCTGAGCATCTAGACTTCTTGAAATGAATGCTAACATGGTATTTGTCTTCCTCATCACCAACTCAGCCTGCAAATTAACCCTTATGGTGTTCTGCACAAGGACTCCCAAGTCCCTTTGCATCTCAGATTTATGGATTTTCTCCCCGTTTAGAAAATAGTCTGCACATTTATTTCTACTACCAAAGTGCATGACCATGCATTTTCCAACATCATATTTCATTTGCCACTTTCTTGCCCATTCTCCAAGTCTGTCTAAGTCCTTCTGCATCCCACCTGTTTCCTCAACACTACCTGCCCCTCCACCAATCTTTGTATCATCTGCGAACATGGCAACAAAACCATCTATTCCATCATCTAAATCTATTATACAGAATAAAAAGTAGTAGTTCCAACACCGACTCCTGTGGAACACCACTAGTCACTGGTAGTCAACCAGAAAAGGATCCTTTTCTTCCTACTCGCTGCCTCCTACCAATCAGCCAATGCTTCAACCATGTTAGTAACTTTCCTGTAATACCATGGGCTCTTAACTTGGTAAGCAGCCTCATGTGTGGCACCTTGTCAAAGGCCTTATGAAAGTCCAAATATACAACATCCACTGCATCCCCTTTATCTATCATACTTGTAATCTCCTCAAATAATTCCCACAGGTTCGTCAGGCAGGATTTTCACTTTAAGGAAACCAGGCTGACTTTGTACTATCTTGTCCTGTGTCAGCAAGTACTCCATCACCTCATCCCTAACCATTTGACTCTAACACCCGAGTCAAAGTTAGCCTAATCACTGAGGTCAGGCTAACTAGTCTACAATTTCCTTTCTGCTGCCTTCTTCCTTTCTTAAAGAGTGAAGTGACATTTGCAATTTTCCAGTCCTCTGGCACCATGCCGGAGTCCAGTGATTTTTGAAAGATCATTTCTAACGCCACCACAATCTCTAACGTTACCTCTTTCAGAACCCTAGGGTGCAATTCATCTGGTCTGGATGGCTTATGTGCCTTTCGGTCTTTCAGCTTTTTGACCACTTTCTTTCTTGTAATAGTAACTGCACGCACTTTTCTTCCTTTACACTCTACATCAGGCATACTGGTACTTCCACAGTGAAGACTGACGCAAAATACTCATTCCGTTCATCAATCACCTCCTTGTTCCCATCATTTTTCCTGCCTCATTTTCTAAGCGGTCAACTCTCATTTCTCCTATTTTTAATATACTTGAAAAAAACTTTAACTATCCACTTGGCTGCCCGTACTCCACTGAAATATTGCTACATCACACTTCACTTTCTCCTTGTCAAATTTCAAGTTGAATTCTTCATATTGTGATCACTGGTTCCCAAGGATTCTTTTACCTTAAGCTCCCTAATCGCCTCCAGCTCATTACATAACACCCAATCCAATATGGCCGATCCCCTAGCAGGCGCAATGACAAACTGCTCTAAAAAGTTATCTCTTAGGCATTCAACAAACTCACTCTCGAGATCCATTATGAACCTGATTTTCCCCAAATCGACCTGCATGTTAAAATCTCCCATGACTACCATAACACTGCCCTTTTGACTTGCCTTTTCTATTTTCTGTGGTCCACCTCCCAGCCACTGTTGGAAGGCCTGTATATAACTGCCATCAACGTCCTTTTACCCTTGCAGTTTCTTAACTCAACCCACAAAGATTCAACATCTTCTGATCCTATGTCACATCTTTCTATTGATTTGATGTCATTCTTTACCAGCAGAGCCACACCACTCCCTCTGCCTACCTTCCTATCCCTCCAATATAACGTGTAACCTTGGACATTCAGCTCCCAACTACAACCATCCTTCAGCCACGAGTCAGTGATGGCCATAACATCATACCTGGCAATCTGTAATAGTACAAGATTATCCACCTTAATTCTTATACTACGCGCATTTAGATACAACACCTCGAGTACCATATTTGCTATCCTTTCTGATTCTGCATCCCTAATGTTTTGATATTCAGCCTGTTGGCTGCAACTACGTCCCATCATTTGGCTGCCCTTCCTGACAGTCTGACTGCACGCTATCTTTACTTTTTTAGCCATCTATCCTGAGCCCCTTCACTCCAGTTCCCACCCCCAAATCAAATTAGTTTAAACCCTCCCCAACAGCTCTAACAAATCTGTCCACGAGAATATTGATTCCCCTCAGGTTCAGGTGCAACCCGTCACTTTTGAACAGGTCATACTTTTGAAGAGATTCCAATTATCCAAGAACCTGAAGCCCTGCCTTCTGCACCAGCTTCTC
This sequence comes from Mobula birostris, assembly GCF_030028105.1. Classification (NCBI taxonomy): domain Eukaryota; kingdom Metazoa; phylum Chordata; class Chondrichthyes; order Myliobatiformes; family Myliobatidae; genus Mobula; species Mobula birostris. Next base: position 47,786,574 of record NC_092372.1, on the reverse strand, counting down.
AGCCATGCATTTATCTGCCAAATCATCCTGTTTCTATCCCCACTGGCGCCTGGCACAGGAAGCCATCCAGAAATTACACCCGAGAGGTGCTGCTTCTTAGCTTTCTATCTAGCTCTCTAAATTCTCTTTCCACGACTTCTTTGCTTTTCCTTCCCATGTCTCTGGTACCAATATGTACCAAGACATCTGGCAGTTCCCCCTCCCTCTCCACAATGTTGGGGGCGCGATCTGAGACACACCTGACCCTGGCACCTGAGATGCAACATACCATCTGGGTGTCCCATTCATGTCCACAGAATCTCCTGTCTGTTCCCCTCACTATTGAGACGCCTGTCACTACCGCTCCCTCCTTCTCTCTCTTTCCCTTTTGAATGACGGAACCCACGCTTAGTGCCTGTAACCTGGTCACATGCCATTCTCCTGGGAGGTCATTCCCCACATATATCCAAAGCGGTATACTTGTTTCTGAGGAGAATGGCCATGGGGAGTGCTCTGCTCTAACTGCCTATTTCCATTTCTCCTGACAGTCACCCAGCTACTCGCCTCCTGCAACTTCAAGGTGACTACTTCCCTGTAACTTTGATCAGTTATCTCTTCACTCTCCCATACAATCAGAAGACCCTAGGTCTCCCAGTTCTCCTACATCCAGCACGAAAAACACACCACAGCAAATTAAATGTTACAGTAAGATATGGAAAAAAAAAGAAAACCTTAACAGACGCTTTACACAGAGCCAACACAGAGACAAAGCCTATCGCTTCTACTCTCGCCACTGGCCTACTTCCGACAGTGGCCACTCCACTTATCCCTTCTGTACTTTTACTTAGTTCGTAGAGATCTTTGACACTGCTGATAGGCCTCGCAGAATGGACAAACGCCCATGAAGCTCTTTTTAAATAATCACCTCCGATCTGCAAGAAACACCTGTTCATAGAGCTCTGTTGACGCCACTGATATGCCCCATACAAGACAGGTCATGTTACATGTATAAACTTCAAAAGGCAGTAAAAATTAAAACTAAATGAAGAAGATGGTACAGAATATAGAGAAATCATATTGCTGGTAGCCCAATAAAATACAAGTGCCACAAGAATTAACCTTTCAGCATTCAAGAGTCTTATAACAATTGGATAATGGTCCTTCACTATGGTGGTACATGCTTTCAAGCTTTTTTATCTTCTGCCCAATAAAACTCCCTGCATTTTTCTTGAGATCATATCCATTGTGTATTTTGATGGATGCAATCTGTTCTTTGATTCAGGGAGGTGGCAGTTGGTATGATCCTATTGCAAACTCCTGTTAACTCTACAACAAGAAATTGTCTCATTTCTTGGTTAGTAAGATTATGACTTTTTGGAAGATTCTTGCACATTCCCAGTTGTGGAAGAAGAGTTGAGAATTTGTACACAAGGTTCCTCTTTGCTTTCTCAACTAGCTTGGGGTTGGTGACAAAGCATGATCAGATTGTCAGTGTGTGATACTTGCTTTAAGTTAAGGGCAGTCTCACTCGATTAATTCATCAGTGCTCCTTCCAAGGGCACCAGACGGTTTTGTTTTTATTTTTGATGAGCTTGCCTACATTTGCTCTCAGCAGGTTGGGCCCTCAAATGTTTGGAGTCAAAGATGATCTTGACAGTACAGAAGGATGAACACATGTTGTACTACCAGTTAATTACTGGTTCTCCTGTGCTCTTTCCAGCCACCAAATATTCATTTTCTACTTTGAATTTCAAGTACAAGTTCAGATATTTTTTTCCTTAAGTATAATAGGCCTTACAATCCAAGAACGGCACAGCATTTGTAGTTCATTACCTGGATGCTCTCCATCTGAGTTTCTAACAACAATGGTTGTATCATCAGCAAACTTGTAGATGGAATTTGACTATACCTAGCCACACAGTCAGGGATATAGAGAGAGAGTAGAACAATGGCTAAGCACACACTCCTGAGGTGCACCACTGTTCATTGTCGGTGAGGAGAGATATTATCATAAATCCACAGATTGTGGTCTCCCAGTTAGGAAGTCAAGGATCCAATTGCCAAGGGAGGTACAGAGACCCAGGTTCTGTAACTTTATCAATCAGGATTGTGGAATGACAGTGTTGAATGTTGAGCTATAGTCAACAAACAGCATCCTGATATAGGTGATTATATCGTCCAGGTAATCTATGGCCATATGAAGAGCCATTGAGATTGTGTCTGCCATAAACCTATTGTGGCGACAGGCACATTGCAGTGGGCCCATGTCCTTGCTGAGGCAGGAGTTCATCTAGTCACTCAAAGCATTTCTATAAATGTGCTGATGATACAACCATTGTTGGTGGAATCTCAGATGGAGATGAGAAGGCGTACATGAGCAAGGTAGTTGAGTGGTGCCGCAGCAACAACCTTGCATTCGATGTCAGTAAGACAAAAGGGCTGACAGAGGACCTTAAGAAGGGTAAGACGAGGGAACACGAACCAATCCTCAAAGAGGGATCAGAAGTGACGAGAGTGAGCAATTTCAAGTTCCTGGATATCAAGATCTCTGAGGACCTAACCTGCTCCCAACATATCATTGCAGCTATAAAGGCAAGACAGCAGCTATATTTCATTCGGAGCTTGAAGAGATTTGGTTTGTCAATTAAAACACTGGAAAACTTCTATAGATGTACTGTGGAGAGCATTCTGACAGGCTGTATCACTGTCTGGTATGGGGGGGCAGTGGGGGGCTACTGTACAGGACCAAGAGAAGGTCATAAAATTAGTCAGCACCATCTTGGGTACTAGCCTCTTCAAGGAGCAGTGCCTCAGGAAGGCAACATCCATTATTAACGACCCCCATCACCCAGGGCATGCCCTCTTCTCATTGTTACCATCAGGAAGGAGGTACAGAAGCCTGAAGGCACACACTCAGTGATTCAGGAATAACTTCCTCCCCTCTGCAATCTGATTCCCAAATGGACGTTGAACCCATGAACACCTACATCACTTTTTAAAATATATGCATTATTTCTGTTTCTGCACTATTTTTAATCTACTCAATATATGTATATAGTACAGTGTACACTCAGACCCCACACAATGCCTCCCCACATAGTGCTGAATCATTACAACAGTTATTCGATTCTTTATTGAAATCTTTTTAAATGACGAAATTTCATTCTGAACAACACTCAAAACTTCAAGAGCGGCCACCATTACACTAAACATTCAATCAACTGAAGAGAGCACTTTACGTACGCTCTGAGCCACTTACATCCAATCACGTATTGGTTCGCGCTCTGCCTTCCCTATATGTGTAAACATACTTGCTCCCTCACCAATTTATTCCATTTTTTTCACCCATGATGGCTGGAAAATAGCCTGCAACTTCCAATGAAGGTAGTACATACAAGTTGTCTAGGAAAAACATTAGCATGGATGTAAACTGCAAGTGATATGGCATTTGGAAGCTAGTGACTGTCAGGTTGACGTTGGTGCCTCTGAAATTTGCAATGTTCATCTATAATGACCCTGACGGAGAGCGAAGCAATCAGGCAAAGAGAGGTGCTCTTGACGTGATTTCCTGCAACCGAGAATGGCTTCATGAGAAGTAACTTAAGAAAAGGCAGTCAAATCTCAACAACTACTTGAAGAAAAAGCCAAAGTTAGAGAAGGACCCACAGCCTGGTCCCTCCTTTAAGATGTAACCAACACCTGCTTCCCTCCGCTGCTGCTGCGATGTGTTGTTGCTCCACTGATGTACAGGTTAGGCCTGTTTGTGTGATTATTACTCCACGAATTACTATGCAAGCATAAAATATCATATATATCAGGTTTGATTTTTTTTAAAAATAGGCACACATTTCCATTTACATAATGTTGTAATGGCACAGCATAGAGCTCCACCTCTGAGGAACACATCCTCAGTGTTAAGCAGAGTCTGAGTGTAATTGATTACATTTTTTCCTTTCTGCATTATCATTTCCTTTCTGTACTTTGGCATTGAAATGCTACGAAGTTAAATTTCACAACACATGTCAGTGATAAAAACCTTATTCTGATTCTCATCAAAACAAAAATGGTTATATATATATATATATATTACACACACACACACACATATATACATATACACACACACAGGAGACAAAAGTCTCTTCACAGATGGTACTTAATGTGGATTTCATGACACACTGCACTTTGCAGTTCCTATTGGTGGACTGTCATCAAGTTATCTTTGAATTGAACTGACTTTATTACTTACATCCCTCATATGCATAAGGAGTAAAAATCTCTACATCTCTATCTAAATATGCAATTTATAGTAATTTATAATAAATAGTAGGTACAACAGGACAATATAACAAGAAGTACAGTTGTGTCAGCATGAATTAATCAGTCTGATGTCCTGGTGGAAGAAGCTGTCCCGGAGCCTGTTGGTCCTGGCTTTTATACTGTGATAACGTTTCCCAGATGGTAGCAGCTAGAACAGTTTGTGGCTGGGGTGACTCAGGTCCCCAATGATCCTTCCGGCCTTTATAAGACTAGACCATGAGACATAGGTGCAGAATTAGGCCATTCAGCCCATCGAGTCTGCTCTGCCATTCCATCATGGCTGATCCTGGATCCCACTCAACCCCATACACCTGCCTTCTTGCCATATCCTTGATGACCTGACCAACTTCTGCCTTAAGTAGTAGCCTTCACCGCAGTCTATGACAGAGCATTCCACAGATTCACTACTCTCTGGCTAAAACAAAATTCCTCCTTACCTCTGTCCTAAAAGGTCGCCCGTCAATTTTGAGGCTGTGCCCTCTCGTTCTGGATACATCCACCATAGGAAACGTCCTCTCCACATCCACTCTATCCCAGTCCTACCTAGTCCTAAATGTCAGGGATAATTTTCTTTTCACAGAGAGAGGTGGGTGCATGGAACACTCTGTAGGTGGTAGAGGCCGATCACTACGGACATTAAGAAAACTCTGAGAAAGGCACATAGATGAAAGGAAAATGGAGGATGATGTGGGATGGAAAGTTTAGATTGATCTTAAAGTTAAAAGGTCAGCAAAACATTGCGGGCCCAAGGGCCTGTACTGTGCTGTAGTGTTCTATGCATCTATAAATTCTACAGATAGCCCTGTTTTTCTTATTTTAAATGAAGCACCACAAAAGCCTCATCTTGTAGACAATCTGGCACCATTTCAAAGGTGCCTGTGAGATGTAGAGTCATAGATTCAGAGTCACAGAGCACTACAGCACAGAAGTAGGCCTTTTGGCCCATCTAGTCCATGCTGCACCATTATTCTGCCTAGTCCCATCAACTAACCTGTTAAGCATGTACCACCAGGTTCAAGGCCAGTTTCAACCGCATTGCTATAGGACTATTAAGTTCCCTAGCATTATAGACTCAGTGGCCCTTTTACTAGGTATCTCCTTTACCTAATAAACTAACTACGGAGTGGATGTTTGTGGCCTTCACTGCTGTACCCATCCACTTCAAGGTTCGATGTGCTGTGCATTCAGAGATGCTCTTCTGCACACCACTGTTGTAACACGTGATCCTGTCTCATTCCTGTCAGCTTGAACCAGTCTGGCCATTCTCCTCTGACCTCTCTCATTTATAAGCCATTTTTTGCTCGCAGAAGGATTTTTTTTGTCACACCACTCTCTGTAAACTCTAGACTGTTGTGCATGAAAATCCCAAAAGAGATCAATGGTTTCTGAGATACTCAAACCACCTCATCTGGCACCAACACCGGTCAAAGCTACTTAGATCAAATTTCTTCCCCATTCTGAACAACAAATGGACCTCTTGACCATATCTGCATGCTTTTTGCATTGAGTTGCAGCCACACGATTGGCTGATTAGATATTTGTATTATTAAGGCATCCGTTAGCCTTGCGAGACCATGGATCTGCGCCTGGAAAGTCATCACTCTCCAGGGCGCAGGCCTGGGCAAGGTTGTATGGAAGACCAGCAGTTGCCCATGCTGCAAGTCTCCCTTCTCCACGACACCAATGTTGTCCAAGGGAAGGGCATTAGGACCCATACAGCTTAGCACCAGTGTCGTCGCAGAGCAATGTGTGATTAAGTGCCTCGCTCGGCTGGGGCGTGAACTCACGACCTTCAAGTCGCTAGTCCAATGCCTTAACCACTTGGCCATGTGTCCATATAGATTCGCATTAACGAGCAGTTATTTTACTTTGTTCTATCTCAATG